>NW_015162306.1:0-2439 GCF_001447785.1 Gekko japonicus | reverse complement strand
CGCTGCACTCACCTGATTGGCTGAGGCTCTCCTATGAAACCCAGAGCGGAGAGGGCAAACTGGCCCGGGGAGAGGGAAAGGCGACCTGGTGCTTTTTCTCAATCCGGTGGATTTCCAGAACAGAGGGGGAGACCGAATGGAATAGGATGACGGTTGACCCCTCCTCGTGGACAATGGAAGGGAATCTATGCTGGTCTATGCCTTGTTGTTGGCCCTCCAGAGGAACTGGTTGGCCTCTGTGTGAGACTGAATGCTGGACTAGATGGACCACTGGTCTGATCCAGCAGGGCTCTTCTTATGTTCTTAATCCTGAAACGAGGGACTGAATTATCTTGAGCTTCCAAATAGAGCAGGAGCCCAGCGGCAATTTAAGGGGCTAATCAAACGTATGCTTTTCTGAGCATCCTCTCACTTCATCAGCTGCATCGGAGTGCATATCCATTAGTTTGATGCTTGTATATATATACACACACACATTCCTGGTCCTCCCTGACCACCAGTGGTGGATGGGGGGGAAGTAAAGTTGCCAGATCTCGATTGGTAGATTCAGGTGGGTAACTGTGCTGGTCTGAAGCAATAGAACAAAGTTTGAGTCCAGTGACACCTTTAAAACCAACAAATTTTAATTCAGGGTATAAGCAAGGGGCTAAAGAAAAACCAAGTGGGCATGGAATGTAGGTGTGTTCACTAGTGAACAGGGCTTGTATGTACTGGCTAGCAGGCCACCCTACTGTGTGGGGAAACAATGAGCCATTGGCACTATGTACACACAGGAGGTGGTGTCAGTCCAGCCATTTTCTTTAGAGGAACTGATCTCTGGAGTCTAGAGATGAACTATGATTTCAGGGGATCCTCCAGGTCCCACCTGGAGGCTGGCATCCCTGGAGGCTGGCTTTGTAATCCACTTTCTGCATTGTGGTATGCCATGTTTTTGGGGGGCATTGTTTTCTAATTCTCCATGAAGTAAGTTTCAGAGGGAAGCCATGTTGGTCTGTAGTAGACCACTGTGTGACAGAGTATTGGATTGGATGAGCCAATGGCCTCATCCAACATTGGCTTCCCTTATATTCTTATGTTCTTATGTCTCTACTCCATGGAGGAAAGGTGGGATGAAAACAAGGCTTAGTTAGGAATCTTTCCTGGGAATACACTCCACTGAATAAAATGGACCTTACTTCTGAGCAGACCTACTTAAGGTTGCTCCCTCCACACTTTACATTTGCCTAGTTTGCCTAGTGGGTGAGCCGGCCCTGAGTAGAACTAGATTCGAATCCAGGAGAAACTTAGAGACTAAGAGAACTTTGACTCAACATCGTGTTGGTCTCTCAGGTGCTCCTGGACTCACATCTAGCTTTTCTGATTCTGTGATCCTAGTCTTGCTGCATTGTCCGTGCTAGAAAAGGCAATGGTCTGGTGTACAAAGAAGAAGAGAAGACCCTGAAAGGGGCAGCAAGGAGATAATTACATGAGATACTGTGGTCAGCAGCACCTTCCTGTTAAGGTGTCACTCCTTGTCTGTCTCCACACTGCTACTCTCAGGGCAATTTCCCACTTTTTCTCCGAAGGGCCACACTCAGCCTTACCCTCTCTCTCAGCTAAAGATGTAGTTAGGAGCCCATCTCTCTCTCTCTCCTCTTTCTTATCAAGTATGCTAGTTCCTAAATAAACCTTTATCTACTCTTTAATCAGTTCGGGCACCGTTGCTGTGTTAATTACTCTGCCAACAGTTCCTTGGGTGCCTTATGCTGCCTGATTGAATAGTTTTTGTACTGTGTACTCTGGCTTGAGCCTTAGTGAAAAGGTGGCCTATCGATGAAGGAAATAAGTAAGTAAAAAGGTAAAGGTTCCCTTGCTTGAAAGCCAGTCGAGTCCGACTCTAGGGTTGCGGTGCTCATCTCTGTTTCAAAGCCGAAGAGCCAGCGCTGTCCGCAGATGTTTCCGTGGTCATGTGGCCGGCATGACTAAACACCAAGGCGCACGGAACACTGTTACCTTCCCACCGAAGTGGTACCTATTAATCTACTTGCAATGTCTTGCTTTCAAACTGCTAGGTTGGCAGGAGCTGGAACTAGAGATGGGAGCTCACTCCGTCATGCGGCACCTGGGTCTCTAACTGATGAACCACTGACCTTCCATAGCCTGCAGTTCAGCATCTTAACCACTTGAGCCACTGCAGCTCCATTAAGTAAGTAAAGTGAGGTCTAATTTAAGAGAGCTGATGCTGGAATACATTTTGGGAAATGTGGGATTGCACCTGCCCCTGGTTTGCTTTGCACACATATGTTTGACAGGGAGCTTTGTTATTCTATCAGGCTGGCCCTTGACACCCCTTTCAGGAATGCAGAATATTGTTTGCGTGTGTGGCCCCGTTGATGTTACAGTGGATAGACATATCTCTTGTAAGTATGTGTGTCCTTCTCTTTGTGAAAAACCACCTCT
>NW_015162305.1:0-2666 GCF_001447785.1 Gekko japonicus | reverse complement strand
TCACCAGGCGCACAAGAGATTGCCCTACTTCAGTAGTTCTGTAAAAAGTTCAGTATATTCAGGCAAGCAGGGTTGTTTCAGCTCCAACCTCAAGTTTATTCTTATCCTGGAAAGAGGGGCCTCAGCTTCAGCACAGAGTTTTCCAAGATCCATGACAATGAAGGACATTTAATTGCACAGTATATATCAGTCTCAGCCACAGGAGTTTATCTGATAGAGGAAAAGTCACTGGGGCTTGGGATAACCTTGTTTCTAGTGGTGTTACAGCTTCTTCTTACACCTTCATCAGTCTGTGAAAGCTCTGAGGACAAAAAATGCATGCTCACCCAACCTTTTCAGTACCAGGACAAACACTATATTTCAGGGGACCACATGATAGGTGGCATACTCTTCTACAAGGTATTTGAATTTCAGAGTCAGGATTTCAGACTGTTTCCAGAGCCAAATTATTTGCATTTTGCATCGTGAGTATTCTTTCCCCCCCAAAAAACGAATGGTAATCAGTACTATTTTTCATATAGCATAAGCTTTCTTTCGAACAATGTTGAACCTTCTCTTATCCATTTAATTATTTACTTCATTCATGCTTTTCCTTTTCCCCCAGTGGGTACTCAAAGAAGCTTACACAATGATCTTCTGAAGCAGGTTAGACTGTAAGGTGTATCTGGCCCAAGGTCATCCAGCAAGTTTTTCATGGCAAAGTGGGGATTTGAACTTGGGTCTCCCATATTCTAGGGGCTGTGGTGGCTCAGTGGTTAAGATGCTGAATTGCAGACTTCTGGTTTTGGCATTCACCATGGCTGCTGCTTCTCTCCAGACCTCCGGGAGAAAATAGCCAGAGCCCGTGTCTGAGAGGGGTCGTGATCATCCATGCCATCCCTGGAGCCCTTGGAATGGGTTCCTAGCCATGGGGTGCTAGAGTGAGCTCTTCCATTGGGAAACCAGCCGGAGAAGGTGGGCTCCTCCATGCCCCGAAGTTCCCGCTGCAGAGCGTCATGTATGGGAAAAGGAATCGCACACCGGACCATGTGCTTGGTGGTCGAGCGAAATTAAATGGAAAGCAGATTAAACGTTGAACTGTGAGTTTGAGTTAAAGCAAGAACCACCAAAAATTTAAGCTGGAAACGTTCCTTTAAAAGCGAGGGGGGGGAATCTCCCCCGATAAGAAAAGCTAAGTGACTTTATGCTACAACAGCAAGGGGAGTGAATGACTGAAGCAAGATAGACTGAATTAATAAGCATTTAAGAACTTACCAAGCATATTAAGGAGTATCAGAGACTGTGATAACTTTTATAAAAAGTAAACAATCTCTAAAAATGGTGCCCATGAGGAAGGATGAGAAGGAAAAACAAGTTAAACCAAAACTTTACTGCATAGCGTCACTTATGGGAAAAGGAATCGCACACCGGACCAAGTGCTTGGTGGTCGAGCGAAATTAAATGGAAAGCGGATTATGTTGAACTGTGAGTTTGAGTTAAAGCAAGAACCACCAAAAATTTAAGCTGGAAACGTTCCTTTAAAAGCGAGGGGGGGGAATCTCCCCCGATAAGAAAAGCTAAGTGACTTTATGCTACAACAGCAAGGGGAGTGAATGACTGAAGCAAGATAGACTGAATTAATAAGCATTTAAGAACTTACCAAGCATATTAAGGAGTATCAGAGACTGTGATAACTTTTATAAAAAGTAAAAAGTAAACAATCTCTAAAAATGGTGCCCCACGGAACAGAAATCACCCAAAGAGTGATTAACACTTGGAATTCACTGCCACAGGAAGTGGTGGCGGCTACAAGCATGGACGGCTTCAAAAGGGAATTAGATAAGCATATGGAACAGAGGTACATCAGTGGCTATTAGCCACAAGGTATAGATAGGGACTCTGGGGCAAGTGATGCTCTGACATCTTGGTGCTTGGGGGGGTGCTTGGGGGGGGGGTCAACAGTGGGAGGGCTTCTAATGTCCTGGCCCCACTGGTGGACCTCCTGATAGCACTGGTAATTTCTGGCCACTGTGTGATACAGAGTGTTGGACTGGATGGGCCTTTGGCCTGATCCAACATTGGCATCTCCTATGTTCTTATGAGAAGGAAAAACAAGTTAAACCAAAACTTCCTGTCGGACCTGCTGGACCAGCGAGTCCTGCCCCTAGTCAGGACACAACTGTAGAGCTATAAAAGATGCTAACAGAAGCATTGTGACTCTTCTGGAGCAAATAACAGCACTGCACGGCAAATTTGATGCACAGCAATTGCAACTGGCTGAAATAGCCAAAAAAACAGACAAAACTGAAAAAAGAAGTAAAAGAAGTGGATGTAAACACCAAACAATTGGGGGGGGGGAACTGCAGGGGATGGGAAAAAAGAGTTTGATGGAAGGGTCTCAACTGTTACAGCTACAAATGGAGAGAGCAAGCTATGTCTTAACTACTACTACTTTCCATTTATTAATCACTTTCCCCAGTGGGCTCAAAGCGATGTACAGTTACTCATTATAGACAAGGGACTAACAATGTTTGTAGGGGATAGGGAAGACAACATATATTCATTTTTAATTGCATGCGCCGTCACTGCCTGGTATAGACGTCTTTTGGCTTGGCTCTGTCATTTTTCGCATGGCTTGTGTGCTCGCCAGGCTTCAGAACCCGTATGTCAATTGCCACACTGCCACT
>NW_015162304.1:1503-2614 GCF_001447785.1 Gekko japonicus | reverse complement strand
CCCTTCCAACTCTACCATTCTATGATTCATTCCCTCCCTGTCATGTGTAAGGGAGTGGCCCATGAAACTATCAGCAGATCCAGGCAGTTAAGAAATAAGTGAAAACCTACTCTTCTCACCTCTTCTCTGAATGCATTTCTTCCTTGATTACAATCTATGTCTCTCTTTCCAGCCAAGATGAACCTTGTCACTTTCCGCTAATACCTGTGCCACGGAAAAGTGCACTTTCCATAACATAATTGAATCTTTTTATCAACGTATGCTTACTTTCTCTTTGCTGGAAATGACCCTTGTACAAATGAATATTTTAACTCATCTCTTCTGGCTCATTCGCTTAGGTCTCAAATCAAAGTACTCACCTTTTCTCACAAGTTGTCAAGTGCTGTAATATCTTTTTCTCCCCCCCCCTTTAAGGAAAAGGAAACTATAATAACACCAAGACCAGAAATGGAACCTAATAACTAAAGTCTATTATCTCCAACAAATCATACCTTCCCTTAATACCTTTTGTTGGACACTTACATTGCTTTGAAAGAGCTGACTCATCCAGATTGGCTGTCTTAGAGTTCTGTCTCCCCCTCCCAAGTCTTCCCACATCACACAGGCACATAAGACCTCTGTGTGCAGCATTATGTGCAATGAAATTAAAATGCCTAGAGGAAGAGGGTCTGTTGGAATATACAAGGTCTATCGTGCACCTGATTGAAGGAGGCCAGAAGAACAGCCTATAGGGGACAGCTGAAGGGCCGCTAGTTATCCTAGCTAGATTAGGGACTTCACGCAATTTCAAAATGTCCTTCCTGTCTCCTGATTGGCTCTTTGTAGACTTCCTGCTCCAACTGGGCCCTCCCCCTTGGTTCCTGTCTCTCACAGCAGTTAGTCAGTTAGTTAAAACTCTCTCCCTCTCCTCTGTTCTATCAGAGTTTATTTCTGCTTTAACAAACCCAGAGGTCGATTCGGGGGGAACGCGGGGATCGCCGTTCCCCCGGGTGAGGTGCCGGGATGGGGCACACGATGAAGCCCCGCACCCTGCTTCCGGCCGCCCCGCTTCCGGCCCTCATTCAGCCAGGAGGAGGCAGGAGAAGAGGGAGGGTAAGTTGCTTCCTCCCCG
>NW_015162304.1:0-1047 GCF_001447785.1 Gekko japonicus | reverse complement strand
ATGACACACTTCCGGTGATGTCAGGGGGTGTGGCATATGCTAATGAGTTATGCTAATGAGTTCCCCTAGCTCTTTTTCTACGAAACGACCCCTGAACAAACCGAGTTATTTTCTTTAAGCGGGTGGTGCTCCTTTCCTCTGCATGTTGAAACTCTGCCAACAGGGACGAGTGCACCGGCTTTGCCTCCCTACTACACATGATTGAGTGCTTGTGAGAGGAGGAGGAGAAGGAGGAGGAGGAGGAGGAGATTGGATTTATACCCTGCCTTTCACTACCTGAAGGAGTCTCAGAGTAGCTTATGATCTCCTTCCCTTCCCCGCCCTACAACAGACACCCTGTGAGGTAGATGGGGCTGAGAAAGCTCATTCAAGAACTGCTCTTGAGAGAACAGCTCTGAGAGAACTGTGGCTTGCCCAAGGTCACCCAGCTTGCTGCATGTGAAGGAGTGGGGAATCAAACCCAGTTCTCCCAGATCAGAGTCTGCGCTCTTAACCACTACACCAAACTGGCTTCTCACAATAGGGAAGAACCCTATGGGCACGCATTTCCTATGCATTTCATATGCACCCTGATGCCATTCTCACAAAGGGGTAAGATAAGACAATGGCCAGCCCATCTGTGCCCGCTCTCTGTCTACGCACATTGATTTCAATCCAGTGTTGTGGTTAAGAGTGTTGGACCTCTGCTTGTCCTGCAGAAGGTCCCAGGTTCAATCACCCACAGGTAGGAGGTGATGTGAAAGACCTCCGCCTGAGACCCTGGAGAGCTGTTGCCAGAGAATCCTGGCCTTGAAGGACCAAGGGCACTATAAGGCAACTTCATGTGTTCTCTCTCTCTTGCTCTCACTCTCCTTTTGCATTTGTGTGTGTGCGTGTGTGCCTGTGCCTAGAAGTCATGGTGACCTCTGGCCATTCCTACTGGGGCATGGGCGATGTTCAGAGAAGTAGCTTTTTTTTTTTTTTAACATCAGATACAGTGACAATAAACTATCATAAACATATGAGATCAAAGTAAATAATTCCCAATAATAATGTATGGCTGCGAGA
>NW_015162303.1:1971-2647 GCF_001447785.1 Gekko japonicus | reverse complement strand
TCAGGGCGGCTAACAAGGCGGTACCAAGTTAAACTGGCTTGTCACTCAAACCAGAGTAAACCATTTCCTGAAGTATGAGCTCTTGTCATGGTTAGTTGGATCTTCATGCTCATGCTGTGTGTGGACCGGCATCTGGGTCAAATGTGCCCGCAACAATATACAATAACAAGAGGGGACCCGCAACAAAATGTCGCATAATGTGTTGTGGCCCTACCGTAGTCTTCGTTGCAGGAAGTCCTCACAAGGAACTTGTGCGGAGGGGGCATTCCCCTACCTTTCCCCCCTCCCCCCTTTTATTGCCAAAGTGCCCTCCTCTTTCTTTCTGCATGCACCCCATATCTACTAATCTTCCCTCACCTCCCCTTTTCCTCTCACCCCTTCTGTCAGCTTTCCTCCCTAACTCTAAGCTGAGTTAGTGTGAGCTAGCTCACAATTTTTTAGCCTCCAGCTCACACATTTTTGTCTTAGCTCAGGAAGGATGGCTCCAGAGCAAACTAACTAATGCAGTAGCCAAATGGCTCACACTCACAACTTTAATGCCGATAGCTCACAAAGTAGAATTTTTGCTCACATTACTCCCTACCCCATTCTCTAGCAATCCTTTCTTACCCCCTTCTCCTCTCACCTCTTCTCTCACCCCCTCTTACCCCAGCCCTTCTCAATGTCCTTTCCCCGA
>NW_015162303.1:1422-1761 GCF_001447785.1 Gekko japonicus | reverse complement strand
TTGCTCTCCCCCCCAAATCTCCCCTTCCTCTTTCTTCTTCTCTCCCCCTCCCTCACACAATCCCCCACTCTTTTCTTTCTCTCCCCCCAACAGACAATTCCCTGTTCTTTCTCTGTCTCTCTCTCCCCCCTCTCCCAGAACCCCACTTTTTTCTGTTTCTCTCCTTTTGCAGCTGCAGGCAAGCAAACATCCTCAATCTGGTTGCAGGAGGGAGGGGGGCCACAGGCTTCGCCTCCTCATGCTTCAACTGATGCCCACCTACCGGGCCAGCGTAGGCAGCAGCAGCAGAGGGGAGGCAGGCTGGCTCCCGGAGAGGTGCTACCCCCCCTTTGGCTCCTT
>NW_015162303.1:382-692 GCF_001447785.1 Gekko japonicus | reverse complement strand
GATGGATAGATAGATTAGATAGATTAGATGGATAGATAAAATAGATTAGATAGATTAGATGGATAGATTAGATAGATAGATTAGATATATAGATGATAGTGGGCATTTATGCAGTGCTCCGCCCTAACCTGGATGGCTCAGATCTCGGAAGCTAAGCAGAGTCAGTTAGCTTTGGAGGGTGGACTCTGTGGGATTGTGCCCCACTGAGGTCCCTGTCCTCCCCAGGCTCCATCCCCAAATCTCCAGGAGTTTCCCAACCTGGATCTGACAACCCCCCCCCCATCCCTTGCCAGTAGCCAGCAATCCTATC
>NW_015162303.1:0-351 GCF_001447785.1 Gekko japonicus | reverse complement strand
CCACAGAGCTTTCTTCTTTATTTATATTTTAAAATATCATTTAAAAAGTCTCCAAGAAGTACCCAGTCTTGGCAACATCTCTTTTGCAGTACAGAATATGTGTTCAGTTGTGCATCCCCCCCCCCAACTGAACTATGAACGACAGCATTCGTTGTTTTGCTCCTTCAGGTGCTGAATTATTTATTTGTTTCTGAGGAAGGAAACTGTATTCGTTAGACTAAACATGGGATTTGTTCACTCCCCTGGGAGTGGGAACTTAAAATGGCCCTTGAACAAGCTAAGCTCAATGGCCCCTGCATCGTTGCAAAGCCAGCGCTGAAGGGGCCACTGCCTACAGTGACTTCCACACTG
>NW_015162302.1:0-2650 GCF_001447785.1 Gekko japonicus | reverse complement strand
GGATCTGCAGGCAATGCCTTTCTCCATCGATAGATGAGTTGCCTGTTCTATTTCCCCTCCCATTCCCATTGATTCCCAGAGTGTTGAACAAGATTGTGGCCGATGGGATGTTGTGCATTCTGATTGCCCCATGGTGGGCTCAGCAAACATTGTTCCCTCATTTAATCCACCTATCCAAGAGAACCTTCCTCTGCCTCCTTCCGGCATCAGACCTGCTCTCTCAAGTTCAGGTGCTCCATCAAGACATGGATTTTTACAAATTTTCGATTTGGAGGATACTTCAGTAACCTTTCCACCAGCTGTTTCCAAAGTCCTTTTGAATGCTTGGAAACTGGCTACTTGAAGAATGTAGAGAGCAAAATGGACACAGTTTTCTGCCTGTGCTTCAGCAATCTCTTTTGACCCTTCTTCCATGTCCCTTTTGGACATTTTTCATACCTGGTTTCTTTGAAGGATGCTGGACTTACCTTTTTGTCAGTGAAGGTCTACTTGGTGGCTATTTCTGCACCTTGTTCTCTAATTGACAGTGCTGTTTTCTCACATTGACTGACTAAATCTTTTTAATGAGGTCTTCTCCATATGTGCCTGCCGAAGAAGCCTGTGGTTCCTGCTTGGAGTCTGCCTCAAGTTCTCTCACAGTTTATGTGTCAGCCCTCTGAGCCCTTGGCTTCGACTGATCTCTGAATGCTCTCCTGGAAGACTGCTTTTCTAATTGTGATCACTACTGGCAGGTGTGTAAGTGAACTTGCTGCCTTTCGAGCCAATCCGTGTTACACTGTCTTTCACAGGGACAAGGGGATCGTGTGACCTAATCCGGCCTTCATGCCTAAAGTTGTTTTCACATTTCATCTTTCCAGATAATCTGCTCTCCCTACCTTTTTTTCAGAGCCTAAAGATGATGCTCAGAAGGCTCTCCATACCTGCATAGGACTCAACCCTTCTGCAAGTCCCTGCATCTCTTTGTGGCCTATGGAATGCCCCGGCAGGGTGAAAACATTTCTTCCCAAAGGCTGGCCACATGAGTGATTTTTTCACAGCTGCCAGCACCCTCTTCCTGTTGGTTTAGCTTCTCAGTCACCCATGTGTGGGACTGCACAGAGACTACGAAGAAGATAAACAGGTTGCTTACCTGTAACTGATGATCTTCGAGTGGTCGTCTGTGCAGTACCAGAATCACACTCATCAGACATCACACTCCTAGACTTTTTTCCAGACCCTAAAGATGATGCAGAGAAACTGTTTTATTTGTTGGATGTAAAAAGGGCCCTACTGTTCTATCTCAATAGAACAAAGGTGGACCATAAAGACCTACAACTTTTCATTTCCTATCCTGTGCACAAAAAAGGCCATAAAATATCATCCCAAATATCATCAGAATGGATTGTCAGGATGATCAAGTTGTGCTACCTGTTAGCCAAGCATCCATTACTGGGACCCATAACAGCAAACTCCACAGGGGTGTTGGCCACGTCCACCGCCTTTCTCAGAGGCATTCCCCTAAAAGACATCTCCAAAGTAGCCACGTGGGTGACCTTTGTGAAGTACTATGCCCTAGATTTTTGTGTGCAACAATGGGCGATGCTGGGATGATCCATTCTGTAGTCTGCCTGCAACTGAGTAGCTGCCTCCTCCATGTAGGCCAGAGCTTGCTACTCTCCCACAGGTGTGACACACAGAGACCACGACAAAGAAAAACAGGTTGCTTACCTGTAATTGATTATCTTCGAGTGGTCATCAGTGCATTCACACCACCTGCCCAGCCTTCCCCTCTGCTGTCAGCCCGCTGGATGCAATATTTGGGGGTTGCACAGTGATCAGAATTTTTTTAAAAAAATTATTTATTGTTTATATTTATATCCCGCCTTTCCAGACATCTGGCTCAAGGTGGCTAACAACATTAAAATGGCATAAACAACCAAGTTAAAACAATTAATAAATACCATACAAGTTAAAACAACACCAGTTGCAATTAACCCAACAGAAATGGCGGTAATCCAAATCCCATCCAACGATAGGGGTAGCATCCAGCGGAATCTCATGCCCGAGGGTGTTCTAAAATTTCAGACCAGACGATGTTCCAGGGCACACTCATCAGTGGCAGCCCCTAATCAAAAGCCTGGTGGAAGAGCTCTGTTTTACAGGCCCTGCAGAACTGTAAAAGGTCCCGCAGGGCCCTGATGTTCTCCGGGAACTCATTCCACCAGGTTGAGGCCGCCACTGAGAAAGTCCTGGTTCTGGTGACATTCAGCCTGGCTTCCTTCAGTTTCCAATTTGCCTTATTTGGGCAAAATACTGGAGAGAGCAGTGGCGGTTCAATTGCAGAGCTTTATGGATGACACTTCCATGCTGGACCCGTTCCAGTGCGGCTTCCGGCTGGGTCATGGGACGGAGATGGCACTGGTCGCTCTCACAGAGGACCTCCAAAGGCATCTGGATTGGGGTGGTACGGCAGTTCTGGTGCTGTTGGATCTGTCGGCAGCATTTGACACCGTCGACCACCAGTTACTGATTCACCGCCTCGCCGACACTGGAATCCAAGGGCTTGCCCTGCAATGGCTTGCCTCTTTTCTCCAGGGTCGGGAACAGAGGGTGGCGCTAGGGGAGCAGACATCCCAAAGGTGCCCACTGGTGTGTGGGGTGCCGCAAGGGG
>NW_015162301.1:0-2766 GCF_001447785.1 Gekko japonicus | reverse complement strand
ATAAAGTCAAAACGAACATAAACGCCTTAGTATAACCCGACCTTCCCTCAGAAAGGAGGGGGGAAGAGATCCTCAGCGGCAGATCAAACGATCCGACCATGAAACCAGCCGCCGCCTCGATTAGGGGTCACCGAGCAGTCATCGGGATAGATAGTGAAAATGTTCCCCGGCGCGCCTATCCCCAGAAGTTGCCAAGAAGCTGGGCGAGTCACCCGGCAGTGAAACTGACCATCCCCTTGGCCGAAGGATCCCCCATCCCTTGTGAAACTGACCAGCCACTCGCCGAAGGACACCCCCTCCCTTGTGAAACTGACACCCGTCGCCAAAGAAGCCGAGGGGGGGGGGGGGTAGGGCGAAGTTCCTCCTGCCATCCTCCCCGGGCAGGGATGGGAAGATGCGACCGGCCAGACTTACCCGGAGAAGGGAAGGGATCCGCGTCGACTTTCTCCGTTTTGATGAGGGTCAGGGTGGGTTTCAGGTCCACCGCCGCCTTCATGGTGAGCTTGGCCAAGGGGAAGGGGGGGGACACGAACCGGGAGAGGGGCGAAGGACTGTCTGGGATGGATCGTGGGGGGGCCCTCAGCTGGGAAAGCACCCCCAGCCCCGCGCGCCTCTCCTGCGCGTAAAGTTTGGGGTGGGAAAGAAGACGCGAGTCCTCCGCCTGGCTCCCGCGCGGGTCGCTTTCGCTCTCCTCGCCTCCTTCCGCGGTCCCTTCGCCTCTCCGCCTCCTCCTCCCCCGGCACGGCCCGATGGGCTCTGGAGCTCTCCCTTCCGCGTTCCCTTCTTTCTGCTAGGGCGTTTCTCGTGCGAATCGCCTGGGCGCGCTGGTCCTGCCCGCCGCCGCCGCCCCCCCTTCTTTCCCAGCCCAGTAGCGGTTTACAGGGCGAGGAGTTCTGGGCTGCAGCGGAGAGGGGAGGAGGGAGAGCGTGGGCCGGCCTCTGCTCAGTGACAGCGGCCGGGGGAGGGACGCGCCTCCCTCCGCCCAAGCGGCCTGCTTCAAAAGCCCCGCGACCCGGCAGCTGCCCCCAGGCCCGGCGCGCGGGTGGGTGGGTGGAATAAAAAGCAAGGCGCCGAGAGGGTCCTCCACGTAGAATCGGCTCTGCCCCCTCAGCTCCTATCAGAAGGAAAAGGGCGGCGGCGGCGGCGGGGGGGTCCCAGTCTCCGCCATAAGCAAAAAAAGTCAGTTCTTTTTCTCGGCATTAATTAATCCGGAGTAAGAACCACCCAGACGTCATACCTACTGTCAAACAGCTGGGTGTGGGTGTGTGTGTGTGACCGAGGCAGGAAGGAGAGGGTAGCCCTTTAGCCATCTTGATTTGAGATCTTTAAAAGTGTCTTAATCTTGTGGCAAAGGATGCTCTGAAATCCTATTGAGGGTCACGGAATCATAGAGTTGGAAAGGACCTCCAGGGTCATCTAGTCCATCCCCCTGCACAAGGCAAGAAATCCACAAATACTTCCCCCCTGCACACCCCCAGTGACCCCTGTCCCATTGGGCCCCTCCCAATTATTATTCTTTATGCCCCCTGGTCTGTATGGGTGGGGGGAGGTTCCAGGGCCCCTTCTATAGGCAGGAGCAGCCTGTCCCACCACAGAAGTTGGCCAGCCAACCCTCCCTCCTCCACTCAACCCACTGTTATCACTCGCTGCTTCTTCGCCAGGCTGACCATTCTGAATGCTCAAGCATTACAAGGCAATCACTGTATGAGCCCAGTTTGAGTCCAGTAGCGCCTTTGTATTTGAGGTATAAGCTTCCGTGTGCAAGCACACCTCTTCACAAAAGCTTACACCTTGAAAAAAGGTGCCACCGGGCTCATATAGTGCATTATCATTCTGCACTCAGACTTTGTTCTGCTGCTTCAGGCCAACGGGGCTCCCTGCCTGAATCTGTATGAGTCCAGTTACACATGACAGTGGAGACCTAGTAGTGGTTAAAGGGAAATCCAGGTTCGGGTCCCCACTTGTGCCATGGCAGCTGGCTGGGTGACCTTGGACCCGGCACATACTCTCAGCCTCACCTACCTCACAGGGCTGTTGTGAGAATAAAACAGAGGGATGCCAGCCACGTTGGGTCCCCATAGGGGTGGAAGGGGGAGGGATATAGAAGAAGAGATTGGATTTATACCCTGCCCTTCCCTCGGAGTCTCAGAGCGGCTTACAAACTCCTTTCCCTTCTCCTCCCCACAACAGACACCCTGCGAGGTAGTTGGGGCTGAGAGAGCTCTGAGAGAACTTCTCTCGAGAGAACAGCTCTGACAGAGCTCTGACAGAGCTATGGCTTGCCCAAGGTCATCCAGCAGCTGCGAGTGGAGGCGTGGGGAATCCAACCCGGTTCTCCCAGATTAGAGTCCACACACTGATCCTGACATGCCGTTTGGCTTCAAAAAGTAGCAGGGGGAGGAAAGAGATTGTGGACTGGCCATAGCTAGATTAGAGGCACTGTGCGGGACTGATCCAACGGGACTCTTACACTCTTACGGGGGAGGGGACTTCCAGGGCCATTTTTCTAGTCGAAATGCCCACCCTCTTTTAGCCCAATGGAGAAAAGGTGGGTTCCCCCACACAGCCAGGACAGTTCTGATCAGGGGGAGGGCATGGGCACAGAACATTAATCCCTCATCCCTGTGGCATGGCCTCTAATCCATATTAGGCCCATCTTCAGCCGCTTTTTGACGTTAAGGAGACCGGCCTTACAGAGTTGTGCCATGTATGCCATCTCGAGTTGTGTCATGTATGCCTCCTTGAAGTCCTTCAAGGAAAGGTGGG
>NW_015162300.1:0-2583 GCF_001447785.1 Gekko japonicus | reverse complement strand
TTCAGCCACCACCTGGAGATTGGCAACCTGAGTCAGACCCTTGACCTAGGATGGTCAGCAGGGCTATTTTTGGGCAGGAACGCACAGGAACCGAGTTCCGTCTGGCTTTAGAATTGGCCACACCCACTACAGCCAAAACCTCTGTGTGTGTGGCTACAGAGGGAAGGCCTGGAAAGTGACCCCCCCGGCAACTTTGAGGCAGGTGGACTGGGGGGGGACTGGAAGGATCGGGGAGGCATTTAAATGCCTCCCTGTGTCTTCCCCGGCCTGTCCGGGGTCTGGTTTGCCCGGGCTCCCCGCAGCTGTGGGGCACCCGGGCAACCAAGGGAAGGCATTGGGGTGTGGCCTAATATGCTAATGAGTTTAGCTGTTGGGTGTGGCCTATTATGCTAATGAGTTCCTGCTGGGCTTTTTCTATAAAAAGAGCCCTGGCGAGGTATAAATCCTCAGGGTTTCCTGTAGAGATCTTTCCCACCACCACCTACCACCTGATCTTTTTAACTGGAGATGCCAGGAAATGACCCAGAGACCTTTCTGCATGCAAGACTATATGCTCGACCTCTTCAGCCATGGCCCCACCCCAGAACCAATGAACAGATACTAATAGTCTTCTCTGTAGCTGAACACAAGGTTGGTATTGTCTACTCTGACAGGCAGCAGCTCTCCAGAGTCTCTTTTCCCACACACGCTCCCTGATCCTACTAACTGGAGGTGGCAGGGATTGAACCTGGGACCCTCTGCATGCAGAGCAGAGGCTCTACCACTGAGCCATGATCCTCCTAACCTATAAATCTAGTATTCCCCACTCTAGTCTTGCTACCGTTTTTCAGTGAGAAAAGAGAAAACTAGGCCCTTTCCAGTGGCAGGGGAGGTCGTCACCGTGTCCCTCCCTGACCCCCAGTGTAGCCAAAAGCATCCTTTCCCACCTGCTGTCGAGCAATATGTCTGTCTCAGTGGCGTAATGCCTCTGAGCTCCCAGCCTGTGCTTTTGTGCGAAGGAAAGGGGGCCTTTTATCTCCGAAGCAAGGCAGAGCGTCTGCCGGTCATCACTCAGTGTCATGTTTCGCGGGGAGGCCTGTTTATCCTGCAGTTAACAGGGAACGGCAGCATCTCTTCTGCATATAGAACACATCCATAAGCAGGCAGTCATTCTGGATCTTCGGGAGGGAAGAGCTCATGCCCCAAAAAGGATGGGCGGGGTGATTAGAATGTAGAAAATGGAACAAGCCATTTGGGATCCTTTTCTTTTTCTGGCAATCAAAACAAATGGGGGAGGCGTCTTTATGAATATGGAGAATTGTTATGCAATGTCCTATTTGGGGCATACAGTTGCCAGTCTCCAGGAGGAGGCCGGAGTTCTTCCAGCATTACGATGGGTCTTCAGGCTGCAGGGATCCGTTCCTCTTTGGGTTGCCAACCTCCAGGTGCTGGCTGGAGATCTCCTGGGATCACAACTGATCTCCAGGCGACTGTTCCTGTGCTGTCCCAACCAGCGATCTTTAAGAGAAGTGGCCTCTGGGAATTGAAGTCTTTAGTTAGACATCCAAAAGCATTCCTATGACTGGCTGATCAACAGTCATTTCCAGCTCCCAGAGACGCGGGGATTCGAGTTTTACGGCCTTCTTCCATTCCTTTGTCTACATTTTAAACTGCAAGGAAGGCGGAGCACACTATCTTTTCCACCATGAGCCAGTGAAAAGAATTAGATTACAAAATATGTAAGTAAGAACTGAATGCATGTGGAACTGAATAAAAATGATTTAATTCTATGTTGGCCGTGCGTTGAAACTTTCCAGAAGGTGTTGTTGACTCAGCGTCAGACGGAATAGTTCCCCTGGAGAAAATGGCCGCTTGGGAAGGTGGACTCTAGGGCATTACACCCCACTGAAGACCCTCCCCAAACCCCACCCCCCAAATATCCAGGTATTTCCCAACCAGGAGCTGGCAGCCTTCGTTCCCCTGGTGAAAATGGCAGTCTTGGACGGCAAACTCGACAGCATCCTATCCCTGCTGAGCGTCCTCCCCTTCCCAAACATTCCCCTCCCCAGGGTCTCCCTCCTAATCGTCAGAAATTTCCCGGTCCAGAGTTGGAAGGTCTTTGGGGCATATTGCCCTTGCTTGGCTACAACAGATCTGTACAGGGAGGCAGGGCTGAGGTCAGCAACCATACCTTGGGGTGGGGAAGCTACCGAGGCCCAAGTCTTCTAGGGGACCCGACTGCCAATGCCTTCCAGCCTAGGATTGCCAGGCCTCCTGTGGCCACCCACCGGTGGGGGATGAAGGGGAAGGGTTGCCAGATCAAGGTTGGTTGGTTCCCGTCCTCAAATGCAATAACCTGGCAACAGTGATCCATGCAATGGTCACTAGGGCTCCCAAGACCCCCCAGACTGGTGGGGTTTACCCACTTTCGGGGAGGCCCAAGCCCGAACACCCACACCACACCCTCCCATCTCTCTTGAGAGATTTAAAGAGCCCTCCAGCTCAAAGCTGGAGGGCCCTTTAAATTTTGCAGAGGGGAGGGAGAGGGACGGCTGAGGATGCACGGGGCCCTGTTGGCTGGAAGCGCTTAAAGGGCCCCTTTAA
>NW_015162299.1:0-2653 GCF_001447785.1 Gekko japonicus | reverse complement strand
TGCAGGTAACAGGGTTGCATTGTACAAAACGGCTCACAAACTTACTGGGATGATTGATCGAGACTGTGGTCTATACTGCTGCGTATAGCTTATTGCAAGTAGGATTCTATTGTGTAAACTCTGTAAAAGTGTCGTATCAATCGAACAAAGTTTGTCCAGTGGCACCTTTAAGACTGACAAAGTTTAATTCTGGGTAGAAGCTTTCATGTGCATGCGCACTTCTTCAGAAGCGCGCGTGCACACAAAAGCTTCTACCCAGAAATCAACTTTTTTCGGTCTGAAAGGTGCCACTGGATTCAGACTTTGTTCTGCTGCTTCCGGCCAACACGGCTCCCCACCTGACTCTGTATTCATGTTGATCGTTTTCCTCTGCTTTAGTTCTTTCTGATGCTTTCGGATTTCTGAAATCCTAATGTGTTGGTTGCTGAATGTCCCGTTTTGCTGATTTGTACTCAGACTCTTGAGAGTCCCTTGGACTGCAAGGAGATCAAATCAGTCAATCCTAAAAGAAATCAACCCTGACTGTACCCTGGAAGGCCAGATGATGAAACTGAAGCTCAAATACTTTGGCCACCCAATGAGAAGGGAGCACTCACTGGAGAAGACCCTGATGCTGGGAAAGATTGAAGGTCAAAGAAGACGGGGACGGCAAAGGATGAGATGGTTAGACAGTGTCATCGATGCAGCGTACATGAAATCGAGCCACCTTCAGAGGACGATGGAAGACCAGAAGGCCTAGCGTGATCTGGTCCATGGGGTCGCAAAGAGTCGGACTAGACTGTGCGACTGAACAACAACAACAACTCAGTCACTCTGTGCAATCTGCCTTGAGTCTCTGGGAGAAGGCAGACTATGAATAACATAAATCAGTATCTCAAGATCGGTATGGTCGCACTGTAAAAAGATTCAGAAACGGAGCAACCCAAATGATCTGGGGTCATAGGAGTATCTTCTGTATGAGAGAAGGCCCCATAGCTTGTGGCTTTTCAGTGTAAAGGGAACTGGTGTGTGCGTGTGCGCAAATCATGGAGGTATATAATATCATGTATGAGATGGAGAGAGTTGATCAAATGTTGTCTCCTGTAATATTAAAATTTGGGATGAGCTGGTGAAATTGATCTGCAGCAGCTGCAGGACAAATGGCAGAAGCCCTTCTTCCCATCTGTAAACTGGCGAATTCACTGCCCCAAGTTGTGGTAGTGTCTTCTAAAGGTAAAGGGTTCCCTTGCTCGAAAGCCAGTCGAGTCCGACTCTAGGGTTGCGGTGCTCATCTCCGTTTCAAAGCCGAAGAGCCAGCGCTGTCCGAAGACGTTTCCGTGGTCATGTGGCCGGCATGACTAAACACCAAGGCGCATGGAACGCTGTTACCTTCCCACCAAAGTGGTACCTATTTATCTACTTGCAATTTCTTGCTTTCGAACTGCTAGTTGTCTTCTAGCTTAGTTTTAAATGTAGTATAGCTTGGCAACCAGCGGGAGGTTTGGGGGGGGAATGGGAGGGGTCATGTGATGTTGGCAACATCACCTATATCCGTGTATCACTACCAGGTCCAACCCGGAAGTGACAACAGGTAGCTCTAGGAATCACCGGAAGCTCTATGGTAAAACCACATTGGCACAGAGGTCATTGGCATTTTTTTCTCCTGCTCTCGCTTGGAGATGCAGCGAGAGGCCTGCAGCCATAGCTGGAAGTCTCGCAACTCTGTTTGGTAAATTCATGGACATTTGTTAGTAGCTATGGTGTCTACAGGGGACCGCCATATTCCGAGACAGTGATGTTTATCTTCCTATTCCTCTTCATAAACGTGGAAGTTTCCCTGCAGACTAAGGATTCTTCTTCCAGCGTAAATGTCTCTTCCTCTAGCAGAAGAGCCTGCATGTTGGGGGAATGGCTCCTTAGGCTGGAGGGAGGCTTCAGACTTTGCTGAGTGAAGCAGTGGAGTGGATACCGGTAACTCTGAAATCCAGTGGCTTGGAGGAAACAGTCCAGGGAGGATTTTCAGTGAGTAGCTCTAGGAATCACCAATGCTCTGTGCTTATAAGTCTTCTGCAGCGTCTGGTTGGCTGCCAGGCTAGATGGACTGTTGTTCTGATCCAGCAGAGCTCATGATAACTATTTCCTTCCATGTCTTCTGAGGGACACTTTTTCATTCATTCCTCTGAAGACTGGCATTGATAAAGAGCCGGTTTGGTGTAGTGGTTAAGTGCACGGGCTCTAATCTGGGAGAACCAGGTTTGATTCCCCACTCCTCCACTCGCACCTGGCTGGATGACCTTGGGCAAGCCGTAGTTCTGACAAGAGCTGTCCTTGAAAAAGAGCAGTTTCTGTCAGAGCTCTCTCACCCCCACTTGCCTCACAGGGTGTCTGTTGTGGAGAGGGGAAGGGAAAGGAGTTTGTAAGCCACTCTGAGACACCTTTGGGCAGTGAAGGGCGGGGTATAAATCCAGTCTCCTCCTCCTCCTCTTCCAGGTTTTCCTTGCCCTGCAAATCAGCAATTTAACTTGGTGTTTAAAAGTTGTGCGAATGTGTTGCTTCGCTGCTTGAATTCTTATGTGTATGGATTCAGTCCCCGTCCGTCTGTCCCCCGTCTTTTCCCCCTGGTGTGGTTTTATGCATACATTTATGGTATCAGCAGTATGTTTTATCTGGTTCT
>NW_015162298.1:1808-2706 GCF_001447785.1 Gekko japonicus | reverse complement strand
GCTTCATTCATGAAAACTACCTTGTGATATAAAAGTAGTTATACAGTTAGGATGGTTTGTTTTTTGTCAAGTACGAGGGCAAAGATTTAGTTAATCAAAAGAAATAATTTGAGCAGGTAGGTCAAACATTTTAAGCACATTTTTTGTGCTTTCAAATTGTCAATATGCAAATTCTCCAACATGCACAGCAGCCCTAATGCTTTCAAAGATAGTAGTGAATCCATCTGGACTCAATTATATTCTCTTCTACCATTTGTGCTGTCCAGATCATTTGGCTCCTGTGCATCAATAACTGCCTGCGTAATGGACTGCTAATAAAATGTGGACTGCTAATCAGACATAGCACCATTATTGGTATAAATATAAATGGGAGTGAAGCTAGAATGGCATAAATTAGGCTTTCTTAATTCACATTTTTAAATATTCCAGTTTAACTCACTATGATATCAGATTAGTAAATGTTTGGGGCTAAATGGGTGCAAGCAGGGCAGTTGTATGTTAAACAGCCAATTAAACAATGAAGATCCAGCCAACACAGAGCCATGTCGACGGGTTTGGTTGCCTGATGAATATGAAAAAGGCAAACCAAGGAGAATCCAAGCCATATATACAGATATTACTTTTGGCAATTGTTATTGCTTTGCTGCTTCTGTATTATTGCTGTGCAAAAAGATCATGATGCATTTTAACCTGTTTTTCCTCCTGCAATTGCAACAGAAAAGAAGTCCAAGAACAGTTGTAGATTTAAATAGTTGGCTTTATAACCAGCCTTCTTGATTTGGAATAATTTCACATAGAGCCCTTTGCAAAAAAAACCCCCCATAAAACACCAGAGATGCAGTAGACCCTGGCATTAACAAAACAGACCCATGTTGAGTTTTTATTGCCTATAAAAATG
>NW_015162298.1:0-1551 GCF_001447785.1 Gekko japonicus | reverse complement strand
TTAGTTATGATTTATCCTGGAACTCCCGTATAAATTCTGTCATAAGAAATACCAAAATGACATTAATCACTTTTTTTTAAAACCCCCGAAGGGATATTTTTTTATTTTGCATTGAACTACAAACTACAAAGAAAATTAGGAAGGGGAGCTACAACTAGGGATAAAGGAAAGATAACCACACTAAACTAAAAACCCAAGAGGAGGAGATATTATTTCTGTTAGTGTAAATGTTAGTGCCACAAGTGTTAGTATCACAATGTAGAGTTCCTGCTCATCTTCCATGTTTCTATGTTATTATGTTAGTTGTTATGAGAGAACTTTCTGATCATCTTCGTGTTCTTTGCTTCAAAAGGCCAGTTTCCCAGTCCTTCTACCTTTACTTCGGTTTTCTGGCTCTAAAATTGTAGACAACTTTGGCAGGTCCAGCACCCGTTTCTGTAGCAGAGTCGTCTTCCGTTCCAGAGGTAGCAGAGTCACTGGATTTCGTTTCTTTCTCCTTAGACTCTTCCTCTGTTCCAAGCTGACACCGCAAAAACTCTTTAGCCTTGAAAATGGAACCTATCTTCTCTCTTTTATCGTTGAACTTAAAGATGACACCTTCCAAAAAGCAATCAAATCTTTATAATTTTTCCTCTTTTGCCGAATTTCAAATGGAATGTCTTTTAGCGTCTTGATCCTTACATTTCCCATTTTCAGTGGAGTTGCTGATGTTGTTTTTAGAATAGCATCTCTGGTCTGTCTTCTTGAGAATCTGACCACAATTTCTCCAGGTAGGCTGGCAGATAGGTATTCTCATAATTCAACACAATGAATGTGAGCATGGGCAACTAGTGAAATATTGGGTTTAGTAGCAGTTCCAAAACTGACAGCTGTTCTCATGCCAGATGTATACTACAAAGTGCATCATCACCCACATATTAAAATCTAGATATGTATGCTTTTGACATATTCTTAGGAAGAGGAACACATTCAGAATAATTCTAGATTGCATGCTTTAATGCTTTAAGAAAAGTCTGGCGGTATTACAGTATATAGTTACAGTGGTTGTTTTTTAATATAGCCCTGCATGCTATAATCAGCTGAACCCAAGAAACAGCGAAGGACTAAATCCAACTCTCCATGCCCCTCTCTCCACACATGGTTGCAGCTTAATTTACAGGTCTACATGTTAAAACCTTGGTTAAGATGGACTTCTGGTTTAACGGTGCTGCGAATGGACGCGTTTAGGATCTTCTCTGACCCGCCCGGCTCCTCTTCGTTCGTTTTGGAGCTCCCCGTTTGTGCGGAGGAGCTCTGCTTCACTTCCTGGAGGGAGGTGAAGTAGCAGGGGGCTTTGCCGCCCCCCCCCATTGATGGCAATCGTGGGGGGTGACGCTGGTCTGCCCTGAAGCAGGAACGAAGATTTGGAAGAACATGGTTCTCTGAGCAGCGACCAGCTGTTTTAAAGTAATGCTAAGCAAGTGGCACGTCATGCGAACAGTATCTTCTTGCGTATTTTCCCCTCCCAAGAGATTGGAAACTGTGATTTAAACACCCCTTCAGTTATCCCCA
>NW_015162297.1:0-2723 GCF_001447785.1 Gekko japonicus | reverse complement strand
ACCACTACACCAAACTGGCTCCTAACCATCCACATCATGAAATTTATTCTTTTTTAAACTGCTGCCCCACACCGACCTGAGGTTTTCATTGAGCTGTCCACTGCAATCGCAAGGCCTCTTTCGCTCTCATCTCTAGCAGTTCAGACACCCATCAACATATTTAAAGTTAGGATGTTCTTCACTGTGCATCATCTTGCAGTTCTGTACACTGAAAGTGGGTCACCCACACCCAAAGTAGAAGAAGAAGAGATTGGATTGATACCCTGCCCTTCACGACCCAAAGGTGTCTCAGAGCGGCTTACAAACGCCTTTCCCTTCCCCGCCCCACAACAGACACCCTGTGAGGTAGGTGGGGCTGAGAGAGCTCTTGACAGAAACTGCTCTTTTTCCAGCTGTGCCAGAACTATGGCTTGCCCAAGGTCATCCAGCCAGGTGCAAGTGGAGGAGTGGGGAATCAAACCCGGTTCTCCCAGATTAGAGTCAGCACACTTAACCACTACACCAAACTGGCTCAACGTAGAGAGATCCTCCTGGAGTGCTTTACAATCTGCTTTGCCTGTCACCTTCCTGAATAATTTGATATCTTCTGCACACTTGACTGCTAATCATAATAATAATTAGTATTGTATGACATTGTGTGTAGTAGAGCCAGGAGATCCTAAGATTGTTTGGCAGCATTGTTCTAGCTCTTTTTAGCATTATGCACCACTAGGTGGCGAGCTAGACTTATTTTGCGGGGGCTGAGAGAGCTCTGAAACAGCTGTGACCGACCCGAGGTCACCCGGCAGGCTTCATATGGAGGAGGAGTGGGGAAATCAAACCCGGTTCTCCAGATCAGAGTCTCTCGCTCTTAACCACGACGCCACGCCGGCTCTCCGCTTGACCACTACACTGGTGGGTGGTGGAATGTGCTGTCAAGTGGCAGCCAATTTACGGCAGCCCCCTCATGGGGTTTTCAAGGCAAGAAGTGCTCAGAGGTGGTTTGCCACGGCCTGCCTCTCTGCATAGCGACCCTGGACTTCCTTGGTGGTCTGGTATCCCAGTACAAAATGCTTAGCTTCCGAGAGCTGACGAGGTCAGGTTAGCCTGGGTCATCTGGGTCAAGACAAGAGATGAACAGAGGTGGTTGGCCATTGAGAACATCAGAGAAGGCAATGCTGGATCAGGCCAGTGGCCCATCCAGTCCAACACTCTGTGTCACACAGTGGCCAAAAATACCAGGGGCCACCAGGAGGTCCAGCAGCGGGGCCAGGACACTAGAAGCCCTCCCACTGTGGGCCCCCCCCCCAGGCACCAAGAATACAGAGCATCCCTTGCCCCAGACCGAGAGTTCCTATCTATACCTTGTGGCTCACTGCTCCAGATGTTCATCCAATTCCCTCTTGAAGCCGTCCATGCTTGTAGCCGCCGCCCAGGGTCGGCTCACTCACTAGGTGAACTAGGCGATCGCCTAGAGTGGGACGGCCCTTGGGGCGCCAAACTGAACTCGGCCCGTACTCTGGAAGTTTCTTGATTATTTGTGTTTTTCATTCTTCCTAAAATCCATTTTTGTCACACAGTGGCCAAAAACACCAGGTGCCGTCAGGAGGTCCATCAGTGGAGCCAGGACATTGGGAGGCAGCGGGGAGAATTTCTACATGGCCGAGTATTCAAATATGTGATTCTCCCGAGTCTTTTGGAGCTCCCTGTGTGTGTGTGTTTGTGTGAAGTGCTATCCAGTTGTGGCCGACTTCTGTTGACCCCAGCAAGGGGCTTTCAAGGCAAGGGAGAAGCAGAGCTGGTTTGCCCCTGCCTTCCTCTGCAGTGTCTTCCTTGGTGGTCTCCCTTCCGAGTACTGGCCCTGCTTAACTTCCGAGATCTGACGAGATCGGGCTAGACCGCGCTGTCTTCCCTCAGCCCCCTCCGTGCCCCCCAGCCCCTCTCCTGTGCCCCCCCCAATTCTGAAGATGTGTCGTCTGCTGTACCTCCTCATTCTGGAATGGGTCTGAAATAGAGTACGGGCTTCATCTCCCACTCCACAGTCAGTTGTTCAGGCCGTGACATGTCCCTGAATCAGTAGGGGGTTATTGGATTTGGATCTTGCGCACCGAGCCTTCTGACATTTCCTGATTTGGGGGGGTGATGGTGGTTTCAGTGGCCATTTCTTCATGGATCCGGAGGCTGTTTGGGGGGGGCATTTTGTCAAATAAGGGAGCCTGCCTGTTCTTAGCCCACCCTCCCCCAGATACTTGACTAGCAAGCGTCCTTTGATCTTTCCCCGTATGAGTTATTCCGAATGGGCAAATGTGTTGCTTCGTTAAGTGGGTGTCGCTTCAGCAGCGCTTCCACGTTAGCTTAGATGCTGCTTGGGGAGCTGATTGGCAGGCCCGCAGCCCAACAGTCGAGCAGCTCGAGGTCATGTGCCGCCACATCGGTGCTTGCAAACATTGCAAATCGAACCTGCTGGAGGCCTCGCCACCTCCTTTGAAGGTGAGATGCTTAATTAGCCGGAGAGCTCATTAAGGCTCATCTGAGATGCAACGGGAGCAGAAGTAACTTGGCGTTCTCCTCTGCCCTCTCCCTCCATTTGCATCGCAACCAGTGCGGCGATTCTCCCCGGCTGCTGCAGGAAAGCACAGGCGTGTGAGTCATGCAAAGGATATCTTCCCCCCGGGAAAGGGAAAGACCCATCGCGAATTCACAGCCGGGCAAACATCCCCAAATGGCCAGCAGGTGGCAGCAAA
>NW_015162296.1:2172-2745 GCF_001447785.1 Gekko japonicus | reverse complement strand
TTTCTCCTTATGGTGGGTCAATCAGACAAAACACTGTCATCCCTTAGTTTTATCTATTGTATTTTTATCTCACTTTTCCATAACATCTTTCTTCCAAAATGT
This sequence comes from Gekko japonicus, assembly GCF_001447785.1. Taxonomy (NCBI): domain Eukaryota; kingdom Metazoa; phylum Chordata; class Lepidosauria; order Squamata; family Gekkonidae; genus Gekko; species Gekko japonicus. The sequence continues at coordinate 2,643 of NW_015162296.1, read as the reverse complement.
GACTCAGGCTCTTCCCACTTAATAACAACATGAGAAAAGCCCTGCTGGATCAGACCAATAGTCCATCTAGTCCAGCATCTTGTCTCTCATACAGTGGCCAACCAGTTCCTCTGGATGGCTTACAACAGGGCATAGAGGCTGAGGCCTTCCCCGGACAGTGCCTCCTGGCTCTGGAATTCAGAGGATGAGTGCCTCTGAATGTGGAGGTTCCCCCCAGTCACCATGGCAACTTGCCATTTTTAGACTTATCTTCAGGGCTTTTTTTGTAGAAAAAGCCCAGCAGGAACTCATTAGCATATTAGGCCACACCCCTGACAGCACATCTCATTAGCATATTACACCACACCCATGCCTTCCCTTGCATCCTGCAGCAAGCCGGCCAGGGAAGGCATTTAAATGCCTCCCCAATCCTTCCAGGGGCCCCCCAGCTCGCCCGCCTCGGAGTCGCCGGGGGGGGGGTTCACATTCTAG
>NW_015162296.1:0-1940 GCF_001447785.1 Gekko japonicus | reverse complement strand
GCACACTTTTTCAAATACATTGGAATGGTAGGTAATGTTCAAACTTATAGACACGGACTTAACAGAAAATTAACATGTAACATGATGATGTTTCAGATATGCAAAGTGAAAACTACGTAACAAGTTAAGGTTATACGGTCAACATTTTAAAACTGTTTATTCTTGAAGCCATCACGACTTCCTCTGGCAGCGAATGCCACATTTTAATCACTCCCTGTGTAAAGTAGTATTTCCTTTTGACCATCCTGAAGCTACTGCCCATCTTTATGACAACCCTGTGTGTTAAGTTAGGCAAAGAGTATGTGACTTGCCCAAGACTACCTAGAGACATGGCAGAGCGGAGATCTGAACTCTGGTCTCTCCAGTCCTGGCTGCCCTTATACGTCTGCCACAGATTTCCTGTATGGGCAAAAGGTTGAGAAAGACAGAAAGCTTACATAAAGTTACAGAACAGTGACTGTTAAAAGTTGGATGCACTTGAAGTCCATGTTTCCACGGTACCCTAAGATGTTCTCCCAACTTTTGTCTTTGGATTGGTGCAGCTTTTCAGTGGTTTACACGAATCATCCCTTTAGCTGTTCTGAATGTAGCGACCTGCCCAAATAGGCAAGGCCATTTTGTTTTCCTGCTCTGTAAATCTTCCATTCTTGATTTCAGTAAATTTTGCTGCCAAACCCCCGGATTTTTTGCCTAGTAGCGGAAAGGCCAGATGAAAAATTCAGTCTGCGAGTCAGTGGCCAATGCCAGTTTTCAGGGGCAGCCCCGTTAGACATCTGTCTGCCAGCACAAAGGCAAACATAAATAGAGTGCTATCTTATTATGATGAGGAAATTAATTCTCTTCCCCCCCCCTTTCTCTTTGATATCTAGGAGGCTCTCTCGGTGGTGAGTGAAGATCAGTCCCTTTTTGATTCCACCTACGGAGCTGCTGCTCACCTCCCCAAAGCAGACATGACGGCCTCAGGGAACCCCGATTACGGCCAGCCGCATAAAATCAACCCGTTACCTCCCCAGCAGGAGTGGATCAATCAGCCGGTCCGGGTGAACGTGAAGAGGGAATATGATCACATTAATGGATCCAGGTGAGAACAGACTCAGTGTCGTGGAGGTGTGTGAATGTTGGAGAAAGGTTGCCATTTTCATATGGGCAGGTTTTATATTGATTTATTAATTGTGATTAATTTTTTTAATTATTTGTTTCAACTTTTATTCTGCCCTCCCCACGAGTGGGTTCAGGGCAGATCACAACAACAATATGCAACAATATAAACACAATAATTCAGGATTTAAAACACTTAAAACAGTATGGATTAAAAAACAGGTAGTGCTATCAATTAAAATATTTATATACTGCTTTTCCATCCAAAAGTTAGCCCCTGGGAGCTTTATGGACATCCATTGAAGCTACTGGGCAGTAGTTTCAAGACAGAAAAAAGGAAATATGTTATTACTCACAGAGTGATTAAACTGTGGAATTTACCGCCAGACAGGCCTAGACAGCTTTAAAAGGAGATTAGATAGATTTGTGGAGGACAGGTCTATCAGTGGCTACTAGCCATGGTGACTGAGGGGAACTTCGCCATTCAGAGGCACTAATCCTTTGAATCCCAGAGCCAGGAGGCAACAGCAGGAGAAGACCTAGGCCTCTATGCCCTGTTGTTGCCCTCCAGAGGAACTGGATGGCCACTGTGTGAGACAGGATGCTGGACTTGATGGACTATTGGTCTTATCTAGCAGGGCTCTTCTTATGTTCTAATGAATTAAACACCATTAAAATAATCAAAACAGATTCACATGCACCAAGAGTGCCATTGCTACTGCAAATTGACAACCTCAGTTTTACACAAAAGCAACTGTGGGGGGGGTGGGGGGTGGACAAAGGAATCAAAGAAAGTTCAAAGCAGGAGATTCCTTAGTCATCTTAAGGATGCATGCAACATC
>NW_015162295.1:0-3173 GCF_001447785.1 Gekko japonicus | reverse complement strand
CCCGCCGCCCCTCGGGCCAGGGGGAGGGGTAGCAGCGGATTGGGGAGGGGACCCACAAACCCTGCAGGGGGGGCCGGGCCCCGTGGGCCCCACGTGAGCTACGGGCCTGCTCTCAAGATCATAAGCAGCAGAGGAGGCTGGGCCTACACCTCCCAGAAGCCACTGAGACAATTGCCTACTCTGACTGGCAAAGGCTCTCCAGATCATAAGCAGCAGAGGAGGCTGGGCCTACAACTCCCAGAAGCCACTGAGACAATTGCCTACTCTGACTGGCAAAGGCTCTCCAGATCATAAGCAGCAGAGGAGGCTGGGCCTACAACTCCCAGAAGCCACTGAGAATATTGCCTACTCAGACTGGCAAAGGCTCTCCAGATCATAAGCAGCAGAGGAGGCTGGACCTACAACTCCCAGAAGCCCCTGAGAATATTGCCTACTCAGACTGGCAAAGGCTCTCCAGATCATAAGCAGCAGAGGAGGCTGGGCCTACAACTCCCAGAAGCCACTGAGACAATTGCCTACTCTGACTGACAAAGGCTCTCCAGATCATAAGCAGCAGAGGAGGCTGGGCCTACAACTCCCAGAAGCCCCTGAGACTATTGCCTACTCAGACTGACAAAGGCTCTCCAGATCATAAGCAGAGGTCTGGAATATCACCTACTGCCAAATCCTTCAACTAAAAATGCTGCAGATGGAACCTGGGACCTTCTGCATGCCCGGCAGATGATCTCTCACTGAGACGCATCCCTTCCCCAAAAGGCCCTCAAAGCCGCTGTTATAGAGATTAGATCCCGCATAAATCCTAGCTTAAAAACCATGTCAGCAACAGTAGAAGGAAGGAGGGAGGAAGGGACTGGATGTATACCCTGTCCCTCACTCAGAGTCTCCGAGTGGTCCACAAACTCCTTTCCCCTACTCCGAGCAGACACTGCGAGGCAGGCCAGGCTGAAAAAGCTGTTTCCAGACAGGACTGGCACCCCTGAAGACAGGAGTAAAATAAGAAGAGGAGATTGGAATTATACCCTGCCCTTCACTCGGTCTCAGAGTGGCCCACAAACTCCTGTTCCCTTCCCCTCCCTGCAACAAACACCCTGCGAGTTAGGTGATGCTGAGAGAACTCTTTCAAGTACTGCCTTGAGAGAACAGCTCACGTCAGAACCAAGGCTCGCCCAAGGTCATCCAGCTGCTGCAAGTGGAGGAGAGCGGAATCGAACCCAGTTCTCCCAGATGAGAGCCCACACCCCTAACCACCACCCGACAGCACAGAGATGGGTGGCCAGTGCATCGACATAGGGAGAGAAGCTCTCTGCCCCCGCCAAAAAAGGTGACTGAGGCTTCTGCTCCTGGTGCCAAACCCCCGCAGAAACTATTCCCGATATAGACATTCTAAGACGTTCTGCGGAAGTTTCTAGAGATGCTGAATAAGGCCCCTTCTGAAAACCATAACATCAAAAAGGCCGCTGCAGCCAAACAGCCTCCCGATGACCACTCTGAAATGCAGACAGAGGCTTCGAGCCCAGCCCGCCCCGTCAGGTGTAGCTAGCCACCGCAGGCCTGCTTACCGGATAGCGCCACCTACCCTATCACGTGCCCGGGGGCGTTAGTGCTCCTTTTGGCCATCTAAAATGGTCGCCTCTGCACCCGCTAAATGCAGCCTAAAATGGCAGCCCAGAAAACCCCCAATAAAATAGCCACCCCTAAAGCAATGGGGGGGGGTAGATGACAGACCCCACACCCTCTGATAGCCTACTTAGGCGTGATTTGTGGGCAGGAAATTGATGGGGGGGCCATTATCAGCGATTACCATTGAATCGTGCCGACTAAGCCTTTAATCTGGGCGGAGGGGGGGGGGCAGGAATGGCATTAAGCAGCCTTACCAACTGCCGCCGCTCCCAGATCCTAAAGGCCCAAGTTAATTCCCCCCCCCTTAGGAATCAGGCAAATGTAGCCCCAGGCCAGAGAGGGCACTGCCGCTGGCACTCGGAGACAGCCGCCGCAACACAGCTGCCACCCAGAGCCTTCTGAAGATGAAGATTGCACCGCCATCGGGAGACCAGCCCTCCCCGTTCCAGAGCCTGAGGCCCTTGCCTTCACTCCCTGCGTGCTCGGACCTGCTCACGGCTCCAGCACATTGGCGCAAAAGCCAAATGGAAGGAGCAGAGCCCAGTGGTTTACTCAAGCTGGCTCTGCCCCCTGCCTGGGTCCCAACTCCAGGACTCAGGCTCTGTTGCTGCCTGTCTTCCTCTGAGCGGCAAAAAAAAACCCAGCAACCAGCGGCGTTGGTGGGCCACCGGGAGCTTTCCTTTCTGTGTTCATGACCATTGTGACATTCAGGTGTCGTTCACCCAAGAAAGGACAGATGCCTCTATACATTTCCCATCGACTGTTGTCCCTCTGCTCCACAAGTGTGAGAGAGAGAGGACTGTTCCGCCCAGCGTCGAGGACAGGGTTGGCTGCCAGGCGGACACGGTGGCCCTTTCCTGTTTGCACCACACGTTCCCCCGTTCTCCCGGGCTGTGGCTCCTCCCCTCGAGTCCCTCACCGCCCATCCCCGGCTCCTCCTCAGACTCTCTGGGAGGGGAAGTCCCTGGAGATCTGGGGCTGGTGATTGAGGAGGGGGAGGCCCTGGAGTCCATCCCCCAGAGAAGGCCTGGGGATCAGCTGCCATCCCAGGAGATCTCCAGGCCACACCTGGAGGTTGGCCACCCCAGACCTTTCTGTAATCACAGCCACCACTGCAGTCCCCAGAAGACCTTCCTGTCTGCAATCAAGGCGGCGGGTTCTCCTCCGACGGTGCATTTCCACTGTGCATCCTTCCGTGAGGTCTGCCGATGGGAAAGGAAATCCATCCGGCCCTGCAAAGGGGTCCAGGGCCCCCAAAGAGGGATTTGGGGCCAGGGACAGAGAAGGGGGCAGAACAGGAGAGGCCGGAGTTCTGGAAGCAGGCACTTGGGCCTCACCCCGTCCCCTCCTGGCCTGCTGGCTGTTTACCAAGGGGACATGTCCTCCACGGAAAGTGTAACATGAGGAGCCCTGCGTGCTCCGGGGGGCGGGTGGGTTCCAGGCCTTTTGTCCCTCTTGGCATTCCTCCTGGCCCTCCATCACCCCCGGGGCGAAAGACGCTGCCCGCGAGGAAGGCAGGGCCTCGGGGGACATAAGAACATAAGAGATGCCAA
>NW_015162294.1:0-2895 GCF_001447785.1 Gekko japonicus | reverse complement strand
TGGAGTCGTGACTCAGGTTACTGCTCTCCCACCTCTGCATTTTGTCTGTGGTCTTACAATCAGTAGACTGGAACGCCTGAAGGAAAATTCCGGTGGTAATTTCCTGTATCCCCTTTCCAGCCAATATGGTCAAGATCTTACGCATGAATTTCAAAGGGAGATTAGAAAGAGAGACTGCTGAATTGCAATTGATGACGAAGCTCAAGACAATGCATCCACCTGGACTGAATCAAGACATGGGTTTCCTGTCTCATTACCAATGCTGATTTTTCCATGCCTAATACGACTACTACCTGCTTGCATATCACACCTAATCTAATCACACCAGCGATTATGATTTGCCTGCCAATGTCATTTGGCATCTGAAATCACTCCGCTTTCCAATATATAGGACAGACGGACTCTCATTATAGCTGTATCTGAAGAAGTGAGCAGGGACTCGCAACTCACAAAAGCTCATACCCTACCAGAAATATTTGTTAGTCTTGAAGGACTCTTGCTCTTTTCTACTGCTACAACCAGTGTGGTGTAGTGGATACAGTGTCGGACTAGGCCCTGACACTCCCAGATTTGAATCCCCACTCTGCCATGGAAGCTTGCTAGGTGACCTTGGGCCAGTCACACACTCTCAGCCTAACCTACATCATAGGGTCGTTGTGAGAGTAAAATGCAGGAAAAGAGAACGATTTTGTAAGCCTCCTTGGGTGCCCATTGAGGAGAAAAGTGGCGTATACATCTCAAAATAGATAAAGACAGGGTGCCAGATGCTGCTGAAAACTCGGGCCTGGCTTCTGACCATCAAATTCTGGCTGCACCTTCTGTTTAACCCTGACCCGAATTCTTTTACCCTTTTAATGCTGACAGATCATTATGAACCTAATTGGCTGAAATTAGTCCCCCCCAAAATTAGGTCCTTAGGAATACATCTAGACCCGCTTTACTTATCTGCCTCCACAATATTTTATACAATTAAACGCAAGCTTCTAGATATTCAGTTTCAGCGCCTGACTGAGGCAGCCAGGAAAACCTGTTCCCCAGTTCATTTGGGATTATCCCAGACACTGGGCCAGACAGCTACTTATTTTCGTTCTCTAACTGGTCACCATCAAAGAAGGGCCTTTACGTTAGCCAGATTTAACGTATTGCCATCGGCCATCTTCTCTGGAAGATGCCAAAAAATCCCCTATGAACTTAGGCAATGCCCCTGTGGTCAGGGTGCCATCGAATCCGTTTCCCACGTTCTTTTAAATTGTCCATTTTATACTAAGATTCGAGGAAAATTTATGGAGACCCTTCTTTTTACATGGCGTGGTCTTGCTGAGAGTATCAAGGTCCAGTTGCTACTCTCTGGGCAAAACGCTTCCATAACTTTTAATGTTGCTTGTTTTCTTCAATCTGTAATTCAAACCAGGGAAACTATGAATTGATCGGTTCTTTTTTGTTGGCTGTTCGACAGCCATACCTTTGATGTATTCCTAAATTCTAATGTTATCTTATCTCTTACCTGCCAATAAATCTCTGTCTGTCTGTCTGTCTGATAAAGACAGGGGTGTGTGATAATGAACTAGGCAAGCAATAGAATCTTCAGGGACAGCAGACTTCCATGTTAGGGATGGAACTTATTTCACTTCAGATTGTTGATGTTTCTAAGAGGTCTTTAGGACTTTTGTCGGAAAAGAAGAAGAGGAGGAGGAGGAGATTGGGTTTATACCCCACCCTTCAATCGGAGTCAGAGCAGCTTACAAACTCCTTTCCCCTCCCCACAACAGACACCCTGTGAGGTAGGTGGGGCTGAGAGAGCTCTGACTGAAACTGCTCTTGAGAGAAAAACTCTGAAAGAACTTTGGCCTGCCCAAGGTCATCCAGCAGCTGCAAGTGGAGGAGTGGGGAATCAAACCCGGTTCTCCCCGATTAGAGTCCATCGCGCATTTAACCACTACACCAAACCACTAATGTGTGCCTTGGCTCACTTGTGTGGGTCATAGTCCTCTGTACCGTGTGTATCTTTCCTTTCCAAAAGTGAAGTTGGGGTGGAGCATGTCAGAACAGGACCTTCTCAATAGCTGTCTAACTCCCCCCCCCAAGGAAGCCAGCCTGTCAACATCTTTATCATTTAACCTAGGCACTCTGAGAGAGCTTTTCCCAGTGGTTAGTTAGCTGGTTTTCTTTGCACTTCACTCTCTCATATTCTAACCATCAAGTGTGGGCCGATCTGTGAATATCTAAAGCTGTGAATTGGAGACCATACTGACTGTAATGTACTGAGCCCAACTTTGAGAGACCCAGCTTGGGTACACAGAACAATACTCTGCGAGGATCCTGGAAGGAACCTATCGACCGGGAGTACTTCTGTAAGTAACTTGTCACGGGTAGTGGGTATGTGTGTGGTGGAGTTTTGGTCATGGATTTAAGCAAGGCTTTGGTCCTGTTAGAGTTGTCTTTAGTTTGAGCTGTAATCACAATAAAGCATGAGCTGATCACAATCACGTGTCGAACCCAGTATATTTCACTGACTGTAAACAGATTCTTCTGCAAACTTGTGGGACCCCACCAAAGTTTGCAAAAAAAATTATCTGAAAACTTAAAAACAACAACAGCATGGGGTTCTCTCCCATGAGTCTCAAAGGCCCCCACCTCTTAGTGATTATTTTCCATGTTGCATTTGGCCTGTGGCTTTGTTCTTGTATCGGTTCTGTTTTATTGTACAGCACTGTGTGCATTGTAATACAGAAGTGTTTTTTATACATTACTGTTGTACAGAAAAGAGCCAGTTTGGTGTCACGGTTAGGAGGACGGACTCTAATCTGGGAGGACCAGGTTGTATTCCCCACGCCTCCACATGCAGCTGGGGGACCTTGGGCAAGCGACAGTTCTCTCAAAGCTGTTCTCTCAAGA
>NW_015162293.1:0-2922 GCF_001447785.1 Gekko japonicus | reverse complement strand
TTTCTACGAAACGACCCCTGCCTTTACCTCTATTGGTATGATTAAAGCATTCCCAAGACACAGACCGCTTTTCATTACCTCGGCATTGCACACGGTCAGAATAATCTCCAAGGCGGATGACTGTCGTTCCCATTCAGCTGGCCTGTGCAAAGAGGGTAACAGCTCGTTGACTTGTTCCAGGTGTCTTTGGACTACTGTCTAGTTGTCGGACTAGATTTTGATCCATCAGCGTATGCTGATGTCCTGTTGTCCCGAGCCTGGTGGTGTCACATTGAACAGACACGAAGCTGCCTTATACGGAATCAGACCGTCAGTCCTTTAAGGTCAGTCTTGTCTACTCAGACTGGCAGGGGCTCTCCAGAGTCTTGGGCTGAGGTCTTTCGTGTCACGCGCTGCCTGGTCCTTATAACTGGAGATGCCGGGGATGGAACCTGGGACCTTCCGCAGGCCAAGCAGAGGCTCTTCCACTGAGCCACAGTCCCTCCCCTAACAATCCAAAACATTGTTTTGTATGCCCTTGCTGAGGGTCAGTCTTATCACAGGAAATCGGTAGTGGCATTTTCCAGTCAAGATACAGTCAGCATCAGGCCACAGACACATGAGTGCCTTGCTAAAATCACATATCTTCTCAAAGAGCAGCAGGAAAATGAATGAAGCAAACTGTCAACCCATCACGACAGCTTAAAACCCACATGAGTGAATGTTTGTAGTTGGGGGGGGGGGGTTGTCAGGCCCTGCCAGAAGGGTATTACGGAACGGACAGTGGCGACTGCGATGGATCAAAGTCGGATCTTTGTTTAAGGCCACGTCCTCTGATGACCTTGATCTGCAAAAAAGGCATGTCTACAGCAAAGGTTTTTTAAAATATTGGTAAGGGGAAAAAATGTCCATGTTCTATACATGTGTAGGTAGAAGAAGACGAAGGAGGAGGAGGAGGAGGAGGAGGATTAGATTTACACCCCGCCCTTCACTACCCAAAGGTGTCTCAGAGCAGCTTACAAACTCCTTTCCCTTCCCATCCCCACAACAGACACCCTGTGAGGTAGGTGGGGCTGAGAGAGCTCTGACAGAAACTGCTCTTTTTCAAGAACAGCTCTTATCAGAACTACTTTTCATCCAGCAGCTGCGAGCGGAGGAGTGGGGAATCAAACCCGGTCCTTCCAGATTAGAGTCCTCCGCGCACTTAACCACGACACCAAACTGGCTCTCAGCTGCTTCATACACAAGATTTTTACTTCATGGGAAAATGGCAACGGAGTCATCGAATCCAAAATGGAAATTAATTGGAATGAAAGATTTCCCAGTGGGGAAAATATGAATTACAAGAGCTCGGAGTGGAAATGCAGAAATATTTTAGGTGGCACCTCTCTAAACCAACAGCTTTTATCCACTGTGCTATACTACTCCAGCTATCCAGGCCTATGGACACACTATCTTTTCCTCAGACCCTTCCCACACTTTGGCGATCAGACAGGCACAGCAAGCACAGTGCTGCAAATGCAGTTCTTAGACAGGTGGGCTAGATTGGGACCACCATCTAAGCCTCACCCATTGCACCATTCCACTAATTCAAAGCAGCCCAGGAGAATGCTATTTGCCCAACCAGGAAAGCCCAGGGCTATTTTTGGGCAGGAACGCACAGGAACGGAGTTCCGGCTAGCTCCCGAGTTGGCCACGCCCAGCAGGAACTCATTAGCATAATAGGCCACACCCAACAGCAGAAACTCATTAGGATTGGCTACATTAGGGGTGTGTGGCCTAACATGCAAAGGAGTTCCTGCTACAAAAAAAGCTCTGGGTTTTGACAACAAACAAGGTAAACAGAATAAGAAGCAAAAGGTGGGTGTGGCTGGATGACCACACTTCTGGTAACATGTGGTTGTGGCCTAATATGCTAATGAGTTGTGCTGTCAGGGGTGTGGCCCAATATGCTAATGAGTTTCTGCTGTTGGGTGTGGCCTATTATGCTAATGAGTTCCTGCTGGGATTTTTCTACAAAAAGAGCCCTGGAAGCCACATGTATCCCTGGTCTACATGTAAGGAGTCTGAGGGCTAAACTACACGATATGAGATCCAGGGTGGAGTAGTGATTAAGAGTGCTGGACGCTAATCTGGAGAAACGGGTTTGATTCCCTGCTCCTCTCTGTGAAGCCTGCTAGGTGACCTTGGGTCAGTCACAGTTCTCTCAGAACTCCCCCAGCTCCACCTCCCTCGCAAGGTGCCTGTTCTGGTCTTTTCCTTCTCTGGGAGCAGAGTCCTTTGTAAAGCAAAAATAAAAGATCTCTCTCTCGCTAGCCCAGGGTTGGCCTGAGAACACAGGTTAACAAAGCATTCACACAAACAATACAGAGTTGAAAGAACAGCGATGTTTGCATGAGCAGGAATATCATTGGTGGGTAATACGCTACCTGTCCGATGAGATGAGTGCATCATGCAGCAAAAAATAAAACACACTTAGGGGAAGGGATTGTGAGTTGACCAGCAACACACATGGACTGATTCCAAACTGGCCGAGAATGGAACCAACAAGATAGGGTGAGCTTAGGAGAGGAAGAAGCAAGAGAGTGAGCTCAGGGAGTGCCCACTTTATATAGCTAAAATGTGACCTGGGGCCAATGTTCCCTCTAAGCTGTAGAGTCCTGTGAGCAAAATTCTATTTTGTGAGCTACTGGCATTAAAGTTGTGAGCAGGTGATTTGGCTACTGCATAAATTAGTGTGTTCTGGAGCCCTCCTTCCTGAGCCAAGACAAAAATCTGTGAGCCGGTGGCTTAAAAACTGTGAGCTAGCTCACACTAACTCAGATTAGAGGGAACACTGGTCATCATAGAGTTTTTACACAGATGTTACACAGAGCATCCCCCGCGCAATATGCCTGGCGTGATGACCTCACCGCTGGGTGACATCATCGCACCAGGCACATC
>NW_015162292.1:465-2932 GCF_001447785.1 Gekko japonicus | reverse complement strand
GCCTTTTAATCTCACCTGTACGTAACAGTCTCCTACCCTACCTAAACCCTGCAGCCCATAGGCACTGTAAAGTGAAGGGAGGTTATCAAATGCCACTGTAAGTCAATCAACCTGCACTGCTGCCAACAGATGCAGGAAATTCATACAAGTTCATTTATTTTTTCCAAGGGGTTTGACGTTGAAAAAAAAATGATGTAAGTTGACTGGTAGTTATTGTACTGAATGAACTGATTGTCATTGTTTATTGCATGTAATGAATATATATATACTGTATTTTCTGGTGTATAAGACTACTTTTTAACCCAGGGAAATCTTCTCAGAAATGGGGGGTCGTCTTATACGCCGGTAAATACGGTACTCTGGTCTTTCTATCACTTTCAGCAGTACAGGCTGCGCTTTGAGTGTAGCAAACAACCGAAAAACAAAACAAGTATATCCCAAACTCTATATTTTAACGGGAAAAGTTGGGGGTCGTCTTATACGCCCAGTCGTCTTATACGCCGGATAATACGGTACCCATTTTAGGATATTACAATAGCACACAATGCACTTTATAAGATGGTAGTCAACAAATAGAACACATTAATTTACCAAAAAAAGGGGTTTTTGCAGTGTATAGATTTGTTATTTATTTATTTATTATTTACATTTCTATCCCGCCCTCCCCGGAGGCTCAGGGTGGCTAACAAGGCATAACGTCGAATAAAACAGTAAAACAGTACAAAATATTAAAAATACATCACCATTAATAAACAATTTTGGTGCTCCTCTGAACAAATTCCCAAATTACAGTTTCTAAAAGCAAGATGGCCGTCCCCTAAACGTTGGGGCGTTGGTGGTACATGCCCACATCTTGATGTCCATATACAGAAATTATGGGGAGTTGATGGTACACTGGTGCGTTGGTGGTACACTGGTGGTGGCGGCTCCTATTCAAAAGCCTGGCGGAAGAGCTCCGTCTTGCAGGCTCTGCGGAACTATGCTAGGTCCCGCAGAGCCCTGATCTCCTCTGGGAGCTCATTCCACCAGATAGGAGCCGCCACCGAAAATGCCCTATTCCTGGTCATGGTAAGTCTGATGGACCGGGGACCTGGAACATCCAGTAGATTTTGATTCCCCGACCGTAGTGCCCTTGGGGGAACATGTGGGGCAAGGCGGTCCCTTAGGTAGGCTGAGAGTTAGAAGAGTTTGACTCTTCTAACACTGCAGCTCAGGTTGCTACAGCCTCCAGGTGGGGCCTGGAGATCTCCCCCAAAGTCTCCAGGTATTTTCCAACTCAGACCTGGCAACCCTACAATAGAGATTGGTACCCTTGGAGAAAATGGCTGCTTTGGAAGGTATACCGTATGGCATTATCCCTCACTGAGGTCCACGCCCTCCCCTCTTTTCACTCCCCACGCTCAATCTATAGGATTTCTGCATCCCAGCACTGGCAAACGTAGGCCTTGGCCATAGAAGCAATGGTGTACGTAGCATTCATATGTTTCCACTCAGGTCCTTTCCGCACTACACCTGAAATCTTAGTTCAAACCCGCCCCCAAACTTACAGTCTACACTACATGCAAATTCACCCCTGTAATTATCTCGGGGTATTTTTTGTTTGTAGGAGCTGCGGTGGCTCAAGGGGTTAAGAAGCTGAACTGCCGGCTGTGGAAGGTCGGCAGTTCAGCAGTTCGAGACCCGAGTGTGCCACATGACGGAGTGAGCTCCCATCTCTAGTTCCAGCTCCTGCCAACCTAGCCGTTCGAAAGCAAGAAATTGCAAGTAGATAAATAGGTACCGCTTCGGTGGGAAGGTCACAGCGTTCCGTGCGCCTTGGTGTTTAGTCACGCCGGCCACATGACCACGGAAACGTCTTCGGACAGCGCTGGCTCTTCGGCTTGGGAACGGAGATGAGCACCGCAACCCTAGAGTCGGATTCGACTGGCTTCCGAGCAAGGGGAACCTTTACCTTTTTATTTTTTGTTTCCGCGTTACATGGAGGTCACCCCAGTTTCACCCCACACCTGTCCCGCGATAAACGGATGCTGTGATAACCAGGGATAAATGCAAGGTGTTATATTGGGAGTTGAACCCAGATAAAACCAGGGGTGAGATCCAAGTGCGGGAAGGACCTCAGTGGCTCTTTTCTTGAAAACCTCAACCCCACAATACATTTGATTTTCTTCTCCCCCCCCCCCCCCGGCTTCAGTTCCCCACTGTGGTCGTATCTGGATCCCGCACTCCGGAGCAAGCTACGCGTGAGCAAGGAAGACGGAGAGTTTTGGTAAGGGATTTGTGCTCGTCTCTGACAGGGCTTTATCGGCACAGTCGTTTTCAAAATGGTTGGAAACGGATCCAAAGTTCCCACGTCCCCCCTCTCCACAGCCTCTGACAAGGTTCCCTGAGGGGCCGCCCTACTAATTACATTGGGCAGCTGAGAGCCAGTTTGGTGTCGTGGTTAAGTGCGCGGACTCTAATCTGGGAG
>NW_015162292.1:0-424 GCF_001447785.1 Gekko japonicus | reverse complement strand
AATAGGAAGTTCGCTCAGAGGAGCCCTGGTATGGCTCGAAGCTTAACATAGGAGCCCTATGAGGTGATTCATGTAAACGTTTCAATACATTACAAAAGGAGTTTGTAAGCCGCTCTGAGACTCCGAGTGAAGGGTGGGGTATAAAATCTAATCTCTTCTTCAACTTCTTGACAACATGTAATTTAACTTCAAGTCCAGATTTGGACTGGAGCTAGGCCAGGTGAGTGGGTGAGGGGGAGTTAACTCTTTCGTGTCTATCGCAGAACAAAGATTGAGTTCAGTGGCACCTTTAAGACCAACAAACTTTGATCCTTTACCTTTACTATGTTCTGATGATGGCTTTGTGATTTTATTGTTTTTAAGTCTGTACGTCGCCTAGAGCCCCACCGCCGTGGGGATTAGGCGATTCAGAAATGTAATTGGT
>NW_015162291.1:2173-3094 GCF_001447785.1 Gekko japonicus | reverse complement strand
AGAAGGTTGGACTTGATTTTAGTGCAGAACGTCTTGGAGGACACTGAGGTGAACATGGATCCAAGATCAACAGTGACACGCTTGTCAGTCTGCAGGCCAGGCGATAATGACCGGGACCATCACAGCAATGTTCTAAAAATACCAGATCCGGCCTTCCAGCTTCTTTTGCCAAGACAGAAGAAAGAAATCCCTCTGCAGGAGGTGAATGAATGGACTCGGAGCTTGTGAGATGAGTTGGCTTGATGTTGCTGTGCGCTGAACCCCCACGTCACGGCCCCAAACCTTGCTGCTTTTGAGGTGGATACAAATGGGGCGGAGGGAAATGTAGAATGAACTCATTTGTCCTTCCGGTAGGTGGGTGGAGATGAAAGGAGCAAAGAGCCTTGGCTGCCTCGTCGTTTGTACTGGCTTTGATCCCACATCTGCCTCTCTTCAGGCCCCCAAAGGCACAAACGACTGATGTTCCTGGTGCACCACTGTTAATGTGTTCCAGGGCAGCTTGAAAATCCATAGATTAACGATCGCATCGAAAAGTTTTTTTTCGTAGCTAGCTTGCATGTCTCTCTGGTGCCCATCAAGAGGAGAAGAGGAAGAGAAGAGACTGGGTTTATATATCCCACCCTTCATTACCATCTTCAAGTACTTGAAGGGCTGTCATGTAGAGGATGGTATGGAGTTGTTTCCTGTTGCCCCAGAGGGTCGGAACAGAACCAGTGGGTTGGAATTAAATCAGAAGACTTTTCGGCTAAACGTTAGGGAGAACTTCCTGACAGTTAGAGCCGTTCCTCAGTGGAACAGGCTTCCTCGGGAGGTGGTGGGCTCTCCTTCTTTGGAGGGTTTTTTTTTAATAGATAATTTTTATTCATTTTTATAAACAGCAAAGATATACAAGGTAAGCATGAGCATAGGCAGCTCTCAATG
>NW_015162291.1:0-1586 GCF_001447785.1 Gekko japonicus | reverse complement strand
TGACCTGGGACCCAGGAAACTCTTGCTTCTGGTCTCTCCTCTGCGACCAACACACGGGATGGCTTTAGGCAAGTCACTGCTCACACAGCTCCACACCCATCTGTAGGGATGCCGACCTACCTTGCAGGACAGTTGTAAGCAATGTTCCCTCTAAGCTATGGAGCTCTGTGAGCTCTTGTTTACCAGTTCAAGACTGGCTGGGGGATTAGAATCATAGAATCATATTGTTGGAAGGGACCTCCAAGATCATCTAGTTGTAAGCAATGTTCCCTCTAAGCTATGGAGCTCTGTGAGCAAAAATTCTACTCTGTGAGCTACTGGCATTAACGTTGTGAGGAGGAGATTTGGCTGCTGCATAAATTAGTTTGCTCTGGAGCCCTCCTTCCTGAGCTAAGACAAAAATGTGTGAGCCAGAGGCTAAAAACCTGTGAGCTAGCTCACACCAACTCAGCTTAGAGGGAACACTGGTTGTAAGTATTGGGATATTTGGTTCATATAAGCAGAGTTCGCCCAGTCATATAAGCATGATACTGAGTGAAGGAAATAAATCCCCCAAGAAGTAGATTTCAAAAAAAAGGTCAACTTACATTTTCTCAAGTAGGTCCAGTTCACATTCAGGTTGCAGTCGAGAGGAGAGAGAGAAGCCTGACCTACGGAGTGCTTTTCCTGTCGCAGAAGGCCAGCTCATCCAGCATCATGTGTGTAGGAGCATAAGGGCACCGTCTCTACCGAAGAGACTTGCAGTGTCTCCCTGGAAGGCCATGTAGAGAGAGAGAGAGGACAAAGAAAGAGAGAGGAGAGGTCAGAGGGCAGCTCCCAGGTTAAGAAAAAGGGAGCCATCCCGTTCATGAAGATAACACCTATTCACACTCTGGCCCCTTTCAGACGGCCTTTGTAATCTGTTTCAGCAGCAGGTTGCTAATGGATTCCTTCGGACACAACCGTTTTAGCAACCGGCTGCTAACAGGCTTTATTTGCCTATTCATACCAAGCCGGTTTTGAGGGAAACAGCTTTCTTACATCTTCACCTCCTCGTCGCGCTTCTGAATCGCTGAGGTGTGCTGTTTAAAATGTCCATAGCACTTCCTACAATGCCACTTTCCCCCCTGCCCTTTTCCACCACGCAGACTTCCTTGCCTTCCCCCCCTGAATGTTCTAAGTTGAATGCTATAGCACTAAACCAATATGAAGAAGAAGAAGAGATTGGATTTATACCCCGCTCTTCACTCGGAGTCTCAGAGCAGCTTACAAACTCCTTTCCCTTCCCCTCCTCTAAGGGACAGCCCTTCAAAGACTTCAAGAGAGCCATCCTGTCCCCCCTCAGCCTCCTCTTCTCCAGACTGAACATTCCCAAGTCCCTCAGCCTTTCCTCATCGGGCTTGGTCTCCGGGCCCTCGATCAGATCTCAGATCGTCCCTCTCCTCTGCACCCACTTCATTCTGTCCACACCCTTTTTGAATAATTCAGCCTGGCACATCTCCATCTATAAAATGCAAATTGGGGGGCTCCTAAAACTTTACTATGCCTTGAGGCTGTGCAGGGAAGTGAGCGGAGGTTTATCCCTACAACTTCTAGTGAGCTTCATC
>NW_015162290.1:0-2727 GCF_001447785.1 Gekko japonicus | reverse complement strand
TTGGAGGCTGGACTCCATTAGCTTCATTGATTTGTTATAGCCAGGAATCTCTATTAGGGAGCAGAATGCACAAGGCTTACGTACAACGGCAGCTTATCAGTACTGTGTGTGCTAGCAAAGTTATAGAATGACATGGAGTCACTTGTCAGTTTCAAACAAATAAGAGTCCTTTATTCAGGGAACTCCATTCTAGATAGCATAGGTTGAGAGGTTGAGAGATAGGATTAGAATCTAATCTAACACGCTAGGATGGATGCAGATGCAGAATGCCTGTCCTGCATCCATGGTGCCAAAGATGGAGAGCCTGTGCTCCTTCTCTGTGCGTGTGAGAAATAGATGTGTCAAACCGTTATGCCGGAAGGGAAGAAGTCTCATCCCTGAGGATAGCATTCTACTTCAAAGGGATAGTATCAGATAGCAGGAAGGAAAGGATGCTCTGTGTGTTTCCTGACCTCTCTTTCTGCCTCTAAATCTATGGTGCAGGGGGATCTGGGGGGTGCTCTGGGATGCCTCCAACATGATGATGTCACTCAGACGTGACATCATCACGCTGGGGACGTCATGCAGCAATGCTCTGGTTTCTGGGCAAAACTCTATGGTCAACCTGGCTTCAAACCATCGAGTTTTGCCCTCGGACCAGGATGTTGCTGTGCAATGCCCCAGATGGGACAATGTCGATTCCGGGTGATGTCATCGTGTTGGGGATGTCCCGAAGCAATGTTGCTGTTTGGGGGAGGGGTTTCCCCCACTGGCCAGTGGGCTGGCGGTGGGCAGAAGCCCCCAAAATTGGGGAAACCCCTTCCGGGACCCAGGGACTGCCAACCCTAGACAGCATATAGGAAGGGAATTGAAAACACATCAGCCAGTATCATCATGCCCCTGTATAAATCGATGGTGCATCCTCATTTGGAGTCCTGTGTACAGTTCTGGTCGCCACACCTCAAAAAGGATATTATAGCATTGGGAAAGGCGCCAAAAAGGGCAACTAGGATGATAAAAGGGTTGGAACACTTTCCCTATGAAGAAAGGTTAAAGCGCTTGGGGCTCTTTAGCTTGGAGAAACAATGGCTGAGGGGTGACATGATCGAGGTTTACAAGATTATGCATGGGATACAGCAGGTCGAGAAAGAAGTCCTTTTCTCCCTTTCTCACAGTACAAGAACTCGTGGGCACTCCATGAAATTGCAGAGTGGTCGGGTTAGAACAGGTAAAAGGAAGTCCTTCTTCATTTAAAGAATGATTTTAACACGTGGAATTCACTGCCACAGGAGGTGGTGGCAGCTACAAGCATGGACGGCTTCAAGAGGGAATTGGATAAACATACGGAGCTGAGGTCCATCAGTGGCTCTTAGCCACAAGGTATAGATAGGAACTCACAGGCTGCGGCAGGTGATGCTCTGGATTCTTGGTGCTTGGTGGGGGTGGGGCAACAGTGGGAGGGCTTCTGGTGTCCCGGCCCCACTGCTGGACCTCCTGATGGCATCTGGTATTTTTGGTCACTGTGTGACACAGAGTGTTGGACTGGAGGGGCCATTGGCCTGATCCAACATTGGCTTCTCTTACGTCCTTATGTCTGGGGCAAGCGATGCTCTGTCTTCTTGGTGCTTGGGGAGGGCAACAGTGGGAGGGCTTCAGGATTTCTGGCCCCACTGGTAGACCTCCTGATGGCCCCTGGGTTTTGGCCACTGTGTGACACAAAGTTTTGGACTGGAGGGGCCATTGGCCTGATCCAACGTTGGCTTCTCTTATGTTCTCTTACATTTTCCTCCACTAACAACAGACTCTATGGCATAACACCCTGCTGAGGTCTCTCCCTTCCCCATACTCTGCCCTTCACATCTTCTGAAATGTTTTCAAGGCAAGAGATTAACGGAGTTGGCTTGTTCTTCCCTGCCTCTGTGTAGCAAACCACGGATATCCATGCTGGTTTCCCATCCAAGTACTAACCACAGCTGACCCTACTTAGCTTCCAAGAGCTGGTGAGACCAGGTGAGGCCGGACTTCCTCGGGGGTTTCCCATCCAAGTACTATCCAATGCTCCCTCTGAGCTGAGGAGTCTTGTGAGCAGGGGTCATTTCCTGCAGGAGCGCACAGGAGCGGAGCTCCGGCAGTAAAGAGCCCAGGGGGCGGGGACATGCAACAAGCCCCGCCCCTGCTCCCAGTAGCCCTGGGCCACAAGGAGCAAGAAGCAGCGTGTGGCTGCGCCCGCCCCCCCCCGCCGATAGCAATCCAAAACAGTCCAGTGACACCTTTAAGGCCAAGGTTTATTCAGGTACAAGCTCTCCCTCCTTTGTGAGGGCAGATCTGCGTGTGTCCCCCCCCGCCATAGCTAGCAGTCAAAAAGAGTCTAGTGGTGCCAGAGCAGTAGGTGTTTTCTTCTGACACGCTTCTGGTGATGTCAGGGTGTGTGGCATATGCAAATAAGTTATGCTAATGCTTTATGCTAATGAATTCCTGCACCTCTTTTTCTATGAAATGACTCCTGCTTGTGAGCAAAAATTCTACTTTGTGAGCTACTGGCATGAAAGTTGTGAGCGAGCAATTTGGCTACTGCAGAAATCAGTTTGCTCTGGAGCCCTCCCTTCCCTGAGCGGAGACCAAAATGTGTGAGCTGGAAGCTAAGAAACTGTGAGCTGGCTCACACTCACTAACCACGGCTGACCCTGCTTCGCTTCCAAGAGCTGGTGAGACCAGGTGAGCCTGGACTTCCTCGGGGGTCTCCCATCC
>NW_015162289.1:0-3032 GCF_001447785.1 Gekko japonicus | reverse complement strand
GCTTGGGGGATCTGTCTTATCCTGCCACCGCGCGTCTATTTTGTTGCGGCTCGGAAAAGCCACGCTTTGGCCATGCTTCCCCCCCCCTCCCGTGTGACTGGGGCCAAAGTTTTGTTATTCATTTTCACAGGAAATATTGTTTCCCTGATTCAGTGAGGGTGAAAATGTCCCTTTTCTGCCTCCTCCTCTTTGAACAAATTGGGTTTTTTTATAAGACCCCGAAGGGGTTTTTTTATTATTTTTATAAATCTACAAATACTACAGAAAATAATAGGGATGGGGTACTACACATATTGGGAGAAAGGAAAGAAACCAACTAATACCTAAAATCCCAAGAGAGGAGATCCTCAAAAAAAGCTTAGTTACATTAAATCCTAACTCGTTAAAGTCAATATGAATTGAGTCAAGTTTTTCATACATTTTCACTTTTCTATAACAAATTTAACTGCTCAGAAACCATACCCCCCATCATCACATTTTTACATCATTTACTTCAAGGCACATTTCAGAGTCCTTCAGCCTCTATTTCTCTTTTCCTCATCTTTTCCTCAGTTTATAGGAACTTTTAGGAGCAGCAGCTCCTTGCTCCGCCAGAGAGTCCTCTCCAGAAGATTCCGTCTCCAATTCACCACTCGAACTGTTGTCATCTTCTTTTCCTTCTTCCTCTTCCTTTCCCAGCTGAATCTTTAAGCATTCTTTGGCTTTAAAAACAGAGTCAATTCTTTCTTTTTTGTCTTTCATCTTGAAGGCCACTCCTTCCAGTAATAACCATTTATATCCCATTGAGTTTGTCTGAAGATAAGTCACCAGCTCTTTGTATTTCCTTCTCCGTTGTCTTATATCAAATGGAATATCCTTCAGCATTCTGATCTTGGTTTCCCCCATTTTCAGGGGTGTTCCAGAAACTGCTTTCAGGATTGCATCCCTTATGTGCCTCTTCGAGAATCTCACAACAATCTCCCCAGGCAGATTATTCTTTTTTATATAGACTGAATATGATTGATATACCACATCCATTTCATTTAGTAACAATTCAGCCGACATTTCTGTCACTGGGGCCAACAATTCACTCATTAGTTCCTTAAGACTCTCTCCCGGTTTTTCCGGCACACCCTGGAAGTGAAGGACCATATTAGCCTTATCCATTTGTACTTGCAGACATTTTTCTTCCATTGAGGTTTGCTTTGATTCCAGCTTTTGGACTTTCTTCTTCACCTTTTCAGTTGTTGCAGCTACCTCCTTGATGTTTTCATTATCTTGCTTCATTATCTGTATCATATCATTCATCTGGGTCTGCTGCGCTGTTATCTGGGTTTGCTGCACTGTCAGGTTTTTGGTTACCTCCGAAATTTGTTCTTTAACATTGCTCAGCTGTTCCAGCAGAGGGCGCATACACTCCGCTACAGTCTTTGCCAGCTGGTTCGTCACTTCTGGTTTAGGACTCTCCAGTCCTTTTACTTTCTAAATCAGCTTGACTTTGTCCCTCCTGCCTGCCATCTTTGCTGTTTGTTTATTCTCCGCAAAAGTTTTTTTAAAAGTCTCTGAAATGCGCTCGCCAGCTTCACTACCTTAGTGAGTATATCTGAACAATTTTCTCCATGTCTCTGCTCGCTCCCCCCCTTTCCATTTAAAAGTTCATGTGCATGGAAGGCGTCCCCCCCTGTTCGCTTTTCCCATTCCGCAAAGTGGGGTGGGGAGCGTCTTTTCTTTTAAAATTCATTTCTCAGTTGACTCACATTCGTAGTTGGTCATCCGACCACTCTTCTTTCATCGTTTTAAATGTTCGATCTCCTACGCTTGACCCGGTTAGCTTCACTAGTGCTTTTTCAGCCTCTCAGCACGAAGAACCACTGGAGCAGAGGGGAGCCTCGATTCTCTGGCATTCCGCCATCGAAGAGGCTACCCCTCAAAAAGCTCCTTGGCCAGGGCCCCTTCCCCGGTTCCCTGGGGGGGGTTACAAGCCTGCTCGTCCCCTTCTTCGGCCAGAGCATGGATACCCCCTGGTGAGGAGAGTCCACAGTCATGCAGCCATAGACCGGAAGTCCTCTTTGAACAAATTGTTATTTCAGACATCATTGCACAGTTCCATAGGTTATTTAATCACTCTTTAAAAAATGATGTTTTTCCTTCTTGTGTCTTATTCTTTTCCTGCTTCGTATGTTGCATATAATATCCAGGCAGCAACAATCATAGCTGCTTTCATTTTTCTATGCTGAACATGAACCTTCCTTGCATGGATCAACAGAGGTCATCTAGGATCCAAATGAAGCTTGCACCCCCGTGCTTTCCTTCACCGATACAGAAAATCTCCCCAAGTAGCAAGTTCTCCCAGATCATCTACAAGGGGGGTAGGGAGCCAGTTTGGTGTAGTGGTTAGGAGCATGGACTCTAGTCTGGGAGAACCAGGTTTGAATCCCCACTCCTCCACATGCAGCTGCTGGTGTGACCTTGGGTCAGTCATAAGTTCTTTCAGAGCTGTTCAGAGCCTCAGTCATCAGGTGTCTGTTGTGGGGAGGGGAAGGGGAAGGAGATTGTAATCTGCTCTGAGACTCCTTTGGGTAGCGAAGGGTGGAGTATAAATCTTATCTCATCTCTCTTCTCCTCTTTGTTCTATTTTGAGGGATGAGCAGAGTTCCCCCCCTTTTTTTGTACCAGAATCTTTCTCTGTGTTATGTCCCCCACCTCCTTTCCAGTTTTGCTTAGAGAATTTATAAAACCGATTCAGAAATCAGTGCCTGTCCAGTTTACTGCAGCATCAATTACCTTTCTTCTCTTCATTTGCACCCCCTCTGAGCTACAAAGGTACATCCTGTAAAAACATAGCAAACCTGTAGCCTGCAGTGTGATTACAGATACGTTTGCATTCATACTTCTTTAGTGCAATATTTTACTGATGTGCAGGCGCATTCCTTTGCATTGGCAAAGCATTTTGTGTGCAGTTTTTTGTAGTTTTTTTATTTTATTTTAGTAAAGAAAAGACATGACAAACAAACATACGTACACATACAAATACAAATACAACACCTTTATTG
>NW_015162288.1:2752-3062 GCF_001447785.1 Gekko japonicus | reverse complement strand
CCTTAGACAGGCCTGCCCTGAGCTTATTGGGAGCGGGGGCCCCACCCAGCCTCCCGGAGCCTGGCGGCGGCTGGGCGACAACGACGGACTGACCTGCTGCATGATGTGCGTGATAGCGCCTGTGGAGGAAGCCGGGATGGATTTCACCACGACGGAAGTCTGTGTGGCCGTCTGCGACTGAGCCACGTGCTGCAGGAGGGTCCGTTGGGGCTGGGATGACGGCTGGTGGGGCTGGGACCGATGGCTAACTGGAAATGGGGGGGGGGGGTTTGTCAGGAAAGAAAAGGTCAACTGTAGCTTTTCAAACCCC
>NW_015162288.1:0-2285 GCF_001447785.1 Gekko japonicus | reverse complement strand
ACACAACGCGCACTGCGCCCCCCCCCCCCCCCCGCATCCTGATACTGGCTTTCATACGGGTTCTGACTTTGCCCGAATAGCAGGGCTTTTTTTTGTAGAAAAAGTCCAGCAGGAACTCACTGCATAATAGGCCACACCCAACCGCAGAAACTCATTAGCCTATTAGGCCACACCCCTTGACAGCACAGTTCATTCACCTATTAGGCCACACCCACGTGTCTTCCCTTTGACTTGCCTGAGAAGACATGGGGAGGCATTTAAATGCCTCCCCGGTCCTTCCAGGGCACCCCCTGGTCCGCCCACCTCGGAGTCACCGTGTGTGTGTGTGTGTGTGTCGCTCTCCTGGCCTTCCCTCTGTAGCCAGGCACGCAGAGGTTTGGGCTGTAGTGGGCATGGCCAACTCTGAAGCCAGCCGGAACTCCGTTCCTGTGCGTTCCTGCCCAAAAATAGCCCTGCCGAATAGTATGCCAGACTGCCAGTGCCCTGCTTCCATTTCCTCCTGAGTATGTGTACAAGAGAACGATGGCCAATTGTGAGAAGGCACGAGGTATTGATTTGCAGCTGAGCACTCATCAAATGAAAGAGGGGGGAAATAAACACAGGCAAAGCTTATTGCAGGCAATCTTAAAGTCTTCCAGCCGCTTGACAGAAGCCTAATAGGTCCACATTGAAATCTAACAGAGGTGAGCCTGAAATTCGGGTTCTTGCACAGAAGTTCCAATGAAAGCACTGAGGGCTACGGGCCAGCTCACACAGGAGGCCACGACTGAGCTGCCATGTGATTGGAAGCCTCACGGTGCCGGTGGCTCTGTAACAGCTGCTACAGCCTTCCGCAAAGCCTGACTTCTGTGCCAGTACAGAAGATTGAGTTCTCACCGACTCATCCTGTCAGTGTTCTTGCAGAAGAAAGGAACGAGGTGATGTAACAAAAGGAGACTGAAGTTGAGAATCACTTGTTCCTCTCTACAGCTGCCAAGAAGCCAAGCGCCACGAGGGAACTATAGAGAAGATCTTTACGGGTCGCTTCAGGTCAGTAGCTGTGTTGGTTTGAAACAACACGACAAAGTTTGAGTCCAGGGGCACCTTTAAGATCAACAAAGTTTAATCCTGTCAATGTTCCCTCTAAGCTGTGGAGTCTTGTGAGCAAAAATTCTACTTTGTGAGCTACTGGCATTCAAGTTGTGAGCGAGTGATTTGGCTACTGCATAAACCAGTTTGCTCTGGAGCCATCCTTCCTGAGCTAAGACAAAAATGTGTGAGCCAGAGGCTAAAAAACTGTGAGCTAGCTCACATTAACTCATCTTAGAGGGAACACTGATCTGGGTATATAAGATGCACGCTTCTTCAGATACATGGTGTCTGTTTCACTGTATCTGAAGAAGTGCCCACGCACGCGAAAGCTTACACCCAGAATTAAACTTTGTTGGTCTTAAAGTTGCATTCAGGACTCAAACTCTGTTCTACGGGTGGCGGCAAGTACTGACAGCTGCAACAATCACCCCGAGGCTTCCAAGCGCACGCTGAGTGAACTGTTCTAGTACAGAAGTGGAAATCCACTGATTCCATAGACGCCTGCACGGGTACTGGAGAAAAATGCTTTGCTGGATCAACCCAGGGTATGTTCTTTTTTATTATTTTTTTTTAAAGGCCTTTTAGAAATAAAATGTCTGACCTATGTGGTTTTGGAGGTACTCTTCTTGTGAACGGATACAGTGCTGTCTTCCTGAGTCTGCAGATTAAACAGAAGGGTGAGAGCTAAGGGAAGAGTCGGAAATGGCTCGGCTCATCTCCGCTAGGGGTTTAGCTCTAAAGCCTACGCAAGGTTCTTTGCTTAGGACTCATCCGCTGGGCCCCCTTGCTATTTTTTGCTGCAGGTACGAACATTCGGAGTGGGGGGATAACGCAGACCCTTGGACTTCGAACGGGGGAGGTACTGGAAAGGGAGGTTGGCCTGGCTGGGAGGAGACCTAGGTGGGCATGCTCTCTGAAACAGCAGCAAGCCATACGCCACCCCCTCTTGCAGAGCTTAAGACGGGATAGGCTGGGGCCGCACGATCCTGTTCCCAGCATCTCAATCTCAGAGGAACATTCTGGCCTCAGAGCGGGTGTGTGTGTGTGTGTGTTCTATTCCTAGCTAAGAGCCGGGGTGTGTGTGTGTGTGTGTGTTTCTATTCCTAGCTAAAGCAGCAAAATCCCTGGATATCGGTTTACCTGCAAAATTACTCACTGTTACGCAGCCCAAGTGATCAAAACAATTTAATGTGAAAATTTAATGTAAAAAAACC
>NW_015162287.1:1984-3064 GCF_001447785.1 Gekko japonicus | reverse complement strand
GTTTATAATCAGTATTGAGGGTCCTGGGGGGGGGTGGGGTGGAACTGTTGTGTGGTCTCCCCCCATCCCACAGGAGTGATGGAATGTTGGGGATAGGAGATGGAAAGAACTGCCGTGGGGAGGGAAGTAGATACCGGAAGTCAGAGCAGCAGTCAAGAGCTCAGTTAAGTGAAACCAGAGCCAGAAGGAGGGAGAGAAGCAAAAGAGAAAGGGAAAATTGAAACCAGTGAGGGGAGGAGAATGGGGAACAAGCAGAAAAGGGCCAAAGCAAGATCAAGAGTAGAAGTGCAGAGATCATGTAGAGGGGGACAGCAAAGAGGGATGTTAATTCCCCTCTGTTGCAAACCTCCTTAGGTGCACCATGTGTAACTAATAGTACTTTAAGTGTACATAATGCAGAATGTTAGTAGATGTGAATGTGTGTGTTTAATCTCTGTTATCCAAAGCAGGTACTTGTAACCATTTATGTTAATTGAATAAAAAGACAACAATGTGTTGTCTGTTGACATTTTGTTATTAATCTGATAAGCAGCAACTTTTTAAAAAATACAGAGGTAACCGTTTTAGATAACCTGGAAGAGCCTGATCTTTTGTGGATGCGAATGAGCACAAACTGGGAACATGAGTTTCAGTTCATGGTTCATGGCATGCCCAGTTCACAAACCATGAGCTTTCACATACTTTTAGATGCTAAATGAACTGGTTTCATTTGGAAGGTACATGATGTGGTAGAGGACCCCCCAGTGTGCTAGATGCACCAAACTTGCAGGAGAGCTTTGGCTGACTTTCCTTTACTTGCCCTGGTAGGTGGTGGTGGTGGTGATTGGATTTACGAGGTCCAAGATACAACTTTCCTCACAAGGTGCCCCCAGAAAATGCTTTCTAGGGAAATGATAGGTGCAGGTTCAGGAGTGTACAGAACAGATCCTATGCAAACTAGAGACACCAAACTTGTAGAGAATCTCCAGCTGACCATCCTCTACCAGCTCTCCAAGTTTGATTAGGATTGCATTTATGGGGTTTGAGTTGTGCTCCCCCCCAAAGAAGGTGCCCCCATCCTCCATTGTTTCCAATGGAGGG
>NW_015162287.1:0-592 GCF_001447785.1 Gekko japonicus | reverse complement strand
TACTCCTCTTCTTCTTCTTCTTCTTCTTCTTCTTCTTCTTCTTCTTCTTCTTCTTCTTCTTCTTCTTCTTCTTCTTCTTCTTCTTCTTCTTCTTCTTCTTCTTCTTCTTGTCAGTGAGATGATTGCTGTGGATGGCCAACCCAACATAGCCTTTTGCCAGATGCAGTGGTGATGGTCAAGGCTCAGGTCTCCAGAGCTGACAAGACAGAACCATGCACTTCATGACAGACCTCTGGAGCAGCCAGCAGGACTGTCAGGGCATGGCCCAGGCCCCAGGAGAGGACAGTCCTGCCACTGGGCTACAAGTGGTCCTGCAGACCACATGGTGCACAATAATGCCACTGTGATACAGAGTATCCTGAGAGAGTGGGTGGGTGGTGGCAACATCATTTGTGGCTACATGGTCATGGATGTCAGTGCCAACATGTTGGCAGAGGTGAAGCATGTGTGCCTCAAGGGCATTGTCTGGTAGTGAAGCTGGTAGTGAAGGATGCTCTGGGGCTGGGCAGCACTCTCAAGCCCAGCTGGGATGCTGCCCCCCCTTGAGATGCAGTCCTTGCTTTAGACCTGCCAGCTCCTGTGCATCAAGTCT
>NW_015162286.1:0-3196 GCF_001447785.1 Gekko japonicus | reverse complement strand
GTTGTTTTGCCAACACCATCCCTTCTTTCGGGATGACTCGAGCTGCCTGAAGTTTGTCATCTGGGAGGTGGCTGAGAAGTTCTGAGAACCATTCCCAGAGAGTATATTGGTACCGGTTCATGCAGGCCAGGTAGTTTGTGGCCTTGACACATAATGCTCCTGTAGAATAGAAGTGTCTGCCAAACGCATCTAGCTTCTTTCCTTCCTTGTCAGAAGGTGTGGAATGTGTCCTCTTGGACTTCGAGAAAGATGTTATCACCATCGTGTTTGACTGAGGGTGTGAAAAAAGAAATTCGGCATCTGTCTCTTGGACCCAGTACATATGGTCCAGACGTCTTGTGGACACAGGGGCCGACGAGGGTTTTAGTCTTTGCCACCTGCAAAAGGACTGACGACATGGGCAGTGCCTAAGTGGATGAGGTGTCTAGCTGAATTATATCATAAACGGCCTCTGTTGCTTGTGGATGTTGCTGGACAACAGAGAGGCCTAAGGAGTGTACCATTTGTTTTACCAAGTCAGTGTATGATGTAAGGTTATCAGATGGAGATATGAGCAAGTCCTCAGTGACATCCTGGTTAGGGGATTTATGGTCTGTTGAGGTATGAGCCACAGATGCCTCCGTATCTGAGTTTTCCACCACGAAGTCAGAGGAGTCTTGTTGTGGTATCTGGACCGGAGTGTCCACATGACAAGTTATAGGTTTTGTTGGGATGACAGGAACGACAGGGTTTGGAGCGACAGGAGGGGTGACCGGACGACTTGTTTCCAGAATATGGTGATCATCTGGAGGAGGACGTGACAAAGATGCCGAAGGTCTCGACTTGTGAGGTGACCTGAATCTATGCATGGAGTGGGATGAATAGCGGTCCCAATCAGAATAGCCCGCTGAAGTCAGCCATGGCATGGATGGCGGATAAGCCCCATAAAGGTACCTCAACTGTCGTTGATCCCACAATATCGGTGGTGGAGAGGACATGAAGACTCTTGGGGAACGACTTATGGAACGTAGACGTCTGGGAGACAAGGCCGCCACCTGCCTGTTAGAACCGTCCCTGTATTCTTGAGTGTTGATATCGATGGATTGACTATGCTGACGTGGAATGTGACGCTGCGTGTCACGTGAAGAATATCAGTGCCGACGAGGGTCGACGTCGGGAGCTTCTGATACTGTCGATGTCGACGATGGGGAAGGAGACGGGGAAGGCTCTGCATCAATTTGATGACTTAGGAGCTCCACCATTTCGATATCGGAGTAAGGACACTCCACTTGGTGGACCGGGGAGTCCAAGACATGGATGGTTGGTGGAGGGACTGGGGCCTCCGGCATCAATACTGCCGTTGGAGCAGGAGGTACTTTAGGGGCATCACCCAGTACAGGCACCGCTTCCTTCCCCTTCTTAGCCACCTTAAGGGACTTGGATGTGCCCTTTTTCATGGTCTTTACTCGCCTTAGCCTTCTTCTTCATCGGCGTGGAAGCTGAAGACTGTATCTTCAATCCCGAGAGCTTCAGTGTCGGGCGATCGGCATCGGAGGCAGGCCTCGATGTCGGAGCTGTCGATGTCAGTGGTCTCTCCTCCATTGCTGAGGAAGGAGTTAGGGCCGATTCTAGCAGCGCTACTTTAAGGCACGCAGCTCGGTTATTTCTCGTCTGTTTGGAGAAACGAGCACAGTGACTACAAGAGTCCGGCCGATGAGACTCGCCGGGACACAAAATGCACAGGGTATGACGGTTGGGAGGAGCGAGTTTCCTGCCGCAACCCTGGCACCTATTTAAAAAGCCCCACTTCTTCTCCATAAAATAAAAAGAGAAGAAGAAGGAATGTTTGGGGGGGGGCCAGCCCGGAGGCCTGAGGTAAAAGGCACGTTTCCCCTCAACTAAACTAAAAGTTTTTTTAATTTTTTTCTGAAGAACAACAATAAAGAACAAAATAAAAGAAAAATAAAGGATTTAACTCCTAAGAGCTGTGAGGCAAATAGCCGAACAGCACCACTCTCACCGACAAAAAAGACGTCTAGTCAATGCGGCGGTAAGAAAGGAACTGGCGGGATGTCCGTGCCCACCCCTCTAGGCATGCGCGGTGGGGTTCCTGTGCATGCCCGGAGGTACTGGGTGGACAAATCCGTTAAAAGAGCTTACTACAGCACCGATCGATCCAGCACGTATGCACTAGATCCCATGGGTGTGAAGCACAGAGACCACATCGATGATCCTATAGTCTCTCCGTGTCACCAAGGGGGTAGGGTGGATGCCAGGAGGACAGGGGGTGGCTGACAGGCTGGTGCTGCACCCCGCATCGACCATGGATCCTGCAGCAGGTGCAGAGTGTGGTGGGGCTGGGGACTGCAGAACAATGCCTGGGCCTTGTGGTCTGAACCCCAGACTCTTTCCTCCATCGGAGCAGCCATGAAGGGGGAAGAGCTGGAGGCCAAGTGTGAGGGGTGGGTTGCTAGGCCTTGCCATGTTTGGGTGGCCTCACAGTGACGCAGAGGATGGCTACTGGCCACTGTAAGCGGCTTAATACTGTCACCGAGAACATGGACATGCAGTAGGCATCCATTGAGGGGCTGCTCCCAGGCCTCTCGGAGGCAATCGGTAGGCTCATGCTGCCCCCTCCCCAGCATTGCTTATGTGCCAATGACATTGGGAGTCGCTCCTATCACTGAGCGCCAGGTGCCCAGGTCCAGACCCACGTTTCCAAGATGGCAAGTGGTGGGCGGGGTCCAGTGGGGACCAGAGGTGTGGGCTTGCTTGGGGTGCTGGCTCCTAAACTCTAAGAAAATGTCAAAGGCTGCTTTAGGAGATGAAGCTTATATACTTCCTTACCTCTCTACATGACTGGGAAAATGAAAATACAGCCCACAGAATAGTTCCAACTGCAGAATAAGTTATGCAAATGAAGATTAACGGTGGCAATTTGACCAATTTCCTTCTCTGGTGATACAGATTGCAAAATGCAGCTAGCAACAGAATTGGCATTTCGTGGGCACAGAAATGTGATCAATGTCTACAAAGATCTCTAGTTGTGATCAGAAAGTGTGGTAATGTCACCTGACTCACATGGGAGACAAGCCACAGTGAATCAGCCATTACATTAACTTTTATTTCTCTGTCTTTTATGTCAAACAGGGAGTGTATTCCGTAATGTACTGACTACTGAAAAATGTGACTTCCACAAGAAATGGAATAGTCTCTC
>NW_015162285.1:0-3057 GCF_001447785.1 Gekko japonicus | reverse complement strand
TCTTGCCTTTCAAAGCATTTTATTCATTCCAGAAGGGGGGGGGGATATTGTTGTTGTTGTTTTCCAGAGCTTCCCCAAATTTTCCAATTTTTTGCCAGTGGAAAAATAGAAACAAACTCCTTGGAAGGGAAGGGAGCTTTTTCCCTCCACCCCCCCCCCCGGGCTTTCACACCTCTAGTTATGGCTTTCCTGAAACAATTCTAGGAATTGTAGTTTTGAGAGGATGCAGAGAAGGCATCTGTTGAGACGCGAATAGCACTTCTTCCCTCCCGAGGGACTAAAAATGACTGTTAAACCAGTTGTGAATTCGCAGCCTTTCTCTGCAATTACCTCAGTTCCCTTTTGAAAGGTGAAGGGGAGGACTCCGAAAGAACCCCTCCTGCTACTGAAAAGCAGGGTGAGAGTTCGAGAGTGGAGTGTCCAGGCCTTGGGCTCCCCTGTAATCCATTTGCCTCTCAGGTACTCAGCTCCCAATGATTGCTTCCTAAACTCATGTATTTAATTTTTCTTGTTTTATTTATGTTATTTATGGTCCGCCTCTCTCACTTGGACTCAAGGTGGATTACACAGAGTCAGCCCATACAACGGACAGGATGGGACATTCAATAAACAATATGAGGCAAGGTTTTTCTAGATGTGGAGGGATGTGGATACTTGGCTGCAGGGCTTTTTTTTGTAGAAAAAGCCCAGCAGGAACTCATTAGCATAATAGGAAACACCCAACAGCTGAAACTCATTAGCATATCAGGCCACACCCTCGACAGCACAGCTCATTAGCATATTAGGCCGCAGACCCGTGTTGCCAGAAGTGTGGTCATCCAGCCACACCCACCTTTTGCTTCTTATTCTGTTGACCTTGTTTGTTGTCAAAACCCAGGGCCTTTTTTTTGTAGCAGGGACTGCTTTGCATGTTAGGCCACACACCCCTAACACAGCCAGTCCTAATGAGTTTCTGCTGTTGGGTGTGGCCTATTATGCTAATAGGTTCCTGCTGGGTGTGGCCAACTCGGGAGCCAGCCGGAACTCCGTTCCTGTGCGTTCCTGCCCAAAAATAGCTCTGCTTGGCTGAAAGCAGCTGATCAATCCATGAGGTCTGGGTCTATGCTGGGAAGCAGCTGGAGTCACAGGGTTGCCAGCTCTGGGTTAGGAAATACCTGGAGATATTGGGGGTGGAGCCTGGGGAACGTGGGGTTTGTGGAGAGAAGGGACCTCAGCGGAGTACAGTGCTATTGAGTCAGGCCTTTTTTAAAAATTCAGGGGCCATTAAATAAGTTGGGGGCACCTCCCACACACACATCCAAGTGAGTGCCATTAATAAAATTAAAACATCGAAAGTTGGGGGGCCTGGGATGGATGGGGGAGGCTCAGTGGTAAGTCAGGGGGTCTTGGCAGTAAGTCAGGGGGCCAGGCCCCAAGAGGCCCCAGTGTATCTATGGGCCTGCATTGAGCCCACCCTTCAAAGCAGCCATTTTCTCCATGGGAACTGGCCATTATTGTCTGGAGACCAATTCTAATAGTCGGAGATCTCCATGCCCCACCTGGAGGTTGGCAACCCTAACTGGAGACTAGATTGTTCCCACACTGCATAGCCTTCTTTTTTGTGAATGTGTGTGTGTGTGTGTTTGCATGCCTGGAAGCCATGGTGACTTTGAAGGTTGCCAGGTTCCCTAGGTTTGCCAGTGGCGGGATTTGGAGGGCATTCCAGGGGTGGGAGGGGACATCGTGCAGCAACGCTCTGCATTTTGGGCAGAACTCTATGGCTTTTTTGGCCTAAACCATAGAGTTTTGCCCCAAAAAGCAGAGCATAGCCATGCAACGTCCTGATGTGATGACATCACTTCTGTGTGATGTCATCATGTTGGGGATGTCGCTGTGCTATATCCCTGTTTGGGCGTGGGGCTTCCCCAGGTGGCCGGCAGCAGGCAGAAGTCCGAAAAATTGGGGGAACCCTCACCGAGACCGGGGGTCTGGCAACCTTAGTGACTTCTGGTGAACCCTGCTGGAGTTTGGATGCTTTAGAGAGGTGGCTTGATTGCCTGCCTCTGCATCCTGAGCCCTGGTGTTTCTTGGAGGTCTCCCTTCCAATTACTTGCCAGGGTCGGCCCCGCTTAACTTCCGAAATCTGACAAGACTGGGCTTGCCTGGGCTATCCAGGCCACGGCCAAATCCTTCGATAGACTTTCTATCACCCACTTTCTATCCTGGGTATTCACTTTTGCCATCCACAGACTCCCAGAAATTCTGAGGCAGTGAGCTTCCTCATTTACTTCAATGGAGGAAATTATACAAATCTAGATTTCACGAGAAAGAGGCTGTGGCTCAGTGGCAGAGCATGCAGAAGGTCCCAGGTTCAATCCCTGGCATCTCCCAAGACCCCGCCAGTTAAGATTAGACAATGACAGAGCTGCCAATAGTATAGGACAGCTTCATGTGTCCAAAAGGTGGCATTTAAGCATAATTCCTCTCTTACAAGGAGGCCCTTGAAAATATGCCAGTAGAGACTTTCTAACACCCTACAGCTGAAAATGAGGACTCACCTTCAACACTTCCAAGAGTTCTGTCCTCACACCGAGCACCCCTGTCCAATCACCCCTTCCCAGTACAGAGTGTAGGAAACTCTCAACTTGCTAGTTACTATATTCAGTTCACCTGCAACAGCCTGCTTACCTTCTGATTTTAATAAAGTACTTCACACCCCAGCCATTTGGAACTCTTGTAGAATAACTGCAATTCGAAGGCACTCAGTATTTGTATTCTTCTAGCTTGTTTTTGTGTGCCTGACTTGGCCTATCGATGCATCAGAGTCAAGATTCATCCCTCAGCACCCCACACATGGATTTAATTACTAGAGGTGTGAGGCAGATCCTTGGCACATGGAAATATTAAACACGCATACAAAGTTAACCCCCAAATGCGAAATGAAATACCACCTGGGAACGGTGGTATTTAACCAGGGACATAGACAAGGAAATGGTGGCCTGTCCAAGTCAACAGGGGCAGTAAAAACACACCCACCCAAATCAGAATCTCTCTGTGCTTTGCCCAAGGAAGGCATTT
>NW_015162284.1:1082-3112 GCF_001447785.1 Gekko japonicus | reverse complement strand
GTTAATATCGACATCCACCAGCTGGCTGACTTCCCCCCCCTATGCTTCTGTTCATTATATGTCATACGACGGTTTCCTTTTTCATTTCAGCCTCAGCCTCAGCGTTTCCCCCTTAGCCATGCGGCTGCCCATCCGCTGCGTCTCCGTTACCAAAGAGTACAGCCACATTCTGGTGGGCCTAGAGGACGGCAAGTTGATTATTGTTGGCGTTGGGAAACCGCCAGAGGTAAAACCTACCATCAAGAACTTTATCTACCGAGCAGTGGGAAGTTCCCTTATTTCCGCGTTCCAGCGGAGCAGGCGATCTCCTCCGTGGCTTGAGCTTTCAAGGGGGAAGAAATAGTTCTGAATCTATTCTCGTAGTCTCTTCTAACCTGGGACCTTTGCTTTAAAACAACAGCAGAGAAGGGGACCATATGGGAAAAGTCAGGGTCCACGTGGACTAAATATACTGATTTTGGTGACTTAGTCTGAATTTACTGATTGTACTTCCCTGGGTCCTTACTAGACGAACTAGCTGAACCAGCGGAACGTACTTTTCTTTGTGCCTACCGTAGCACTTGATTCTAAGCACTGTCACGTCAGCCCGCGTTATTCCCCCGCTAACCCCTTGATCAAGAAGACGTAATGAAATCCGTTCTTAGAAGAACACTGAATAGACAAGAACGTTTCATTTTTTGCTTGGCTGTATTCGAGGTGGCGTAGTTAAACTGCGTTTTAGAGTTGTTCATTACAGTGATGAAAATAATGAGTGCCACTTGTGTAAAGTTGTGAGAGGCACAGTATCAATTGCACAGTGTCCATGATGTCACGCACTTTAGCCTGCTGCACAAAATGGGCTTCCTCAAAACTTGCTTCCTTTTTCTGGATGGATCCGAAAAAGGTGCGAACGTTGTATCGATGGCACACTGTATTATGTTTTGTTTTCCAAAAATTGCTTCCGATTGACAGTGATGCCTAGAAGGGTGCTCTTAAGGCAAGCAAACCTGTAGCCTGACATCTTCAGAAGAATGCTAGGAAATTGCTGATAACTTTCCGAGGACCCCATGAAAATTTTGCGAGTCTCAAATGGAGCACGCAGTTTGAGCACCTTTCAAATGTCTGAAATATTTTGCACTAGTTTGTACTCCCCTTCTGATTGCCTCTCATCCAAAATGTGTTGGTTTGGGGAAGCCAAAGGCATTCAGACATTGCACTATAACAGTATTACTTCCTTGTGGATTATCCGTAGTCTCATTGGTGCATTTCTGCCAAAATGTTGCCGTGTGTTAGTCACAGAAATTGGAATGCCTTTAAATGCTTTGGTCCCATGGGCCCGTACAGACATAGTCCCGGGTCGTGATCCAGATGACACTGTTTAAAGGTCATTCTTGCTTGGATTTATCTCATTCAAAATCAGTTCAGATGTGGACAGATTGGCACTGTGTGAGTGTTACACAGGATCCCGTTCTGTCCAG
The DNA here is from genome assembly GCF_001447785.1 of Gekko japonicus. Classification (NCBI taxonomy): domain Eukaryota; kingdom Metazoa; phylum Chordata; class Lepidosauria; order Squamata; family Gekkonidae; genus Gekko; species Gekko japonicus. The sequence continues at coordinate 1,655 of NW_015162284.1, read as the reverse complement.
GACATTGTCAAACATTTGGCTATTTGACCCCAAATTTGCTTTCCGCACATTTATGCAGAAGCCCTGTCATGTTGAGACTGGCTCTCTGGTAAATATGTTTTAAGGCTGCTTTTGTTCTTTTCCATTGGACCTTTCAAAATCTGCATTTAAAAACACATCACAACCCCGCCTCCCCTCCCAGCAATCCAAACTCTCCGTTTCAAGAAGGGTCGAGACACAAACCACTTGACAATGTGAAGTTGCATTTGTTTTCAGTTGTTTGTCTGCTTCAGCGGTGTCTAAGCCTCGGATTGTTTTGTACGAATGTGTTCTGCTGCTTCTGTCGTCTTGAACATGTGCCGCATCTCGTCCTGTGTCTGTGTTTCTCCGGAATCAGTGTCTGAAGTTTTTATTTAATTTATCCCCTTCTCCCCTCCCCCTCCCCTTCCTTTTGTTTTTTCTGAATTACTTTGAACAGATGCGCGCGGGCCAGCTCTCCCGAAAGTTGTGGGGATCGAGCAAACGGATTAGCCAGATTTCGTCGGGAGAAACTGAATATAACACTCAAGATTCTGTGTGATTTCTGTTCCTGCC
>NW_015162284.1:0-1031 GCF_001447785.1 Gekko japonicus | reverse complement strand
ATAGATTTCTCAGTTTTTCTTTTCCAATTACTTTGGAAGCAACAGCACAATTTCCACAGGCACTTATACAAATTATCCTACAGTATCTGAGGTTCTCTGCCATTGTGTTAATATGTCAAAAGCAATAAGGAAATTTGATGTTTCGGCATGTAGAGATGTAGAGATGTTTCAGCATGTATAGGTGGTATGTGTGTAAACATATATATATTCTGTGTGTGTGTGTGAAACTTGTATGTGAATACAAATCTGTGTTTTGGTTTGTATATGTTACAGTGAATTTCAAAAATGTGTCAGCTGTTCACACTTACATAGGAGTGCTTGACAGCTCTAGTTGGCGAATGTCCTGAAATAGCCCCCTAAATCTTTGGAGGTATGCCAGTGAATACTCTGCATCCCTCTCTGTTCCCCTGATTTTTAGAACATTCACCATAATTTTCAGGGATCATCACAGAATCAGAGAGTTGGAAAGAGCCATACAGGCCATCTAGTCCAACCCCCTGCTCCATGCAGGATCAGCCTAGATCATCCCTGACAAGGGTTTGTCCAGCTGCTGCTTCAAGACTGCCAGGGAGGGGGAGCTCACCACCTCCCCAGGCAGCTGATTTCGCTGTTGCACAACTCTGACTGTCAAAAAGTTTTTCCTAATATCCGGCTGGTACCTTCCCACCTTTAATTTAAACCCATTCTTGCGAGTCCTCTCCTCTGCTGCCAACAGGAACAGCTCCCTGGCCTCCTCTAAGAAGTGACAGCCCTTCAAATACTGCAAGAGAGCACAGCTCATTACCTCATGACCAGTGCAGTGTACAACGGGACTAGGACATCTTGCAATTTGGATGTTGTGCCTCTGTTGATACACCCCAAGATTGCATTAGCCTTTTTTTGTCACTGCATCACACTGGCTGCTCATATTTAACTTACGGTCCACTCGTACCCCAAGATCTTATTCAAACATACTGCTACCCAGAAGTGTATTGCCCATCCGGTATGCATTCTGGTCATTCAATGCATTCTTTAAAAAAAAAAAAAAAAAA
>NW_015162283.1:2653-3151 GCF_001447785.1 Gekko japonicus | reverse complement strand
TGCCCCTATTAAATTTGCAGGGCACCCTGTGGCTCACCCTCCACACCTGGCACCCCCGCCAGCCGCTCAGGGCTCTCCAGGTGGGCTCCTTTTCCGGGCTGTGCCACGGCGGCTTCCCCGCTGCACCACGCAGCTTGTGGAGGTAGAGCCACTGCCAGCTCACTGCCACTGTCTCTTCTTTGCCCCACTGCTGCGGGCTCTTCATACCGCTGGGCAGCTCCCACCCCAGCACCCGAGGGAGAAAGGCAGGCAGAGCATCTGAAGCCCCGGCCGCCCTGCCAAGTCATGAGCCCTGAGAGGCATGGCGACAACAAGCACCCCTTCTGGCTCGCATTCCCCTGGGAGCAGCCGGAGCACTCTGGCCGCTGACTGAGAGGGTTTCCAGGCCGGTGCAAGCAGGCCTGCGGAGAGCCCCTGGAAAGGAACAGGAAGAAGAAGAAGAAGAAGAAGAGATTGGATTTATACCCCGCCCTTCACTTGGAGTCTCAGAGCGGCTTG
>NW_015162283.1:0-2531 GCF_001447785.1 Gekko japonicus | reverse complement strand
CACATCAGCAGGTGCAAGTGGAGGAGTGGGGAATCAAACCCGGTTCTCCCAGATTAGAGTCCGCGCACTTAACCACTACACCAAACTGGCTCTCACCAAAGCGCCTCCCCAAACAGCTGGCTTGCCAATCTCCTCTTCCTGGTCCCGTGGCTCGGGGGGCTCCACAGACAGACACATGTTTTACTCCGGGGGAAAAGCGCTCCTGGAGGAAGGAGCCAAGATGGCCGGGGGGAGGAGGCCCGGGGGGTGTTAATTGCCCCCCCAAAATTCCTGGCTAGGGGCCGCTCTCTCCTCTCTTTGAATTTCTCTTTGATCAAAATTGAATCGAATAGTAACTGACTCCAAATTCCTAAAAAGAGGAAAAGAAATAAATTGTTTGATTTGAGGGAGAAACTGGGTAAAGAGGAATTAGAGAATTTCTCTCAACAACCCCACTTAACATCCTGCTTTTCCAAACAAACAGGCCTACACAAATATCAAGATGCTGGGTTGGATTCCACATGATTCCACAAGATTCTTCTTCCTGTTAAGTCCTCCTCTGGATAATAGACTTTCTGCATGCCTGGTTGATGGGTGACGTGTCGTGTGAATACTTGCCCGTTGTGTTGATTGTTGCAGAAGATAATGCGCATTGCATGATGTGAGGGATTTAATTTCCCTCCCCCGTGATGTCCCCCACTGGACTTCTAGAGAATTCATATCCCACAAATCATTGTCAGCTATCTAAAGGAAGTTGTGGAAGCCATTATTTTGAAGGGGAACTACAGGCACACCGAAGACTAGATGGTTTCCATTCTTTCAGATGGTTTCGAATCAGAACACAATGCTGCATCATCATCATCATCACGTCGTCGTCGTCGTCGTCGTCGTCGTCGTCGTCATCATCATCATCATCATCATCATCATCATCATCATCATCATCATCATCATCATCATGTGCCATAAAGTTGCAACTCAATTATAGTGGCCTTTCATGGGGTTTTGAAGGCTAGAAAGGAGCAGAGGTGGTTTGCCATTGCCTGCCCCTGCACAGCAACCCTGGTCTTCCTTACTGGCCTTCTATCTAAGTATGAACCATGTCCTGCCATGCAAAATGCCACAGGTCAAAAAGAGCACATCAAATCAGTTCTGGTAGAATTGCATGAGGGTCAGTAAATTTAAACTCAGTCCAGACAAGATCAATGCTCCCTCTAAGCTGTGGAGTCCTGTGAGCAAAAATCCTACTTTGTGAGCTACTGGCATTAACGTTGTGAGCAAGTGATGTGGCTGCTGCATAAGTTAGCTTGCTCTGGAGCCATCCTTCCTGAGCGAAGACAAAAATGTGTGAGCCGGAGGCTATAAAACTGTGAGCTAGCTCACACTAAGCTTAGAGGGAACACTGGAAGAAGAAGAAGAAGAAGAGAAGAAGAGATTGGATTTATACCCCGCCCTTCACTTGGAGTCTCAGAGCGGCTTACAAACTCCTTTCCCTTCCCCTCCCCACAACAGACACCCTGTGAGGTGGGTGGGGCTGAGAGAACTCTGACACAAACTGCTCTTTTTCAAGGACAGCTGTGCCAGAGCTTGTGACTGACCCAAGGTCACATCAGCAGGTGCAAGTGGAGGAGTGGGGAATCAAACCCAGTTCTCCCAGATTAGAGTCCGTGCACTTAACCACTACACCAAACTGGACAAGATGGAAGTCATGCTAGTGGGACAGTTTTGGGAAGGGCCCGTGGCTTATTACCCCTGGGAGCTTTGGGGGGTGGGGCATAGTGAGTCACACCCTGACCTGGATAGGCCCAGGCTAGCCTGATTTTGTCAGGTCTCGGAAGCTAAGCAGGGTCGGTCCTGGCTAGTATTTGGATGGGAGGCCTCCAAGGCATACCAGGGGCATGATGCAGAGGCAGGCAGTGGCAAACCACCCCTGAACGTCTTGCCTTGAAAACCCTATCGGGGTCGCCATAAGTCAGCTGCAACCTGACAGCACTTTCCACCACCACACAGTGAGTCACAGAGATCTGAGAAATTCCTAGAGTGTCACTGCGGTACTACTTCTGGGCGCATAACATTGGAGGAACACCTCGTTTCCCCTCATTTTGTTGCTGCTGCTTCTCCATCAAGCGGTGGTGGGAGCCTGGGACCCGGGGGTGGGAGATCTCCCACCTTAGTGGGACATTTGGCCACCCTAGGAAGAAGAAGAAGAGATTGGATTTATACCCCACCCTTCACTACCCAAAGGTGTCTCAGAGCGGCTTACAAACTCCTTTCCCTTCCCCTCCCCACAACAGGCACCCTGTGAGGTGGGTGGGGCTGAGAGAACTCTGACACAAACTGTTCTTTTTCAAGGACAGCTGTGCCAGAGCTTGCGACTGACCCAAGGTCACATCAGCAGGTGCAAGTGGAGGAGTGGGGAATCAAACCCGGTTCTCCCAGATTAGAGTCCGCGCACTCAACCACTACACCAAACTGGCTCTGCTTCTCCTGCAGACGGCACCGGTTCTTAGAATAGGATCACGGAAGGGTCCATAAAGGTAAAGGTTCCCTTGCTC
>NW_015162282.1:0-2874 GCF_001447785.1 Gekko japonicus | reverse complement strand
GCCTGTGTTCCCTTTTATCAAACTTACTGAGACTAGCTTTCTTCCACCGGTTAAAGGAATCCTTCTTACCTTTTACAGCTTCCATTACTGTTAACCATGCAGGCTTTTTTCTATACCTATTTGTGCCTTTCCTAACCTGCGGTATATATTTTTTCTGAGCTTCTAGAATTGTAGTTTTAAACAGTCTCCAGGCTTCCCCAATAGTTTTGACCCTTTCTACTCCCCCCCCCCCAATTTCTTCCTCACATATCCCCTCATATCAGAGAAGTTACCCCTTTTAAAGTTAAAAGTGGTTGTGTCAGTCTTTTTGGGCAACTCCCTATTTATACAAATGTTAAACTTAATAACATTATGGTCACTGTTCCCAAGTGGTGCAATCACTTTTACATCTCTCATCAGCTCTTGAGCATTACTTAGGACCAAAACCAGGATCGCCTCTCCCCTGGTAGGTTCTGTGACCATCTGTTCCATAGCACAGTCACTGAGAGTGTCTAGAAACTCAATCTCTTTTTCCCAACTTGAACACACATTGACCCAATCATTTGAAAGATTGAAGGTAAAAGAAGGGGACGGCAAAGGATGAGATGGTTAGACAGTGTTATCAATGCAACAAACATGAAATTAAGCAAACTCCGGAGGATGGTGGAAGATGGGGGGGCCTGGCTTGATGTGGTCCATAGGGTTGTGAAGAGTCAGATTTGACTTTGCGTCTGCGAATAAACGACTACGACAATGGAGATCTATGATTATGTCACTGTTACTGTGGCCCAAGACTAAGCGGCATGGGATGGATTAGTTCAGCTTGTTCCCAGTCATCAGTGGTCCTTCAGGGCAGCTGCCCAGCAAGAACTTTGCAGAACAAAAGAAGAGCTCTGTGGGATCAGGCCAGTGGACTATCTAGGCCAGCATCCCATTTCAAACACTGGCCAACCCAATGCTCTGGAAGGCCAAACAAATTAGAGGCTCTGATGTTGCCTCATGACAACTGGCTCTGAAAGTGAAGACTTCCTTTAGTCATTGTGGCTCATATGGACTGGATCTCCACGAATCTAAGAAGATCATGCCGTTGAGTCATAACTGAGTCATGGCGACCCTATCTAAATGAATCATGCCTGTAGCCATCACTACATCCACTGGCAGTGAACTCCACAATTTCACTGCTGGTTGAGTAAAGAAGTATTTTGTCATTCCCGAACCTGCTGCCCATCAACTTCATTAGAGGTCTTCGACTTCTAGTATTTTGGAAGATAAAAAGTTCTTTCTGTCCACCCTCTCTACCCCAACCCCATGCATAATTTTACAAACCTCTATCGTATTCCCCCTTCATCGTCCCTTTTCTAAACCAAAATTCCAAGGCTCTTCAGCCTTTCTTTATAGGGAAGGTCCTCCAACCCCTGAATCATCTTGGTTGCTTTCTCCTGCACTTTTTCCAGCTCTGCAATATCCTTCATGAGATGCAGAAACCAGAACCGCAGGCATTATTCCAAACAAGGCTGCACCATAAAACAACACAGCAGGTTAAATGGCTAGCCCACTTGCTGGGTTCAGCTCTGATATCCACTCACATGTCAACTTCTTTTATATACAAGCAGATTTATTAATAACTAAGGAGGATCTTTCTAGGCCCTAATTATCTTCTCCGGCCATTTCAGCTTCTTTCAGCCTGACCAGATATTCACTCAGAAGCTAGCCCCAAATCTGAACATTTTGAGGTTAACATAAGAACATAAGAGACGCCAATGTTGGGTCAGGCCAAAGGCCCATCCAGTCCAACACTCTGTGTCACACAGTGGCCAAAAATACCAGTGCCATCAGGAGGTCCACCAGTGGGGCCAGGACACTAGAAGCCCTCCCACTGTTGACCCCCCCCCCAAGCACCAAGAAGACAGAGCATCCCTTGCCCCGGAGTCCCTGTCTATACCTTGTGGCTAATAGCCACTGATGGACCTCTGCTCCATATGCTTATCTAATTCCCTTTTGAAGCCGTCCATGCTTGTAGCCGCCACCACTTCCTGTGGCAGTGAATTCCAAGTTTTAATCACTCTTTGGGTGAAGAAGGACTTCCTTTTATCCATTCTAACTCGACCGCTCAGCAATTTCATGGAGTGCCCACGAGTTCTTGTATTGTGAGGGTTAGAGGTTGCGATCATACGAACTGTGAGAACGTTCCAATGAACAGAGTAGAAAAGAGCAAGAGTCCACTAGCACCTTGAAGACTTAACAAAATTTGTGGCAGGGGATGAGCTTCCACAAGTGACTGCTCACTTCTTCAGACATAGCTAAAAATGTGAGTCCATCCGTCCTTCTGTCTTGGAGAGTGGGGTGATTTGACAGGACTCTCTGCCAATGTTCCCTCTAAGCTGTGGAGTCTTGTGAGCAAAAATTCTAGTGTGTGAGCTACTGGCATTAAAGTTGTGAGCAAGCAATTTGGCTACTGCATAAATTAGTGTGCTCTGGAGCCCTCCTTCCTGAGCTAAGGTAAAAGTGTGATTTGACAAATCTTGCCACCAATGTTCCCTCTAAGCTGTGGAGTCTTGTGAGCAAAAATTCTACTTTGTGAGCTACTGGCATTAAAGTTGTGAGCAAGCAATTTGGCTACTGCATAAATTAGTGTGCTCTGGAGCCCTCCTTCCTGAGCTAAGGTAAAAGTGTGTGAGCCGGAGGCTAAAAAACTGTGAGCTAGCTCACACTAACTCAGCTTAGAGGGAACACTGCTCTCTGCTCTTTTCCACTGCTGCAGACAGACGAGCACAGCTACCCATCTTGATCCATCTCCACTGAACACAGCTGGGCTCTTTTCTCCCCTTAGAAAAGGACGTATTGTTTTGCTCAACAGAAACCCGCTATCCTTAACACGGTTTCCTTCGCCGACCA
>NW_015162281.1:0-3161 GCF_001447785.1 Gekko japonicus | reverse complement strand
AAAAAAACAAACCTGTAGCACGCAGTAGGAAATGGTAGTTATGGGCAACATGGCACGAAAAATTGCGCTGGAGTGGGTGGCGCCTTTTGAAGCACTGTAAATAGAACAAAAGTTATCGTGATCAGCAGAGGTCATTTCGTAGAAAAAGAGGTGCAGGAGCTCATTAGCATAACTCATTAGCATAACTTATTTGCATATGCCACACCCCCTGACATGACCGGAAGTGTGTCAGAAGGCAACACCCACCGCTCAGGCTCCACTGGACTGTTTTGGATTGCTAGCTATTGAGGGGGGGGGAGAACGTGCAGATCTGTCCTCGCAGGGGAGGGAGAGCTTGTACCTGAATAAAACTTGGTCTTAAAGGTGCCACTAGACTGTGTTGGACCAGGGGACCAGGGGGAGCTCTGCAACTTACCTGGCTGTTTCTTGCTCTGACTGAGGGCTGCTGGGAGCAGGGGGTGGGGCTTGTTGCATGTGCCCGCCCCCTGGGCTCTTTACTGCCGGAGCTCCGCTCCTGTGCGCTCCTGCAGGAAATGACCCCTGGTGATCAGTTTACTAATATACTTTCCAATGCTATATCAATCTTCCTTGCTTACTTTAATCACGCTTAATAGTCACCGTCATAATCATATAAATATCCTAATCGTATGCAAATAATCACACACAAATTGTCAAATATGAACATCAAACCAGTCCTTCAAATGATACTCCAAGGTAGGGACACCACATAAATCCTGAAAAGGACCCTCAGAAAAAAGTCTCACAACTGTAATTTGTGGCTCTGCGTTGTTCCACTGGGGAGATTCCCAGGACTTCACCACTTTCCCAATGTGTGTGTGTAGTGATCCACTTTTGTGTTCCAGTTAGCAGTCCAAAGGGAATCCATCATGTGTGTACACTTAGCCACAGGTGCACAGCACTTCGGTTTACAAAAGGTCCCAGCAACGAACAGTCAACTTGAAATGCTCGTTTCACCTCCCTGGTTTCTTCACAGTTGGGACATCAAAGCAAGCATATCTTTTCTGCTATCAATAGCCAATGTTTTTCATTCAAGACTGAAATCATCCCATTGGAATGAATGGGAGCGCATGCTGACTAGTAAGATAACATGTTGGAGATTTCACAGTGTGGGTGTCATCCAAGAGTGCATTCCACAGAGTAGGGGCTGCAACTGGTGACAGGTAGCCGAGCCATCCTGTGGCCAGGAAAACCATAAATTACATGCTTTAGGTAGGTGAACAAAAGTCCCGTGGGCCAAAATGGCAAATCCAGGAATATGTTGGCACAAAACAGTTAACCCTAATTTCACAGCATGTGATTTAATCTCTTGAGTTGCACGTGCTCACTCAAGTTAAAATGGATGCAGTCTTGATCCATTTTCTGGGCCTCAAAAGAGACAAGAGTGAAGCACAATTTTCGTAACTGGCAAAAAACAAAACACAAGAATGGATTCGTTCCAGCTCATCCTAAATCACACGCAAGAAGTGTCATATTCCAGGTACATCCAACAGGTAGATCGCGATCTACCAGTAGATCATGCAGAGGTAGATCACCAGCCCCACTTGGTCTCCTGGTTTGCTGGACAGGTGTTTGGGGTTTTTTGATGATTGTTTGGTGGTATTTGATTATTGGTGCCAGTATGATGAATTCTTATTTTTACTTTTAGAACTGCATGTGTGGTTTTGGCATCATCCAGAGGTCTTCAGTTCCTGTTGATCTTTAATACTTTGAGTGACAGTTTTGGACCAGCTTCAGCCAGTGTTTATACTAACCTAGCACCCCAGCCACCCCAGTATAACGAAGATGAGTGTTCCAAAGAAGAGCAAAACCTACCACTTTCATGATGAATGGGAAATGGACTCTGAATAAAAGTTAAAGAAAGTTATTGAGACAGTTAAAGAAAATTATAACTCAATAAAAAATAAAAAATGTTCACAGTTCTTTCTGGATCTTCGTCTGTTTTGTTTTTGCTTATTTTGTTTACCAGTAAATGACAGAAGGTGCATTATAAATGGGGGGTGGGCGGTGGAACCCAACTTTAGTGGGTTAAAATCTAATTTGAAACTAATTTGAAACTTTATTTTTGATAGCGATTTTGCCGTCTGTGTTTTTCCTCCTTCCTCTTCCCAGCGGGATTCCTTTAGTTGCAGCCCGGCTTAAGTGGCGTTACAGTGATGCTTTGAAAAGAACACGTCCATTCATCTAGTTTGCCTGTAATTCCGTTCAGCTTAAAGCCTTTGGCCGCTTTCTCGTCTGGTTGGAGACAAATTCAGGTTCAACCGAAATCAGGGCACCGGAGACATGAATATACACCATATCTTTCTTCATCTCAAATGTTTACAGGGTCCCGCATCCTGAATTACCTTCAGACAGGTTAGGGAGCGTTATGTAAGACGCAGCAGGGCGGGAGGTCCATCTGTGTATTACATATGCTCCTGGATGAGAAGGAGTGCCATACTGTAGACTGTTTGGCAGAGAGTTCCTATAAGGGTGAAGACAGATGTAGCGTTTTAACGGTGGTCACTACGGGCTCTTTACCCGCACCGTGACCTCACATTCACCTCTTGCGTTACAAACACGCATATCAGCAACACGAACTCTGAAATGGCAGCCTTGCTTCCTGGACCAAGGAGGTGCATTCTCCCATTGTCTGTCTGTATTTGCAACGTAAACATTTAAAAACAGAGCCGACATTGTTTTAGGGATTTGGGTCTGTGTGCATCTATAGGGGATGAAATGGGCACACTAATAATCACTCTCAGCTGCTGAAGATGTGGGGGGAAAATTTCTTTCCAACGTTCGCCCCCAGTACAGGAAACGTGTAAACGAAACCAACTCTGCCACTCTGACGTTAGAAACACGCATATCAGCAACACGAACTCTGAACTGGCAGCCTTGCTTCCTGGACCAAGGAGGTGCATTCTCCCATTGTCTGTCTGTATTTGCAACGTAAACATTTAAAAACAGAGCCGACATTGTTTTAGGGATTCGGGTCTGTGTGCATCTATGGGGGATGAAATGGGCAAACTGATAATCACTCTCAACCGCTGAAGATGTGGGGGGGGGAATTTCTTTCCAACGTTTGCCCCCAGTACAGGAAACGTGTACACGAAACCAACTCTGCCACTCTGCACATATTATCTCTTCACTCCCAGAACGAT
>NW_015162280.1:2072-3162 GCF_001447785.1 Gekko japonicus | reverse complement strand
CTTCTCCCACAGAGGACCTTAAGGATGTAGTCAGAACAGCTGGTCCAAACAGCAAAAGCCTTAGGATTGGAATTCCACGCTTTGGAACCCCAACCTTCCAACCCTATAATGAACGCGTTATATAGTCCCGACTCGGATGCAAGGGATGCAAGCTTGATACTGAACTTGTTCGCCCGTTATTTTGAAATACTTTATCTTGCAAGAATATGTTCTACCCTTCAGGAAATGGATGGATTGTACTGGATTTAACCATGGAATGAGGAGAGACATTTTGTGAGATTTTGATGTTTGGAAGAAGTTCTTCTTACGAAACGGAAATTTAACTCTGGAGAATTTCGTCCATCTGGAATTGCATAAAAGACTGTATTATATACTTTGAATTTAAGAATTTCTGTAACTTTGTAAGATTATAAGTGCTTTTTGCATTATCTACAGCTTATTTGTTATCTGTTTGTTGGCTATATGAGCTGTACCCCCTTGCATGTTGGTCTATACGGAGGAAGGACTGATGAAATCTTTGTCTGGGGGCCCATGGTGGCGACTCTCAGCAGTCCTGCCCTTGAGCGGAACCAAATAGTCTCATCTGGCAACTGCTGCTTTTGAGGGAGTTGAGCATTGCCTTTGGGACCTGCCACTGGCCTTCAGCATCGCAAGCAGCAACAGAATTGGGACCCCTCCCATCCCAAGGATGATCTTAACAACTATGCTGTTACGGCTATTCTTTGGATATCTTTCAGATCTATGCTGGGCTCATTTAAACCATCTTAGACACTCGCAGCTGTTAGAATTGTTTTTGCGGCTTTTTTGTACTGTTGGGGCATTATTCTCAGGGCTCAAAATGCAGATTGCGCTCCTCTGTAAGGCCGTAAAACACAAACGGCAGACTCGTCCCACCTCAATTATGTTGTTCATATACTTGATCTGTTGTTATATTTACCGAAAATTTTCAAAATAAAGAATTTATTTTTTAAAAAATCTATTTTGAGATTGCTTTGCTCAGACCCCCTCCGTGCAGGCCTGTAGCCAGGATTTTTAAAGTCATGGGGCATTTAAATGTCTTAGGGGGCATTGGCTATTTGAATTAAAGGAA
>NW_015162280.1:0-2055 GCF_001447785.1 Gekko japonicus | reverse complement strand
TACACCAGCCATCACTGGGATGGATTTATTTATTTATTTATTCAATTTCTATACCGCTCAATCCCGGAGGCTCTGAGCGGTTTACATAGGCATATTATACTTCCTAGCTAGGGCCACAATGTATATATGGGGGAGGTGAGTGCCTACCAGGCACCCTGCCGGCTTGTTCTTTCTTCTTCCTGCGGCTTCAGGGTGGGTTCTATCTCGGCGCGGCTCCGCGGCAGCTCCTTCTGAGTTGGTTCCATAGTCCGCGACTGTGCGACGACTGCTGCACCGGCCTCTGTCTGATTGGCTCTGGCCGGGCTGCGTCGCTGCATCTCTGAACCAGTCCCCGCCCAGAATGTCTGCAGGTTGGTGTTGGTTTCACCACCATGTTCTTTTTTGCCGGACCGCCGCCACCGCCTGCCACCACCACAGTTCCTCTTCACCGCTACTGCGTCAGAAGGCGGGTGCCCCCCTGCACCTAAGGCAGGTACCCATTTATCTACTTGCTAGGCTTGGATGGGAAGCCGTGGGGCCTTGCCAGTGAGTCAGGGGGCCTAGCCCAGAGATGCCCCCCTGTAGCTATGGGCCTGCCTCCATGTGCTCCCAGATTGGATTCTGGAATTTGGTGGCATCCTTTACAGTGCTTTTGATCCTGCTCGGCCTAAAAGTTCTTGACCAGTAGCAAGCTACAGCCATTTGGATGATGTGAAAGCAACCTGTTTTAGAACAAGAATTAATCGATCTAGTAGTCTAGAGTCAAGTCCGGTAGGAACTTGGAGACCAACAAGAGTTTCAGGGTACAAGCTTTCCAGAGTCAACACTCCCTTCATCAGATAAGGGAGCTTTGAGTCTCAAAAGCTTATACACTGAAGATCTTAGAACCATACAGCTAAAAGGGACCTCTGGGGTCATCTAGTCCAACCCCCTGCACAATGCAAGAAATTCATTAATACCTCCCCCCACACACACCCAGAGACCCCCTGCTCCATGCCCAGAAGATGGCAAAAAACCCCTCCAGGATCCCTGGCCAAACTGGGCTGGAGAAAAATTGCTTCCTGACCTCCAAAGTGGTGATCAGCATTTCCCCGAGTGTGTCAGAAAGAGCCACAAGAACTAAGCACTGAGGCAACCGTTCCTGCCCTCCCTCTCTTGATCTGCCTAAGTTCTTGTTGGTGTCTAAGGTGCTACTGGACTCAAATCTAGCTGTTCAACTGCAGACCAACATGGATACCCCCGGAAACGATCTAGTAGACCAGGACTCCGAGAAAATCAGTATTCCTATGCACCTCATTTTCCCATGTGTTACAAGCGAAACAGGGCACTCTTTCTTTGGCTACAATTTTCAGAACAGTAACGAAAGATACGCCAGCTTTTTAATTGCTCAAAGGTAGCAACTTCTGTGCCACCAGGACGCCCCTGCAATGTGCGGAAAACAGTTGAGGAGGAAACCCTCAGGAGAAGGGGGCCAATGCAACAGTTGTGAAATTTTGGGAGGACGCTCAGGACAGAGACGCAGGCATTGCCAAGAACTCGGACACGCACGTGATCGCTAGGCGAACTTCCCTCGCATGACCTTCCTTGTTTACACAAGAGGTGAGCTCCTGACAAGACCCTTTCAGTGTTTTCTACCAACAAGCAGTGTTCCCTCTAAGCTGAGTTAGTGTGAGCTAGCTCACAGTTTTTTAGCCTCCGGCTCACACATTTTCGTCTTCGCTCAGGAAGGATGGCCCCAGAGCAAACTAATTGATGCCGTAGCCAAATAGCTCGCTCACAACTTTGATGCCCGTAGCTCACAAAGTAGAATTTTTGCTCACAGAACTCCACAGCTTAGAGGGAGCATTGCCAACAAGTTGTCTCAGGCAGTCTGATAAGCTATTTGCGCACTTGCTCAGCATTTGCTTTTGCCCGAGTGTGTCTCAGTAAGAAGTAACAAATAAGTTGTGGTTAATTAATTAATTACTGGACTGGACTTGCACGGTCTGCTAACTAACCCTTCTACCTACGAGGTATGAATCCTGCACTGTGGTTGAATCATTAAACGGAGCTATTTATCAAGCGGGGAATAAACAC
>NW_015162279.1:1208-3183 GCF_001447785.1 Gekko japonicus | reverse complement strand
GCATGCAAAATAGTGAAGATATTTTTTTTTAACAGGTCAAAAGAGTGACAAGCTCGGTTTCTGGTTATCATCTGTTTGTGTTCAACTTGGGGGGGGGGACAATGTAGATACCAAGCCACCCCTATATATGCAACTGTGAGACGTCATTCCATTTCGCTGTCTGACGAGGGGTGCATGCCCACGAATGCTCACCCCTTGAACAAAACTTGGTGGGTCTCAAAGGTGCCACCGGACGCAAACTTTGTTCTGCTGCTTCAAACCAACACATGTCCACCATGATCAATCGTCCATCTAGTCCGGCATCCTTTTCCACAAACTGCTGCCAGCCAGTTTCTCTGGAGGTCCAACAAACAGGGCATAGAGTGTGAGGCCTTCCCCTGATGTGGCCTCCTGGCACTGGTATTCAGAGGTGGACTGCCTCTGAATATGAAGGATGCATTTAGTCATGCTGGCCACATGACCACGGAAACATCTTCAGACAGCGCTGGCTCTTCGGCTTGGAAACGGAGATGAGCACTGCAACCCTAGAGTCGGATTCGACTGGCTTTCGAGCAAGGGAACCTTTACCTTTACTTTACCTTTAGTCACCACGGCTAGCATTCTCTGCAAATTTGTCCAATCCTCTTTTAAAGCCTTTACGCTTGTGGCCATCGCTGGCAGTGAAATAAGTAAAATCTTCTTTCGTCTCCCACCCCCACCCCCCGTTAATCATTCCACAAACAATGTAGTTTTTCTCCATTTAAATAGTGCTTCTCACCCCTTGGGCGTTTTGGTTGTATTGTTCTGTGCCGTCTACAATACCCTCCTTGAAATGGGGAGTGACTGTAACCATAGGCGTAATCTTCGTGGGGGCGGTGGGGCTTCAGCCCCCGCCGAAAGTTTCAGGAAGGTCCTCAGCCTCCCCCGGGAGCCACCCTTACTCCTAGCACAGCAATGCCTCTGGCCCAGCCCCAGCTCCCCCCCCCCCCCCCGGAAATTGGAAAGTCCCACCTTTTACTGTAACTGTGCACAGTGTTGACAAAAATGTCGCATCTTCCTGTGAATATGTTGTTGTTGGGGCAGGCACAAGGGAGGTGTCTGTTCGGCCAGACACTCTGCGTAGGTTGTATTCTGATCTCTCCTCTCTCTCTGGCTGCAGTCAGATGGGCGTTTTGATCCGGTGTCCTTGTTTCTCCTCTCCGGATTTAAAGTGCTGGTTCAGACGGCATAGGTGGTATCCCGTACCGCAGTCGTGGGTCCCCTGTTCTCTCTCTTTTTTTTTTTTTTAAAAATTAAATTCGTTTTAAAATAATCATTAACGACAATTAACACCAAAAGCATTCAACAAGCAACAACAAGAGATAAGGCTCAAGTAGCCTCAAAAGTCTATTATGTAACAGTAAAAACTATTTTAACATTTTTGAACATTTATCAACCAATAATGAAGAGTATGAAGTGCTGGTAATTATGCTACCTCCGTCAGAAAAGCGAGTGTGAGGACTAGATTAGAACTGGATCTTAGATGCAGAAGACTTTTGTGTGTATCTCAGAGTGTCCAATAGAGAGCTAGAAGAAAAACCAAGAAGAGTAAGTAGTATTAGTGGGAAGAAGTTCAGCTTCTGTCATGTACTGCAGCCATGGAAACCATGTGCGTACAAACCTAGAGTAGGTCATGGCGGTGCCAGAGCGTTGCCTTTGAGGTGAGTCAGAGATTTTGCACATAATAAACTGATCCCATACTTTATGTCTCCACATGGTCAGGTCCCCTGTTCTCACCCCGACTTTCCCAACACCAGATAGTCTCATCCCCCACCACCACCAGTTTGGTGAAGTGGTTAGGAGCGTGGACTCCAATCTGGGAGAACCGGGTTTGATTCCCCATTCCTCCCCATGCAGCTGCTGGTGTGACCTTGGGTCATTCACAAGTTCTTTCAGAGCTGTTCTCTCAAGGGCAGTCCTCTCAGAGCTCTCTCAGCCCCACCTACCTCACAGGGTG
>NW_015162279.1:0-1046 GCF_001447785.1 Gekko japonicus | reverse complement strand
AAAGGAGTTTGTAAGCCGCTCTGAGACTCCTTCGGGTAGTGAAGGGCCGGGTATCAATCCAATCTCTTCTTCTTTTACCTCACAGGGTGTCTGTTGTGGGGAGGGGAAAGGAAAGGAGTTTGTAAGCCACTCTGAGACTCCTTTGGGGAGTGAAGGGCGGGGTATAAATCCTCCTCCTCCTCCTTCTCTTCTTCTTCCTCCTCCTCCTCCTCCTCTCTCCCCCTTCCCCTATAGGAGTAACGCACTAAAATAATTAGATTTGAGTCCAGTAGGACCTTGGAGACCAACCAGCGTTTCAGAACAAAGTTTGAGTCCAGTGGCACCTTTAAAACCAACAAAGTTTTATTCAAGGTATAAGCTTTTGCGTGCAGGCACACTTCCTCAGATACATTGAAATGGAAGTCACCAGTCCATACAAATAGATAGAGAGTGAGCAGTAGATTAGCATAGGGCATAATGAAGATGTTTAACGGGACCAAACGGGAGTAACACGGGTGTAAGCTTTCGAGAGCCAAAGCTCCCTTCTTCAGACAAAAGTAAATAAGATTGCTTCAGAAATCCCTGTATGAGTGATTTTGATTTCGACGCACACTCTTAAGGAATGCAATGAAAACGGACGAAAAGAAGGCCTGCGTAACATCTGCTCTGCTCTTTGAGTAGGGTCCCAGTCAGTGTTCCCTCTAAGCTGAGTAAGTGTGAGCTAGCTCACAGTTTTTTAGCCTCCGGCTCACATATTTTTGCCTTAGCTCAGGAAGGAGGGCTACAGAGCTAACTAATTTATGCAGGAGCCAAATCGCTCCCTCACCACTTTAATGCCAGTAGCTCACAGAGTAGGATGTTTGCTCGCAAGACCCCACAGCTTGGAGGGAGCATTGGTCCCAGTGGCGCAAGAAAGCTGACAACTTTCTCAGTGGCCACGCGCCAAACTCTAGTTTGAAACAATGGCCACTGTACAAGAGGGGGACTGAGGATTGCCAGTCTCCCAAGTGGGGTCTGAAGATCTGGAATTACAGCTGGTATTGTGTCCAGTGCTCCCTCTAAGCTGT
>NW_015162278.1:1683-3213 GCF_001447785.1 Gekko japonicus | reverse complement strand
ATATGGGACCGAGAAAATACTAGATGAACGGGACGCAGCTTATAGAATGAATTTAGCTTTTGCCAGAAGAAATCAACTGCCCAGAGAGGTACATGTCAGATTCCATAAAAGAGTATTCAGAGATGAAATTTTAAAGGCTTCAAACAAGAAACCACTGATGCTTGGCAACAATGAAATAAAGGTCTTGAAAGAGGTGCCGTGGAGAGTCAGAGACAGAAGATGAGAATATTCCAAACTTACAGCTGTTCTAAGGGAAAACAATATACAGTATAGATGGCTTTTGCCCGAAGCCTTAATCTTTTCGTACAGAGGTAAGAAACAAATAAACTTTCCACAAACTTTCAAGCAGTTCATGGTGGTTTGTGGCGTTTTGTGAATGGATAGTTTCCCGACAGACTGGCTTCGCTCAGTCAAAATGTTTTCCAAACTCCAAAGCAACATAACTTTAAGAAGCATCTGGGGAGATCCCCTGAGAGTCTGATATCTCTATACACTCCTGAACCTCCTGAACCTGCACCTTTCATTTCCCCAGAAAGCACTTTCCTGGGGGCACATTTTTTGGGAGCTGGAACTTGGACCCTGTAAATCCAATCCACACCAAATTTGGAGGGCAGATAGAGGAGAGTCAGTCAGAGAATCCCTGTGAGTTTGGTGTCTCTAGCATGCTGGGGGCCATTCTACTGCATCACAAACCTCACAATCTGCTTCAGTCTGTTCAGATCCTAAAAGTTCATGACAGTTCATGGCTCAGGAACCGATCATGCCACAAACCACAAACTAAAATGAACCATATCTTCCTGGTTAATGCCCACCCCTATAACTTCCTAGTTCATGCCCACCCCTTTGAGGCCTGGTCTACACACACAGAATATTTATTTATTTATTTATTAAACGTGTACCACACCCTCCCTGCCAAAGCAGGCTCAGGGCAGCTAACATCATCAAAACATGCTAACAATAAATATAACAGCCATCTAAAAACAGTTCATAAAACAATTCCATAACAATTCATTACAATTTACAATTAAAGTGCTAGCAATTAAGTTATGATATCAAGACGGCCTCATAGAGTCAATAAATTCACTTGATATTCAGCTCGATGGTCTTTCTCAATTTTGGTCAGCAAGCACAGGCTAGTCTTAATGGACCAGGCACCAGGCTTCTGTTGTTATTAATGATGGTAATAGTGGTGGCAGCTCCTAGTTAAAGACCTGGTGGAAGAGCTCCATCTTCCAGGCCCTGTGGAACTGTAAAAGGTCCCGCAGGGCCCTGATCTCTTCCAGGAGCTCATTCCACCAGTATGGATCCACCACCGAAAAGGCTCTTGCTGTGGTCATAGCTATCCTGGCATCCTTGGGACCTGGGAAGACCAATCGGTTTTGCGACACTGATAGAAGTGTTCTCTGGGGTATATATGGGGAAATGTGGTCCCTCAGGTATTACAGTTGCTAACTCCAGTTTGGGGACATTCCTAGGGATTGGGGGGACTGGGGATGATGGCTTTTAGACAAGGAAGGGAGCTCAGCAGGA
>NW_015162278.1:0-1672 GCF_001447785.1 Gekko japonicus | reverse complement strand
GGAGCACAAAGAATGTGAAAGGCAAAGAGTCTGTCCTCCAAATCTGTCATGTTTGAGAGTAGAACTGATCTTTGTATTCTGGAAAGCCACTGTAATTCTGGGAGATCTCCAGACCCCACCTGGAGATTGGTAACACTAATGCAGAACAGAATGATAGAACACTGAGGTATTAGATGCAGAGCCATAAAGAAGTAACTTTGGGCCAAACATACCTTCACCCACCCACCACCAGGCTGTCAGTAGATAACACAGCCAAACTTAAATACATGGAATACTAACATTATAAATGTAGAAAAGAGTAGGAGCCCAGTAGCACCTTCTCATTGCTGCAAGATAATGAGAAGACTAACAAAATTTGTGGTCGTTTATTAACTTTCGTGATTCACTGCTCACTTCTTCAGATATCTTCAGGTATCTGAAAAAGTGAGCAGTGAATCACATAAGCTCTTTTCTACTGCTACAGACAGACAAACAGCTACCTATCTTGATCTAAGGTTATAAATGTATTATATAATTTAGTATATAGCATTTAACAATGATGAATTCATTCATAATCATGAAACGCCAATTCACTAGATAATCAAGGGGACTTTGACTTTGGATGGAGCTTGCAGAGGGCAGACTTTTGGGACGAGAGGAAGCTCAGCAAGGATTTGATTCCAGAGTCTATCCTCCAAAGCAACCATTTTTCTCCAGGGACACTGATCTCTGTAGTCTGGAGGCCCGTTGTAATTCCCAGAGAACTCCAGATGCCACCTGGAAGTTGGGTGAACTACTGACCTGAAGGTGAAAGGTCAGACAGGCGCACCCTTGTAATGTCCACTAACCTTACACAAAATACCCACAGCCTCACGAGAACATACACTTACCCTCTTTAGCCTCTCCCCTGCGCCTAGGAAGCATGGACTACACCACTTCAATTGCAGGTAGAAGAAACCATTTCTGAATGTTCCTCCATGTGAAAACTTGATGCAAGAAGGTAACTAGCTCCTCTGGGTTCAAGTTTCTCTGCTGTTAACAAAAACAGTAACTCAATATGCTGGGGAAAATGTAGACAAGAAGGCACTTACCTTCACTGCTGGTGGTACTGCCCGCGGATCCTCCAATTCTGGAAAGATGTAACAACACAAATTAATGAGATCACTTCACAATATATCACATGTAAACCAGAAATTATGTTATTGAATCGCTGGGATAATTCAATAAAAAATAACATTAAGGAACTTACCTCATTATTATTAGCAACAGCCAAACTAACAATAGCAGCATCCTGGAAATCGCCCTTGCCACCGATGCTTACTTCATGGTATGACAAACTGTGGGACCGATTTGTAATGGCAAAGATAACAGACTTGATTCAACGCTCTCATTCCTCTACAACATCAGTTCACTCCAAATTTGTGCAAATTTGGGCTCGAGTACTTAACTTCATGACATCACATGATATACTTCCCACAAACCCCCTATATCATAATTGGCTATTTTTCTAATAAGCAAACAAAAAAATCAATACATAACCACGACATAAATCTCTTCTAGTGATCACAACCTACAAATAAATTTCAACAACACAAATGACATCTATAAGGACCATCAATTTTTAAACAGCTTAATCTACTCTAACCCAGGTTAGAAATGGATATTGAAAAGTACTCAGAACGTGGGGTGATTT
>NW_015162277.1:2460-3234 GCF_001447785.1 Gekko japonicus | reverse complement strand
GAGTATAAATCCAATATTTTCTCTTCTTCTCTCATAAAGCAGAGGACCGGATCATGCTACTAGTATATGTATTTCCTGTTGTCCAATAAGGTAATGTAAAACGACGTATGGATGAACGGGGTGTGTAAAAGTCTCCGTGGTACAGGTTTCCTGATTTCTTATCACTTTGATTTTAGGGTTTAATTAAAGTCGGTTGTAATCCTTCCTTTATTGACTTCCTCAGCGCCCATTGATTTCAACACGGTCAGGATTTGCGGCCTTGGGTTTTACACCGGCGGTAGGCTATTTATCACTAATCTGCGAGGAATTTCGAAGCAGTTTCCCCCTTTCAGACATACCGCCCGGGTTCAAGAAGGTCAAATATCTTACTGGCAGAGAACTTGATTAAAATATATTCAGTTTTGTGAAATCCTCTGAGGTTTGGACATTCCTTAAAATGCTGTTCATTCTGCTGGGGAACAGACCTTTCGTAACAGGCTATCGGTTCGCTTAATTTCCCCACTTGAACCTGG
Organism: Gekko japonicus; assembly: GCF_001447785.1. Taxonomy (NCBI): domain Eukaryota; kingdom Metazoa; phylum Chordata; class Lepidosauria; order Squamata; family Gekkonidae; genus Gekko; species Gekko japonicus. Next base: position 2,722 of record NW_015162277.1, on the reverse strand, counting down.
CAAGCCTTGTAGATTTAGCTCTGAATTTGTCGATAAACGCCTGCTTATTCCCATGTACCAAATGGTCCCATGGTAGATAAACCATCTTTAATGTATAATTCGATGGCCAGGCAATCCTTTCAGCCCAAGGTGTTGGTGAAACATTTTTGATAAGGTGGGAATAGAATTTTTCATGTTTAGGGTCGTTTTAGGTTACGAACCTATGAATGTCTAAAGCTGCCTTATACTGAATCAGACCCTTGATACATCACAGTCAGTCCTG
>NW_015162277.1:0-2353 GCF_001447785.1 Gekko japonicus | reverse complement strand
CTTTCCCTTCCCCTCCCCACAACAGACACCCTGTGAGGTGGGTGGGGCTGAGAGAACTCTGACACAAACTGCTCTTTTTCAAGGACAGCTGTGCCAGAGCTTGTGACTGACCCAAGGTCACATCAGCAGGTGCAAGTGGAGGAGTGGGGAATCAAACCCGGTTCTCCCAGATTAGAGTCCGCGCACTTAACCACTACACCAAACTTTGTGGCTTCCTTGATGGAGTCAATGCAGGTCCTGTTAGGTCTTCCTCTTTTCCTGCTGCCTTCAAGTTTTCCTAGTGTTACTGTCTTTGAAGAAGAGTGAAGAGATTGGATTTATTCCCCGTCCTTCACTACCCAAAGGAGTCTCAGAGCAGCTTACAATCTCCTTCCCCTTCCGCTCCCCACAACAGTCATCCTATGAAGTAGGTGGGGCTGAGAGATCTCTTGACAGAAACTGCTCTTGAGAGAACAGCTCTGAAAGAACTTGACTAACCCAAGGTCACACCAGCAGCTGTATGTGGAGGAGTGGGGAATCAAACCCAGTTCTCCCAGATTAGAGTCTGTGCTCCTAACCACTGCACCAAACAGTCTCTTTTCCACGGTCTCTTGTCTTCTCATAATGTAACCAAAGTATGATAGCCTCAGTTTAGTCATTTTAATATCTAGCGAGAGGTCAGGCATGATTTGGTCTAGAACCCACTTATATGTCTTTTGGGCAGTCCACGGTATCCATAAAACTTAACAAAATCTTGAGAGGACAAAAAAGAAGGAAGCTTTCAAAATACACGGTCAAGATTTTATAAACGGCTGGAAGATTACAGTAAACAGACAATAAGGACACAACTATATCAGAAGAAATTACAGAAAACATTTCTTAAATATAACACTTGTACAAAAATATATGGTGAAAAATACTCGGTTATTATATAAATAGATACTGTAGGAGGTAACAGACTGGATACAACAAAGATATATATATATATGGACCCCCAATTTGTCATGTTCGTTTGCTTGTTTGATATAAAATAAAATTACTTTAAAAAATCCTATTTGGAGAGGGGTGATAATGGGTCGCCCGTGTCTGGGGAACAGGACACATGCATTTTAAATCGGCAATGCAACAGCAGCGACATCAGGTCAAATAGCTCATCTGACCTCTATCTTACTTTGTTTGTTGTGCTATTACGCTGCAATACAACTTACTCGGAGAAAGAGCAATTCTCCCACACTTGCCGAGCATCCACAAAAAATGTAGGCCCCACTGTAACTCAAAGATGCCCTGCCCCTGATAGCCAAGGCAAGCCCGATTCCATCAGATCTCGGAAGCTAAGCAGGGTCGACTGTGGTTAGTACTTGGATGGGAGACCTCCCTGGAACACCAGTGGGCGGGGGTAGGCTTTATTCAGCCACCTTTCTGAATAGCCTCCAGCCCCCCAGTAGGGGTCAGTCACCAGAGGTCAACCTGACTTCCAGGTGCAGAAACATACAAACAAATACAAAAAATACCAAAAAAGATGACTCGCAATAGGTGCTTAATAAATAAATAAATAATCATATGGCAGTGGGCAGGGCTTTTTTTGTAGAAAAAGCCCAGCAGGAACCCATTAGCATAATAGGCCACACCCAACAGCACAACCTCATTAGCATATTAGGCCACACCCTGACAGCACAGCTAGGGAAAGGAAAACAGTTTAAACTGCCTTCCCTTGGCTTGCCCGGGCGCCCCACGGCTGTGGGGAGCCCGGGCAAGCTGGGCCTTGGACAGGCCAGGGAGGCATTTAAATGTCTTCCTGATCCTTCCACCACCCCCGGCCCACCCACCTTGGAGTCACTGGGGGGGTCGCTCTCCAGGCCTTCCCTCTGTAGCCACACATGCAGAGGTTTTGGCTGTAGTGGGCGTGGCCAACTCTGAAGCCAGAAGGAACTCCGTTCCTGTGCGTTCCTGCCCAGAAATCCACAGCACTTCCAGTTAAAGGGATTAGGCAGTAGGTGACGTGAAAGACCTCTCCCTGAGACCCTGGAGAGCCCCTTCCGATCAGAGTAGATAATACTGAATTGATGGGCCGATGATTTGATTCAGCATAAGTCAGTTCCATGTGCATATATTGCCTATCTCCTCTTGAAATCCAGAGACAATGTCATGAACTGGTTAGAGGACCACTGTAGGTCCTGAGCAGGCCTGTATTGAAATCCCCACTCAGCCATGAAGCTGAAGTTGGCATTGGGCCCAGTCACAACTGACCTCACAGGATAGCCTTGGATAGCCCGATCCCATCAGATCTCAGAAGTTAAGCAGGGTCGGCCCTGGCTAGTATTTGGATGGGCGTCTTCCAAGGTGAAGTCTGTTCTGCTATGGTCAGGCCTCACCT
>NW_015162276.1:2224-3166 GCF_001447785.1 Gekko japonicus | reverse complement strand
TCTTTTTCTACCAAATGACCCCTGCTTACCAGGATCCTGGAGTAGACCAAGAGAGAAGCAGTGCAATGTAAATAGCCTATCCTTGGGAGTGGGATGTGTTTGGGGCGTGATGTTGCATGCTTTATAACCAGGGCAGCAGCCTTGGATTTTTGTCCTTATCGTTTGCCCAAGATCACTTCAAAAAGTAGAGCTGTTGCATTACAATGCGTCCAGAACCCAGTATTTAACAGGAACCGATCTCTGTAGCTTGGAGATGCAGTTGTAATACCGGGAGGTCTTCAGCAGCCCTGCCTCTGTGGTCTCTGCAGCCTGGTTTTGTGAGAAGAGATTGGGTTTAGACTTATACCCCGCCCTTCACTAGGTGTCTCTACCTAAAGGTGTCTCAGAGCAGCTTTCAAACTCCTTTCCCTTCCCCTCCCCACAACAGACACCCTGTGAGGCAGGTGGGGCTGAGAGAGCTCTGGACAGAAACGGCTCTTTTTCAAGAACACCTCTTATCAGAACTACAGGTTGCCCAACATCATCCAGCCAGGTGCAAGTGGAGGAGTGGGGAATCAAACCCGACTCTCCCAGATTAGAGTCCACGCTCTTAACCACTACACCAAGCTGTTCCAGTTGGCAGCAGAGAAGAGGACTTTCAAAAAGGGGTTTAGTCTCTTGGCTTCCCAAACCCCGCCCACTTCAGGCTTCACCCCCCAAAAAATCTCCAGGAATTTCCCAACCTGGTGTTGGCAACCCGCATTTTGGGCCTTTGGTAATCTCTGGCTGGGTGACTCTTAGAGGAACCAGACCTGTTCTCTTCTCCTTTGGTAACCTGATTCCAACAAGAAGAAGAAGAAGAAGAAGACGAAGACGAAGACGAAGACGAAGAAGAAGAAGAAGAAGAAGAAGAAGAAGAAGAAGAAGAAGAAGAAGAGGAGGAGGAGGAGGAGGAGGAGGAGG
>NW_015162276.1:1847-2023 GCF_001447785.1 Gekko japonicus | reverse complement strand
GGTTTATACCCTGCCCTTCACTACCCAAAGGAGTCTCAGAGCGGCTCACAAACGCCTTTCCCTTCCCCTCCCCACAACAGACACCCTGGGAGGCAGGTGGGGCTGAGAGAGCTCTCTTGAGAACTGCTCTTGAGAGAAGAAGAGATTGGGTTTATACCCTGCCCTTCACTACCCCA
>NW_015162276.1:391-1450 GCF_001447785.1 Gekko japonicus | reverse complement strand
AGGAGTGGGGAATCAAACCCGGCTCTCCCAGATTAGAGTCCGCGCACTTCACCACGACACAAAACTGGCTCTCACACCAAACTGGCTCTTGAAAGAACAACGGGGTGGAAAGGTTCCACTCGGTGGTTGTTCCTTCATGCCGTAAGGACACAAATAGATCTATTCCTTCTTAAACAAACAAAACAATAGTAGAGTTACCAGCCTCCATGTGGGGGCCTGGATATCCTTCTGGAATTACGACTGACCTCCAGACTACAGCCGTCTGTCCCCCTGGAGAAAACGGCCGCTTCGGAGGGCGGACTCTTGAGCATTTTGCCCTCCCCAAACTGTACCCTCTCCAGGCCCACCCTCAAATCTCCAGGAATTTATCAGCCTAGAGTTGGGAACCCTAAGGAGGTGGATCAGCTTCCTTTCCTGCCGAGACAAAATGGCTGACCTCCCATCTTTCCCCCAAGGAGAAATACCAGTCATTTCCAACATGGCTGCGCTGCTGCTAACGTCTCCCCTCTCCCCCCCCCCCGGGGGGGTCCAAGCCTTTCTCCCTTTCTGCCCCTTGTGCCTCGAATTCCTGTCCCCGCACTCTCTCGTCCTTCAAATCCATCTTCAAAGAACTCAAATCTTCCTTGAGACTTTCGGCTCCACTCCTTGGTCCTCATTCCTCGTTGAGTCACAGCCTAAAATATCGGGTGGAACCGCATTCGGTCCCCCGCTTTCCTCATTCCCATTCCCATGGCCTTGCCTTCCTCTGTCGTCTTTTCTGCCTAGAGATCCTGACCCGGATAGCCCAGGTGAGCCCGTTCGCGTCAGATCTCGAAAGCTAAGCGGTTTCGGCCCTGGCTAGTCTTTGGAAGGGCGACCTCCAAGGAAGACCGGGGGCAGGACACAGAGGCAGGCGATGGCAAAACCACCTCTGAAACATCTGGCAAACCAGATGTTTGTGGTCAACACCCAGGGCTTTTTTTGGAGCAGGAACTCATTTGCATGTTAGGCCACACACCCCTAATGTAGCCAGTCCTAATGAGTTTCTGCTGTTGGGTGTGGCTAATGAGTTCCTGATGG
>NW_015162276.1:0-195 GCF_001447785.1 Gekko japonicus | reverse complement strand
CCCCTTTGCACGTTAGGCCACACACCCCTAATGTAGCCAATCCTAATGAGTTTCTGCTGTTGGGTGTGGCCTATTATGCTAATGAGTTCCTGCTGGGCGTGGCCAACTCGGGAGCCAGCCGGAACTCTGTTCCTGTGTGTTCGTGCCCAAAAATAGCCCTGGAATGATGGTAATCCCAGTAGTAATGTATGGCTG
>NW_015162275.1:0-3202 GCF_001447785.1 Gekko japonicus | reverse complement strand
ATGGCTGCTAGCTCTGACCTCACCCAGGACTTTAAAAAAAAAAGTGCAATCCCCAGACACAACATATGCAATTCCGGGGGTGGTGGTGGTGGGGGGGAATATAGGCAGTTCCAAAAGAACATTTGTGGACTTGCAAAAAATCAAATGATCTCCGTTACGCTGCCCTATTCCCGGTGGTGAGGATTTTGCTAAGCAACAAAGCACGTGTGCATAGACAAGGAAAACACACAGGTGTGTTGTACAGGCACGGGCTATGTGCGTGAATAACAGTCGCAGATCACGGTGTTGTTAAAAGTTTTCATTTAAAAAGGCTTAACCTCAGCCATTGAATAAGGATTATGACACAGTGTAACCGAAGGTCCTTTACCCGTCTAAATGGAGGGGCATGTTCTGTTCCAGATACCAGGTTATCGCAAAGTGGGGAGTGTATGGTGCAACTCTCCGTTCGGGTAATGAAGTAACGGAACAGAGACTCCTGCCGACTGAGTTTAGCCAGTGCGCTCACAGCCCTGTGAGGGGCATGTGAATTCAGTGTTCCCTCTAAGCTGAGTTAGTGTGAGCTAGCTCACAGGTTTTTAGCCTCTGGCTCACACATTTTTGTCTTAGTTCAGGAAGGAGGGCTCCAGAGCAAACTAATTTATGCAGCAGCCAAATCTCCTGCTCAATATGTTAATGCCAGTAGCTCACAGAGTAGAATTTTTGCTCACAGAGCTCCATAGCTTAGAGGGAACATTGCACGTGATATGGAGCGGTCAATCATACGATGTGTCTCTACTTGGCCACCACAATTTGCATGATCACAGCAGCCTTTTTTCTGTGTGGAGGTCAAAAGGGGAGATAAACCAGTTTCTTCTGCTCCATTCCTTTCTTGTTCCCAAATTTGGCTCTGCACTGCTCTCTCTCTCTCTCTCTCTCTCTCTCTCTCTCTCTCTCTCTCTCTCTCTCTGTGTGTGTGTGTTTAGTGCTCCTTCTCACCTATGGCAACCCTATGAATTAATGACCTCCAAAACGTCTAATTGTTAACACCCTTGCTCAGGTCTTGCAAACTGAGGGCTGTGTAGGGTTGCCGGCTCTTACCCGTCTGCCGGCAAGGGCTCCTGGCTTGTTCCTGGGTCTTCTGGCACATGTGCGACGATGATCGTCACCCAGGAGTGATGTCATCACACTGGGGACACTCTAGCATTTCATTTAAAACTCTATGGTCACCATAGAGTTTTTTAGCCAAATGCTAGAGTGTCCCTCGTGCGACATGCCCGGCGCGATGACGTCACCTTCAGGTGGCATGTTGGGCTGGGCATGTTGAGCGCAGTGGGTCTCTTCGAGGTGGGGGCGGGGGGCAGATTGGGGCCCCCAAAATTGGGGAGGACCCAACCCCATTGGAGGGGTGGCAACCCTAGCACCGCAGCTTGCTTGACTGAGTCACCCATCTCATGTTGCGTCTTCCTTTTTTCCTGCCGCCTTCCACTTTCCCTAACATTATTGTCTTTTCCGCTCTCTCTTGTATTCTCATGATGTGACCAAAATATAATAGCCTCAGTTTGGTCATTTTAGCTTCTAGGAAGAGTTCAGGCTTGATTTGATCTAGGTAAAGGTTCCCTTGCTCGAAAGCCAGTCAAATCCGACTCTAGGGGTGTGGTGCTCATCTCCGTTTCCAAGCTGAAGAGCCAGCGCTGTCCGAAGACGTTTCCATGGTCATGTGGCCGGCATGACTAAATGCCGAGGTGCACGGAACACTGTTCCCTTCCCACCAAACCAGTACCTATTTATCTACTTGCAATTTCTTGCTTTTGAACTGCTAGGTTGGCAGGAGCTGGGGCCAGAGATGGCAGCTCACTCCGTCATGCGGCACACTCGGGTCTCGAACTGCTGAACTACCGACCTTCCAGTTTGCAGCTCAGCGCCTTAACCACTGAGCCACCGCAGACTCTTGATTTGATCTAGAACCCCCTTATTTGTCTTTTTAGCAGTCCACGGTCTCCATAAAACTCTCCTCCAACACCACATTTCAAAGGAAACGACTTCCTTCCCGTCTGCTTTCCTTCATTGTCCAGCGTTCCCACCCATACGCAGCAATGGAGGATGCCGTGGCATGAATTCACTTGGCCTTCGTCACCAGTGACATCCCCTGCTTCAATTCCAAGTCAACTTGGAGTATTTCTAAAACTGAATTTTGAACTGGAGTGTGAACCGTAAGGCTCAGCTCTCCCTTTGCCTCCCCGTGCCCCAAGAAATTAAAAACACTGCCAAAAAATAGCACTCTCGGTGGTCCTGTCAAGATGTGCGGTGTCTTACCCATGCATGGAAGTGTGTATCTATCGACACAAAACAACAGCAAAGTGACCTGATGAACACCATAGATTATATCAAGGCTTTTTTCCTTTCTTTTTTGGCAGCACTTTATCAGTGCACGTCGGTGCTTCGGCTGTGAGTGGGGTGTGTGTGTGTGCGAAATGTGCAAATGAAGAACTGAGCATTCCTTTGCAAAATCACAGTGTACCCTGTACAAAACCGGGAAACTGCTGCAGCAACCGTGGAGGTTTCGTATTGCATCGGTTCCTCTTTGGAAAGGAGACCGGGTCGCCCGGAGCTCCGGGGGAAGCATTTGGACAAGGAGAATATCAGAAGCATCCTTAACCGTTGAGTATCGGAGCCTTCCGCATTCTGGACGGAGCTCAGAACCATGAAATGGGAAGGAACCCGTTGGATCTGCTAGCCAACCCCCATTTTGCCCTAAACGGAGTATCTTATGTACACATGTAAGTGCCGTCAAGTTGTAACTGGCTTACGGCAACCCCAGCAAGTGCCTTTCAATGCAGGCAAGAAGCAGAGGTGGTTCGCCATGGCCTTCCTCTGCAGAGTCTTCCTTGGAGGTCTCCCTTCCAAGTACCGACCCTGCTTAGCTTACAACTTAAGGCAACCCCAGCAAGGGGCTTTGAAGGCAAGTGAGAAGCGGAGGTGGTTTGCCATGGCCTTCCTCTTCAGAGCCTTCCTTGGTGGTCTCCCTTCCAAGTACCGACCCTGCTTAGCTTATAACTTAAAGCAACCCCAGCAAGGGGCTTTCCAGGCAAGGGAGAAACAGGGGTGGTTTGCTGTGGCCTTCCTCTGCAGAGTCTTCCTTGGTAGTCTCCCTGCTTAGCATCTGAGATCTGATGCAATCGAGCTGTAACGTGCCACCTTCTCTCCCAGAATATTTTATATGCTG
>NW_015162274.1:654-3263 GCF_001447785.1 Gekko japonicus | reverse complement strand
TAGCAGGGCGTTAGATTTTATTGACTTTGTCTCACATGATCTTACTGTAGGACTATCCTTGCTATATGCTGCCTTGATGTGTTTATGGTAGATGGCAAACATGGGCAGCATTGTGTACATGGCTGCTGGTGTGATGTCTGTTTGGGATTATACCTTGTCTGGTCTTAATGTGCGTGAATGTGCAATAGAACTCATGCTCCTCAAGACTGCTATAAACATTACCCTTTTAATTAATATCTTTCCCAGGCATGTTGTTGCCAAAATTATCTTTTGATTGTTTTTCTGATTTATTGCAGAAAAAGCAAAAGCATACTAACTTGATCTGTATTTTCATGCTTGTTGTAGGGTAGCTTCCCTGCAAGAGCAAAGGAAACCTGAAGTGTCTTTAGTCAAAGTGTAAAGCTGGCTCGCCAGCTCTTGAGTTGGAAAATACCTGGAGATTTCTGGAGTGGAGCCTGAGCAGTTGATGTCAGGGTGTGTGGCACATGCAAATGAGTTATGCTAATGAGTTCCTGCACCTCTTTTTCTACTAAATGACCCCTGGTTATGGGGTGATACAATCTGTCCAGATGTGCAGGGGTCCATGGAGATGAGATGAACCAAAGGTTCAGGGGTGAAATGCCAGGTGACATCAGGAACAGACACACAAAATCTGAGGCCATGTGCTCGGACAGATATAAACATTAGAGAACAATGCTGACCAGTGGGAGGTCTTGAGGGTCTTGCCCCAGATGAAGACAAAAGATTACCGGGGCCAATCAGGTGTCCCATGGGGTGTGATTGTCAGGAGGGGCACAGCCTAGAAGTGACCAATGAGGTCCCAAAGGGGCAGAACAATAGCTGTGATGGGCCTAGCCAGGAGCTAGATGGTTGGGCTGGGAGTGCCCATTGTGGAACAATAGGGTGGTCTGGTGTTTTCCTGGTGATGTTTCTTAATGTGTGGCAGGATGAACCTGAATGGATGACCATTCACTGTACATGGAGAATTAATGTTTACCTTGATAGGTCTGGCATAGGTGTAAAAATGCAGATATTTTAGACAAATAGATGGAGACAGGAATGAGAGGATTATTCCAAAGGTATTTCCTGACATACAAGTGAAACAGAAGTTGGGGCTGGAAATATGTAACATTCTTCATTCATGACAATAGCATAGACCAGAGGCTCTTGGTCCCTGCCTGCCTGTACATTTGACAGACAAAAGACTAGCTATTTGTTCAGTAGAAGATGCCTGAGGTGAGAGCAGAGATTTGCCTATTCTTAGTCTGAGCTGACAGGAGAGAAGAGTGTGTGTGTGTGTGTGGGGGGTGTTGCTTGCATGGAGGATGCTTGATAGTGTAGCCAGCCTGGAGAATCTTCACTTGGCCTAGTTTCCCCAGTCAAGATGTGGTTCTCCTAGCCTCCCAGCAAAAGCCACTGTTTAAGCCAAGCCTGACTTTATGAGGGCACTGCTTGTGGAGGTTCAGAGGTCATTTTGGGGTGTCTCTCTCTCTCTTGGGAAAGACCATCCCAGGTTCAGGGCTTAGGAGGCTGGTTACACCCAGGAGAGGCTTTAAAAAACTGCAAAGATCATGACCAGTGTGAAGTATCAGATTAGAGAATCACAAATAGAAAACTACACAAATTTGCAAGGGAGGACACGAAATTAGCATTACTGCACAGCTGTGCCAGAGCATCAGCATATATATTTAGTGGCACGAGATAAAAAAGCTCCTCAGAGCTTCTGCCGGAGGACACCTCCCCCATACAAATTGTAGCCCTGTGCAAAGTGTGGTGGGGCACACAAACACACATATTGCCAACAATTAAAGCTTGCAATGACAGTGTCATTGGGTTCTACCATGCATTCTGTACACTCTACGTCAGTGATGGCGAACCTTTTAGAGACTGAGTGCCCAAACTGCGACCCAAAACCCACTTATTTATCGCAAAGTGCCAACACAGCAATTTAACCTGAATACTGAGGTATTACTTTAGAAAAAAACAACTCATACATTAACTTTAAGATGATCCAAACAAAGTAAGGAAAGCCATCCCAAATGCTTTCATTTACTTAAAATTATTTGGCAGAGAGTTCGACACTTTAATGATGGTCTGGGCCTGGCTGGGGAGATGGCACGTGTGCCCACAGAGAGGGCTCTGAGTGCCACCTCTGGCACTCGTGCCATAGGTTCGCCACCACTGCTCTATGTGTTTCCCCATGTTATGAGATTGTGTGACTCTCCCATTTTTCACAGTGGCTGATAAACACAGCAGAGAATCCTCTAGTGCTTGGCAATATGGAAAACTGGGCTTTGCAGCTGCTCTTGATAGTTTCAAAAATAGTCTTGTCAGTTTAAACATGACACCCCTTTTTCTGTGTTCCTTTCTGTTCCCTTTCATTCCATGAACTAATGCTAAAATGCATGTGAAAAAACTAAACCATGAAGATTTAAATGGAAAGTGCTTGCTGGATGCTACTGTGCAGCTGCAATAGGGCAATTGTGTAATTTTTTTTTTAAAGAACTTTGGACGCCACCCTCCACATCACAAGTGACATTCCTACCCCAATTTAGAAAAGGTTTTTGTTGTTGCTGTTGCTGTTGTAACTGCGGAATAAATATACCGGC
>NW_015162274.1:0-636 GCF_001447785.1 Gekko japonicus | reverse complement strand
GGGGGGGGAAGAATGGTGCATAAGGCAGGCACAGAATCCAAAGTCAACCTTAAAGGTTTACTTTTTGGGAAACCTGCAGTAAGCTGTACGTGTCTAACAGGCCAAAACTTGGCCCTTCTTCTTGGTGACTCAGGTATTTGTGACAGGGTTGGTTTTTTCCTTCTTTCCACTTCATTCCAGATTGCAGCCCATTTACTTTATTCCATAGAATGAAATTAGAGCCATGGAGAACCAAGCCAGACCCAACTTGTGTAGCTCTACCACGTCATCTGTATGTCTCCCACATTATACTTCCTGGTATGTAGAACATGGGAGAACTTGGTTGGATAATGTTGAGATAGTTCTCTCCCTTATCAACAGAACTGAAAATGAGATCCCTCTACCTCTTGCATAAGCAAACAGTGGAGACCCCCAAAACCTGCACATCTCTTCTATGCAAGCAGGGGTGACTGCAAAGTATAGCAGGTATCACTGCCCAAAAATATTTTTTGCTTCTCTTTTCACCCCACAGCTTTCAGTCACAGTATATTATTACAGTTTAAATTTTAGATTACATTTTTAGAAAATCTGCAGTCCTCATACAGTTATCCCAGTTCTCCACCACAGCAATATGCCGAAGTATTGCTGCTCCTGAGA
>NW_015162273.1:2470-3504 GCF_001447785.1 Gekko japonicus | reverse complement strand
AGGACCTGCACGGCGGCTGGGGGGATCTGCCTGATCAAAAAAGCCGCACTTTAGCCGTGTTTTTTCCCCCAGTGTGACCGGGGCCTCAGCCAAGTTTGCCCAGTAAAGAAGCATGATGTTGTGTGTAGAAAATAAGTCTCCCAAGCAGTACGTTGCAGAAGTAAAGCTTACATTTATTCAGGTAGATTCCGTTCACGTTCAGGTTGCCATCGAAAGGAGAGAGTGAAGGGTAATCTAAAGAGTACTGTCCCTATCACAAGTGGCCAGCTGATCTGGCATCATGTGTGTGTGGAAATATGAGAGCTTTGTTTCTACGGGAGAGACCAGTAGAGACGTGTGACTCCATGAAGAGCCATGTGCAGAATGGGAAGAACAAAGAGCACAGAGATAAAGGAGGGGTCAGAGGGCAGCTCCTGGGTTGTTAGGACAAAGGAAAGCATCCCATTCAAAAAGAGAACACTTTTACACACTTAGAGCGATGTAACACCCTCCAGTGTCCAGGCATGCTGAGTTGCTCACTCCAACAGAAAGTGCAACCAAGTCACAGACAACCTGGAAGGGTTTTCAAGGCAAGAGTCAATCAGACATGGGGTGCGTTCAGACGGGGCGTTCCAACCGGCCTAAACTGCACCGGTTCCAACCGGTGCAGTTTATGCCAGCTGAAACGTGATCACACTTACCTCCTGTCTGCGGAGCCCATCGCTGTATGCCCATTCACACACAGCGGGCGTCGACGTTTGTTTTTTTAAAAAACTCAGTTTGCGCATGCGCATAGGCAGCCATCCACAGAATGGCGATCTCCGCGTATGCGCAAAACACCCCATCCCGAAAAGCATGCCCTGAAGAGAGGACTTACCTTTGAAGTTTAAAGACCAAACTGGCCTCCCTGAGGTCCCGGACTCCTCTAAAGCCTTAAACTAAGGACCTTTTTCTTTTTTAAAAAACAAATGTCGGGCGAAGCTTCGCCTAAGCGCATATTGCCAACCTAACAAAAAAAATGGCGGGGGAAAAAACGAAACACCCGGGTTTGCAAC
>NW_015162273.1:0-2430 GCF_001447785.1 Gekko japonicus | reverse complement strand
CCGATTCCAACCGGCTCCTATACCGTTATAAATGCCCCATCTGAACGCACCCGTGGTTTGCCATTGCCTGCCTCTGTGTAGCAACCCTAGACTTCCTTGGTGGTCTCCCATCCAAGTACTAACCAGGGCCAACCCAGCTTAGCTTTTGATGTCTGATGAGACTAGGCTAGCCTAGGCTATCCAGGTTAGGGTGTTTACATCGCTGTGTTGTTAATAAACACACGAGAGAGAGAGAGGGAGAGGGAGAGAGAGAGAGAGAGAGATCTTTCACATCACCTACCACTGCCCGCCTGACCTGGATAGCCTAGGCTAGCCCAATCTTGGCAGATCTCAGAAGCTAAGCAGGGTCAACTGTGGTTTAGCACATGGATGGGTGACCTCCAAGGAATACCAGGGTCGTGACACAGAGGCAGGCAATGGCAAACCACCTCTGAAATGTCTCTTGCCTTAAAAACAAGTCTAGCTCGCCACCTAGTGGTGCATTACAGTAAAGAGCTAGGACTTCTGGCTGCCAGACAATCTTAGGATCTCCTGGCTATATACTACAAATCGCTGGCTCAGGGGGAGGCCTTTCACATCACTTGCTACCTGGTCCTTTTAACTGGAGATGCCAGGGATTGAACCTGGCACCTTCATTATGCAGAGGAGGTCCTATACCACTGAACCAGTTATGGTAGGTTTAAATCGCTTGACTAATCAGCAGCAGCTTTAGATGAATCATCGGTGATTGCCCATTTTAGCTGGAGAGACTGCAAACCAACGATGATTGCTTTTTGGCAAGTATTTGCGGTCCACGTGTAATAGAAAATGCCATGCATTCAGAAATGCTTACGGAGAGTGGTCTATTAAACTCCTGATTATCCCACTTATTTGTAACCTGCAAGTTTATTGAATAGGATTGATTGATTAATTGGTTAAAATAATGCAAAGGAGGTCCTATACCACTGAACCAGTTATGGTAGGTTTAAATCGCTTGACTAATCAGCAGCAGCATTAGATGAATCATCGGTGATTGCCCATTTTAGCTGGTGGGACTGCAAACCGATGATGATTGCTTTTTGGCAAGTATTTGCAGTCCGCGTGTAATAGAGAATGCCATGCATTCAGAAATGCTAACGGAGAGTGGTCTATTAAACTCTTGATTATCCCACTTATTTGTAACCTGCAAGTTTATTGAATAGGATTGATTGATTAATTGGTTAAAATACACAAAGCACTCTTTGTGGAGAGACCTAATTGTTTCGCATTATTTCTTCAGCCCTTATCATGTTGCCAAGTGCTTAGAATACTTTACTCATTTATCTTCACAACAGCCCTGTGAGGTCGGTGGTATCCAATGTTCCCTCTAAGCGGTGAAGTCTTGTGAGCAAAAATTCTATTTTGTGAGCTCCTGGCATTAAAGTTGTGGGCAAGTGATTTGGCTACTGCATAAATTAGTTTGCTCTGGGGCCGTCCTTCCTGAGCTAAGACAGAAATGTGTGAGCCGGAGGCTAAAAAACTGTGAGCTAACTCACACTAACTCAGCTTAGAGGGAACACTGGTGGTATCTGAGATATACTTACTCTCAGAAGGATGCTCAGCGAGCTTATTTGTTCCACTTACATGCCCCTTTTTCTTTGGGGGGGGGAGCTCTGGGTGGTTTCCTTATTCAGCCACAGGCAGTCTTCTATCCAAGAACTGATCAGGCCAAGTCACTCTTTCTCCTTCTCCCTGCCTGCCTCACAAGGTTGTTGTGAGGAATAAAATGGAGGAAACTTGTCTGATGCCCTGAACTTGTTGGGGGAAAAGATGGAATTTAAGAAATGTAATAAATGAAGGTTAGTGGCATGAGCTTTGGTATGTGAAGGGTATTGTAGGTCACGGATGATGTCAAAGGGATGTAAACATCAGACTGGTGCAGATATATTCCATTTGATTGCAAGAAAAGTAACAGTGTGTGTGGGGGGGAGGAATTACAATGATATAGCAACTTCCAAACTGAGAGCTAGGAAATGCGATTTTGCTGCAAAAACCTGTAAGGAGGGAGTGGGGAGAGACCTTTGAACGCTGCAACAATCGCTCATTAATTACACTGTTGTATTGGGATTAGTGTGTTGGAATCAGACGGGGTTTGTGTTCGAATGTAGCCCACTCTGCCATGAATTTTACTGGGTGTTCCAGGCCATTCTTTCTCAGCCTGTGTATATCCCAGGATTATCCTATGGCTAAGAAGGAAGAGCACTTTGTAAGTCTGCCCTGGACTACTTGAAGGGACGATGGGATAACATTCTTAATAATCGCTAAACATTCCTAAAGTGGTCGTCCAGTTGCCTTGACATGCATGCTCAAAAAACAGCCTTTCACCACAGAGTGAAATGGTGTGCAGTGCTAGGGTTTCCAACCTTCAGGTGGGGCCTGTAGTTCTCCCAGAGTTACAACTGATCTTCAGAC
>NW_015162272.1:0-3527 GCF_001447785.1 Gekko japonicus | reverse complement strand
AATCACAGTTACTACAGATGCTTCCCTCTCAGGTTGGGGGCCCCACTGTGGGGATAAATATGTCAGTAACACATGGTTTAGAATAGAACAGGATCTACCAGAGGTCAGTTCAGGGGGGAACGCGGGGGAACGCAGTTCCCCCGGGTGAGGTGCAGGGGGGTGGGGCACATGACAAAGCCCCACCCCCTGCTTCCGGCCGCCCCGCTTCCAGCCCTCATTCAGCCAGGAGGAGGCAGGAGCAGAGGGAGGGTAAGTTGCTTCCTCCCCGCCTCTCCCCACCCCTGCCTGCCTGGGGCCAGGGAGGGCCTTGGCGGGGCTTCCTCGCACTCCCGCTTGCCTTGCAGGTCCACCGCCGGGCCCCTGATGTCAGGGGGTGTGGCATATGCTAATGAGTTATGCTAATGAGTTCCCCTAGCTCTTTTTCTACAAAATGACCCCTGGGGTCTACATATTAACCTGTTAGAAGTGAGAGCAATTCACTATGCCCTTAACTCTTTTTCAGCTCTGCTGTGCAGGAAGGTAGTCCAAGTTCAGACCAACAATACCACAGCAATGTTTTACATCAACAAACAGGGGCTGTTGCCTCCCTTCCATTCTGTTAAGAAGCCACTGCCTTTTGGGAATGAGGAATTGCAAACCACATGTCCCTACAGGCCATCCATATCGCTGGTTTGGAAAATATCACTGCAGATGGGCTGAGCAGATTAGCAGAACCCATGCATGAGTGGTTCATTCATCAAGATGATATCTACCCCATTTTTGCACAATGGGGCTTCCCTATGGTGGACCTTTTTGCCACAACTCCAAAATCCCCCTTTTTTGTTCCAGAGCAGGGATGTGTCAGCTACGCTGCCATGGGGGTTGGGGAGCTCGGTCTGTGTCTGGTTAATTGCTACTGCATTCCTTTCTGTGCTTTTTCTGCTTTGCGCTGAAATGCTTATCTATACAGATGTGCAGGAGGGAGTTGTAATGTCTGGGTTTTTCCTAGGTGCTGTGGGAGAGTGTTGGTTCTCAGCTTTAGCTACCTAATGGTCTCCAAGCTTTATCCTGCATGCAGGAGGGTGCCTAATTGGCCAGTGCTCTGGGAGGGTGCATACGAATACCCTATATCCTATTATGCCCATGGGGCTGCCGCCATTCTTAACAGTGCTTATGTTACTGCATCTATAGCTCTGCAATAAAAGTATTACCGTTCTTGAATGCGTGTACTTCGTTGTT
Source organism: Gekko japonicus (assembly GCF_001447785.1). Classification (NCBI taxonomy): domain Eukaryota; kingdom Metazoa; phylum Chordata; class Lepidosauria; order Squamata; family Gekkonidae; genus Gekko; species Gekko japonicus. Next base: position 2,309 of record NW_015162272.1, on the reverse strand, counting down.
GGCTGTGGGTTCTAACAGGATGGACCCATGCTGTCTGTGGATGCCTTCCAGTTAAAGTGGACTCAGACCCTATTTTACACCTCCCCCCCCTTGCCCCTAATAGGGAAGGTTGTTGCCAAATTGGTCATGGACAACTCCCATTGCATATTGGTTACTCCCTTCTGGCTGAAGCAGATCTGCTTCTAGGTTCACCTACAGAGGTCAAAAGGCAAGTTTATTTACCTCCCTTGGATACCAGATCTAGTGAATGTAAGGGACATCCCCTATCCAGGGGTGAAGACTCTACACCTAAGTGCTTGGTTGCTGAAACCAGAGACCAATCCTTTCCCAACTCTGTAATTAAGATTCTTGTTAATGCTCACAAACCCTCAACTAGGACCTTCTATACTTTTAAATGGAGATGTTTCCTAACCTGGTTGGGAGATAGAGAGGTGTTACCTGTCACTGGCCCATTGTTGCATTAACCCAGACAATATTTAGGTGGATTGTCTCTGCTGTCCAGAGAGCCTACAAGCAGGCATCTATCCAGTGTTTATTACACATACAAGTACACTCACCAAGGTCTCAACCAGTGTCTGCTGCCTTTTGATGAGGCATCCCATTGACTGAGGTGTGCAAGGCAGCCACCTGGTAAACTCCAGACACCTTTGTTAAACACTACTCTGTAGATGTTTACAAGAAAGGAGATTTCAGTGGGGCCAGCAGTCTTGCATTCGATTTTCCAGTGAATTGCTCACCCCACCACCTGGTAAGTCAGTTTGTTAGTCTCCCCTGTGGGACTGCACAGGACAACAATGAAAACAGTGTTGCACTTACCTGTAACTATTGTTCATCGCATTGTCCAGTGTTCCCTCTAAGCTGAGTTAGTGTGAGTTGACTCACAGTTCTTTAGCCTCCAGTTCACACATTTTTGTCTTAGCTCAGGAAGGATGGCTCCAGAGCAAACTAATTTATGCAGTACCCAAATCGCTCACTCACAACTTTAATGCCAGCAGCTCACAAGACTCCACAACTTAGAGGGAGTATTGATTGTGACTGTGCACACACACATTCCTCCCTCCTACCTCGCTGTGAGCTATTCCTCTGTTGCAAAAAAACAACCTTTGGTTTATAGTGGTGGCTTAGGAGAACTGATTGAGTATGCAGAGCCCCTCCCTAGAGCACCTGACCATTGGGTGAGAAAACTGTTCCAACATCCTCAGCTGGGAGGGGCTCCTCCTGCTCTTTTACTAGACTAGCTAGAAAATCTTCCAGCGGCTGACCTGCAAGTCTGCAAATTCCCATGTGGGACTGCACAGTGACAACTCAATGAACAACAGTTACAGGTAGGTGCTACACTGTTTTTCTGACATTTACATCAACAATTACATCTTAAAAGAGTAGTGACACATAGAAGGACCATGTTCTTTCAGAGCTGTAAAGCTTGTGAACAACTTACCAGAGACTCAATAAAGTTCATACTTTTGTTGCTTGCTGAGGACTGGAAAGTCAAAGTGATTGATCAAGCCCCGGACAGATTGTAATATATGGCTGATAGGAAAGCATTCAGGTTGATAAGAATACAAATTGTGCAGGCTGGTTCCATGTAGCAACTAATTATAGACTTGTCCTTATATACCCTTTAAACAACACTGGCATTGCTGATGGTAGGTGAGAAGTCAAAAAGTAATATAGAAAACATTTCCCACATTATCACGTCTGTTATTGTAATGAAGACACCTTTGCTTATGAAAAGATCTGCTTTGTTATTTTCAAATCTGAGAGGGAAATATGAGTACACTTTATACTTTATGTCAACAACTGTATTCAGTACAGCTGAAACCCATTCCTGTAATGTCTAGGTGACCATAATAGAATTACTTAAGACTAAATGAGTAGTAGATTGCAACCTAAGGATTCATCTGATCAGAAAGGACTGTGTATTTAGCTCAGCACTAAGTCCTTATAGGAAACATCAGGTGTGACATCATGTACTGTAAACACAACCTCACTGTTTCCAAATGGTAGCTATGCTGGTTATTAGCCACTAGGGATGGGCAGGAACTGGGAAAATGGAGGTTCATCCTGGTTTGCCATTCATGAGGTCCCATGGACGAACCTCTGCTGCTTCACGAACTGGTCTGGGTTCGTGAGGTTCATGGATCTTCCCTCCCTCCTTTCTGCTGAGGGTAGCTCCCTGAGGCCAGCAGAATGAGAAGGGGAGGGGAGATTTTCCTTCCCAGGAGAACTTCCTTCCCTTCTTTCTGCTGTCGGCAGCTCCCCAATGCCAGCAGATTGGAAGGGGGGAAGATCTTCCAAAAGCTATTTAA
>NW_015162271.1:0-3465 GCF_001447785.1 Gekko japonicus | reverse complement strand
GATTACACAACAACCCCAAACTTCATTGCGTTCCGATGCAATTTAGGAGAAATTAGTAAGGGGGGGGGAACAAAAATGTAACTATGGAAACCAATCAGAGAGTTAGTTGGTTAATAAAAGGAAGTGCAGAGAGAGAAAGGGGTTACGTGTGAGTCCTCCAGACATATAAATGAAAAATCCCATATTCATCTGAAAAAGAAGATACAGAAAATGTGAGAAGAAAAAAGAATGTGGAGCTGGTTTTAATGTCGTGGTGTCCCCCTCCCCCCCTTTTGAAAGGGGTCCTTCCCGTTCACATTTTTTTTTACAAATGAAGAGAATCGTGCATGGTGGATAGGAGGTGGAAGGGCGTGAAGATGACCGCTAGGGGTGTGCAAAAAACAACAACAAACCAACCCATCCCTAATGAGCGCCTTTGAATCTTGTCTTACCCTTGCCTGATGTCACTTCTACAGAAACATGGGCTTGGCCATCTAGTTCAGGGGTGGCCAAACTCGCTTAACGTAACAGCCACGCAGAATAAACGTCAGATGCTCGAGAGCCGCAAGACATGAGCAAATATCGCACACACGTTTGTATTGGGAAATGTGCAAATTTGCTTTTTATATTAACATTAGACTGTGCGAAAAAGCTGCATGCGACTCCCGAGCTGCAGGTTGGCCACCCCCGGTCTAGTTCATGCCTCATAAGGACATAGGAAGAGCCCGGCTGGATCTAGTCTGGCATCCTGTCTCACGCAGTGGCCAACCAGTTGCCCTGGAGGGCCAACAAAGAACGCACAGAAGCCAAGGCCTGCACCTGATGTTGCCTCCTAGCACTGGCTGTCGAAGGTTTACTGCCTCTGAATACTGAGGTTCCCTTAGCAGCCATGGCTGGATCCCTCCTCCGCGAATCCCATCTAAGTCCCCTTTTAAGCCGTCAGTGTCCCTGACTATCAATGTTTTTCCCTAGCGATGGAAGCCCCCAGTTTACCCCTCCCTAGCTCCTTCCGTTCCCACACCAAAGCAGAACCATTCAAGGATTTAGTCATGCCCCGCCCCCTGCCCCCAGTCCATAGATCGCCCGTCTCCCCTGTTTACTACCAGTGGGCCAACAGGTATTTCTACAGCCACAAGCTGAGAACAGGAGAAAGCTGTGTGCTCAATGCCACAGAAGCCTCCCCCATTTAGGGGATGAAGTCGTGCGGCGGAAGACAGCCCAAGTCTCTCATAGGACTTCCCAGCCCTGGTGCCTGCACACGGCTGGCCTGTTGCTCTAGAAACATGGGTGTGCCATACGTGAAGGCGTCAGGGCCACGGCCAGGGCAAAAACTGCAGGAGAGACTCGGGTGCTACTTCTAAGGTAGCCGTCCTGAGCAGAGCACGTCCCGCCTCCTCGGTCCTCTGCTCCCCATAAAGTGTAGACCGGGGCTAAACTCCTTGCTAAACTCTGGCAACAAAGGGAAAGAAGATCCCATTTCCCTCTCCAATCCTTTGGCAAGGGCTTCAGTAAACTGCCTTGTACTGTTCAGTTTAGTTTATTGTAACTAGCCATTGGCCGTTACAAAATTACAAAACACACATTGTGAACAAGCTATAGGTTAAAAGTCAGAATATACAAAAAGATCAGTAACAAAATATGACTCATTTAATACAGTAGCCTAAATAAGGCCCCTTCCCGATGCCACCTTGGAACGTATATTCTTTGCAGCAAGGGCAAATAGTGAAACTTCATGAGAGACAAATGCATCAACGTCAGATAACAAAAATGAATTCCCCCCCCCCCAACTGGGTAAACACTAAGACCAGATAAAATACCTGCTAAAAATTTAGCCCTCGGACTAGAATACAGTGGGCAAAAGAGAATGTAGTGAGGTAAATCCTCAAGTTTGTGGGAACCACAAATACATAGACGATGGGCCAATGGAGTTTGATTGAAGCGGCCCTCCAAAACTGCTGTTGGCACTGATTGACACCGTAGAGAGGTAAAGGACGCTCTAAGTACGTGTTTAGAGATATTAACTAGGCATGGAGTTCTAGTGTGGTCCGATTTAATTAATTTGTACCATGGTGCCGCTTTTGATTTTAATACCAAAGAGCGATCTAGCCGAGCATCAGAGTCATAAATCCAGTTTCTAAGTTGGGATTTATCAACTGATGTTCCCAAAAGATCATCAGGAATAGAGTATCTTGAACGTAGGTTGCCTTGTATTGAATCAGACCATCGGTCCATCAAAGTCGGTATTTTCTATTTAGACTGGCAGTGGCTCTCCAGGGTTTCGGGCAGAGCTTCTTTCACGTCACCTACTCCTACTGGAGATGGCGGGGACTGAACCTGTGACCTCCTGCATGCAAAGCAGAGGTTCTACCGCTGAGCCACGGCCCCTCCTTTCCAAGCCTCAGGGCTCGGAAGAGAGACAGGCATCTTATCTCACCCAGCGAGGTCCGACTAAGAAACAGAACTTCTCACCCTCTCCAAGCCAAAGGAAAGACATCTCCCGCCAACCTCTGTATATACCAGGTGACCAGGGTTCCCTCTAAGCTGAGTGAGCGTGAGCTAGCTCACAGTTGTTTTAGCCACCGGCTCAGACATTTTCGTCTAAGCTCAGGAAGGAGGGCTCCAGAGCAAACTGATTTATGCAGTCGCCAAATCGCTTGCTCACAACTTTCATGCCAGTAGCTCACAAAGTAGAATTTTTACTCACAAGACTCCACAGCTTAGAGGGAGCGTTGCAGTTGACCTAAGAGAGGAGAGCGGGGGGCAACAGAGGCTCACTAGGAAACCCAGTGAGAGTGTCAGTGGGCTCCGCCAAAGCAGATTAGAGAAATAAAAAGGGACCAAGGAGATATTCAGCAGAGATTTAAGCCTGCCGGGTGAGAACTTGTTCAACTCCCTACTTTAAAAGCAAGGGGGCTGGGTTACAGACGGAGGAAGAAGTATAATGGACTATTATTGTTATCGATAAGTTCAATTTTCAGCACAAGCCCAGGGTGCCGGTGGATGGAGAGCACACCCGTTTGTGAGAGGATGCTTCCTGCCAAGGCCGTAAAGTTGTGGTGCTGCCATTCTCTACTAATGTCTGTGAAGGAGATGGTGCCCAGCTATCAGTATAACATTCGTGATGTTTAAGAACCTCTCGATGTAAGTACCAAGAAAGCACAGTGGTTCCGTTGGGTGGTGTGGAGAAACAGGGGTGGGGAGAAAGAGAAAGAGAGAGAGAGCGCACAAGCAGTCTGAGCTACATTCAAGGTACCTGGTCAGGTCCTTCACCCACGAAAAATGACCAGAGACCAGCTGAATTTGAGCAAAGAATGCTGGGAAAGAGAAGCACCGGAAGACCTCCAGGACCTCTCGTTCAAAACAAAGGACAGAGCCATCATCAGACAATTTATGAAGCTCTGCACACTTGCTCCTTTCTCGCAGCCCCTCGCTGGGGTCACCATAAGTCTGTGCAGAAGAAGGCCATAGCCAACCACCTCTGCTTCT
>NW_015162270.1:2751-3432 GCF_001447785.1 Gekko japonicus | reverse complement strand
GAGATCCTGGCTCAGTGGAAGAGCCTCTGACCTAATACTGACCTTGACACACCAAAGGTCTGATTCGGTCTAAGGCAGATTCATGCGCCCATGCAACTTTCCGAGAACCCCAACCGAGTCGTTCCCTCATCTCCTCCCACCCGACTCCAGCCGCCCTGGCCACACTCCCGTGGAAAGGCCTTACCTTCCTCCGTCACTCTTTCGTAGAACGCCTGAAGCTGGGTCTCCACGTCGGCAAAGTTCCCCACCGGGATCTGGGTCTCCACCACGGGCGGTTCTTTCCTCCGCAGCTCCTCCAAGGACTCCCGGATGAAAGGGTACATGTCCATCACCTCCTGGTCGGAGGCGTAGAGCTTCATCTTCTCCACCAGCTGCTTGCAGGACTCCATCCTCTGGCCCACCAACTCCACGTTGTGGAGCTTCTCCTCCGTGTCCTGGACGCGGCGCAGGTGCCGCTCCTGCACGGACGCCAGGAGCCTCTCCCCTTTCTCCTGCACCAGCCGCAGCATCTCCGCCACCTTCTGCTGGATCCGCTCTTGGGTGTTGTTCCTCACCTCCAGGGGTCATTTCGTAGAAAAAGAGGTGCAGGAGCTCATTAGCATATGCCACACCCCCTGACATCACCGGAAGTGTGTCAGAAGGCAACACCCACCGCTCAGGCTCCACTCGACTGTTTTGGAT
>NW_015162270.1:0-1938 GCF_001447785.1 Gekko japonicus | reverse complement strand
GTGCAGATCTGTCCTCACAGAGGGAGAGCTTGTACCTGAATGAAACCTGGTCTTAAAGGTGCCACTGGACGGTTTTGGACCAGGGGGCCGGTGGGGGGGGGCTCTGCAGCTTACTTAGCTGCTTCTTGTTCTGACTGAGGGCTGCTGGGAGCAGGGGGTGGGGCTTGTTGCATGTGCCCGCCCCCTGGGCTCTTTACTGCCGGAGCTCCGCTCCTGTGCGCTCCTGCAGGAAAAGACCCCTGCTCACCTCCACCATGTTGTTGACCAGCTCCCGGAGGTTGCTGCAGGTCAGGTCATAGGAGGACTTCTTCTCTCTCAACTCCGTGCTCATGCTCAGCAGCTCCTGCTGCCGGCGCTCGATTTCTTCCCGGATGTGGCAGTGCTGGCCGTTGTGCTGGGAGTCCAGGACCGCGCAGATGCAGCACATGGAGCGCTGGCAGGCTTTGCAGTAGATGCTGTGGAGCGAATTCAGGTCAGAGGCCTGTTGCTGCGAGTTGGAACCTTCGCGGGCCAGTGTTCCCCCTGAGCTGAGTTAGTGTGAGCTAGCTCACAGTTTTTCAGCGTCCGGCTCGCACATTTTCGTCTTTGCTCAGGAAGGAGAGCTCCAGGGCAAACTAATATACGCAGCGGCCAAATCGCTCGCTCACAACTTTTAATGCCAGGAAGTCACAAAGTAAAATTTTTGCTCACAGGACTCCACAGCTTAGAGGGAGCACTGTTCATGGCCATAACCGTCAGCCATAATCAATGTTCCCTCTAAGCTGTGGAGTCCTGTGAGCAAAAATTCCACTTCGCGAGCTACTGGCATTAGAATTGTGAGCAAGTTATTTGGCTGCTGCATAAATTAGTTTGCTCTGGAGCCATTCTTCTTGAGCTAGGACAAAAACGTGTGAGCCGGAGGCTAAAAAACTGTGAGCCAGCTCACACTAACTCAACTTAGAGGGAACACTGATAAATTAAGGGCCGGAGGGTACCGGCTGGATATTAAGGAAAACTTTTTTTTACAGTCGGAGTTGTGCAGCAGTGGGATCAGTTGCCTAGGGAGGTGGTGAGCTCCCCCTCACTGGCAGTCTTCAAGCAGTGGCTGGACAAACACTTGTCAGGGATGCTCTAGGCTGGTCCTGCATCAAGCAGGGGGTTGGTCTAAATGGCCTCTGCAGGGCCCCTCCCAACTCTGAGATTCTAACCCTGCAAAGTCAAACAAGAGGCCCTGGGGCTCATTCAGCGCTGGTGTGAAAGCCCCACCCCTTCACCCAAGAGGCGGGGTGTGTTCATGCAAGCTGAGGCTGGTTAGCACTTCACTCAAAGAGTAATGAACGCATGGGATTCGCTGCCACAGGAAGTGGCAGCAGCTATAAACATAGACAGCTTAAAGAGGGAATTGAAGAAACATATGGAGCAGAGGTCCCTCAGTGGCTCTTAGCCACAAGGTCTGAAACAGGGTGTTGGACTGGATGGGCCATTGGCCTGATCCAACATGGCTTCTCTTATGCTCTTGAGAGCAGAAGTCCATCAGTGGCTATTAGCCACAAGGTACAGATCGAACAGGAGCTGCGGTGGCTCAAGTGGTTAAGACGCTGAACTGCAGGCTGTGGAAGGTTGGTAGTTCAGCAGTTCGAGACCCGGGTCCCGCAGGATGGAGTGAGCTCCCATCTCTAGTTCCAGCTCCTGCCAGCCTAGCAGTTCGAAAGCAAGAAATTGCAAGTAGATAAATAGGTACCACTTCAGTGGGAAGGTAACAGCGTTCCGTGCGCCTTGGTGTTTAGTCATGCCGGCCACATGACCACGGAAACGTCTTTGGACAGCGCTGGCTCTTCGGCTTTGAAACGGAGATGAGCACCGCAACCCTAGAGTCAGATTCGACTGGCTTTCGACCTTTACCTTTTTACAGATGGAACTGTAAAATTCGACCTTTACCTTTTTACAGATGGAACACTC
>NW_015162269.1:1172-3502 GCF_001447785.1 Gekko japonicus | reverse complement strand
CAGCCACATTGCAAGAAAAGCAAAAGAGACCTACAGGGTGATCATAAAAGTAGTTAAAATACATCTGTTTTAATTCTCCCATTATAGCATTTTAATGTCATATTTTAATCTTGTAAGAAGCAATTTGTGTAATAAAGCTGTGACAAAATTGAATTTGTCAGCTTGTTAAATGCATTTGTCTCCCTGACTATAATAAACCAGGCATATGAAATGGGTAGGGATTGCAGCTGGATTTCTTTGTGACTTAAAATCTAATTCATCTTTAGATGTCCCTCTTCCACAGTTTATCCACTCAGACTTTCTGGGTTAAGTATAAATAATCATTACCTGCACTGTCAAGGGGGTGGGGGATAAGTGTACTATGATGTGGGTAGTCACCTGCAAACATCTTTAACATCATTCCCCTCTATAGTCAGCCACATTGCAAGAAAAGCAAAAGAGAACCTACAGGGTGATCATAAAATTAGTTAAAATCCATCTGTTTTAATTCTCCCATTACAGCATTTTAATGTCATATTTTAATTGAAAATAAATAGATCATATTTTTCCCTGGTAGAAATACAACAGACTGAATGATGTTGATTTTCTGGAGCTCCTATAGCTGGCTGGAAACGTCTGTGTTTGTAGCCCTTTTCAAGGGTATGCAATGAATGCAAGGTGGAAGCAGCAGGACTGTTATGGCAAACTGACTGATACATACTCATTGGAACACAGTGACCCAACATGTGTAAATAATCATTACCTGCACTGTCAAGGGGGTGGGGGATAAGTGTACTATGATGTGGGTAGTCACCTGCAAACATCTTTAACATCATTCCCCTCTATAGTCAGCCACATTGCAAGAAAAGCAAAAGAGAACCTACAGGGTGATCATAAAATTAGTTAAAATCCATCTGTTTTAATTCTCCCATTACAGCATTTTAATGTCATATTTTAATTGAAAATAAATAGATCATATTTTTCCCTGGTAGAAATACAACAGACTGAATGATGTTGATTTTCTGAAGCTCCTATAGCTGGCTGGAAACGTCTGTGTTTGTAGCCCTTTTCAAGGGTATGCAATGAATGCAAGGTGGAAGCAGCAGGACTGTTATGGCAAACTGACTGATACATACTCATTGGAACACAGTGACCCTACATGTGTACATGCATAGGAGCCAGTTTGCTGCAGTGGCTATGAGTGGCAGACTCTAATCTGGAGAACCAGGTTTGATTCCCCACTCTTCCACATGCAGTCAACTGGGTGACCTTGGGTCAGTCACAGTTCTCTCAAGAGCAGTTCTCTCAGAGCTCTTTCAGCCCAACCTACCTCTCGGGATGTCTGTTGTGGGGAGAGGAAGGGAAGCAGACTGTAAGCCATTCTGAGATGCCGAGTGAAGGGTGGGATTTAAATCCAACTCTCCTCCAACTATCTTGATAGGGCAATCATAGTTCCAGAGTCCTCACGTTAGAAGGGGATTTATATAGTCCAACCTCAGCTACATTTGGAATCTAGATTCCCCAGTGAAGAGAAGAGGTGTGCGTGTACAACCTATTTAATTCAAGGACCAACATCAAATAAATATTCTTTTAATTAAAGAACAGAGAGAGTTCACATCTATGACAGTGTGATCCCACCTTGTGGCACTCGCATTTATAAAAATAACAATAAACCAACTTCAAAAGACATCATATTTGGAACAATAATTAAGCATATACAACAAGAACCGACATGTAACACTTCAGGCCTGTTGCATCTGAGCAGACCAGGGTCTCAGTCTTTCTGACTTGTATCCAGCTAGTCACTTGAAGATGCATCGAATTGCAGCTGTGCAAGTTGATTCATCTTCAAGTGGGATGTCCTCTGGTCTTTACAGGAGTTTCTGTTATCCCTAAAATATTAACATAGAATATTCATAGAAAGGAGAGCTTCTGAGGCGAGAGTGCTTCTCCTTGCAGCTTCAGGCCCTCCAATTACTCAGGGGAAAAATATACATGTAACATCCATTTCAAATAGTTCCAACAACAATCAAAATACAGACTAACAGCAAATTAATATAAACACAATCTTCCCTTCCCGTAATTAGTATAAGAAATTCTCATACCTAAAATATTAACATAGAATATTTATAGAAAGGAGTGCTTCTCCCTGCAGCTTCAAGCCCTCCAGTTCCTCAGGGGAAATTGTGCCTTTTCTTCCTTATAAGGAATACCCCAACTCTGTGACTCCCTCTAGTGGACTATGTTACACATACATTGCAGAAGAAGAAGAAGAAGAAGAAGAAGAAGAAGAAGAAGAAGAAGAAGAAGAAGAAGAAGAAGAAGAAGAAGAAGAAGAAGAAGAAGAAGAA
>NW_015162269.1:0-1081 GCF_001447785.1 Gekko japonicus | reverse complement strand
CAGGTGCAAGTGGAGGAGTGGGGAATCAAACCCGGTTCTCCCAGATTAGAGTCCGTGCACTTAACCACTACACCAAACTGGCTCTCTATGCAGACATCTGGGTGTGCGTAGGCTCTCTGTGGTGGATCCTACTCCTATCCTACCACTCCACTGAGCAAAGTTGTAAGCTTTCTGGGAGGAGCTGACCTCCAAAACCAAGATTCTTAGTGCATCAAATTCAGAGAGCTGGGCGATTAGGGGTTAATGCCTCACTGTAAAGCACAGTTTGATTGACAAGCTGCTGCCTGCATGCACACACACACACTGTTCTTTCATTGGTCAGCACCAGCTGAGGAGTTTTAAAAAGTCTTGTCAGAGGGGGTCAGTCATCAGTTGGACTTTGGCTTGGCAGTTGCCAAGCAGGAGGAGTGTGCATGTCAGTCTGAGGGAAACAGACAAGTTCACTTGGGAAGTGAAATGACACAATTCCTTCCCCTTACTCATTTGAGGAAAAGTTCAGAAATCAGAACTTAAGGTCTAAGAGTCAGCCTTAGCTGAATTCCATTTATTCATAGTCTCCAGAACTGGGGTTTAGGTTTGACAGAAGAGTCTGGACCATAGGTTAAAACTGCTGGTCTAGCCAAACAGAGAAGGATTATCACTCCTAGAAAGAGGAGGATATTTGTTGCCCAGTTATTCAGTGGGTTCAACTCAGAAAGGGACCCCTAGTTTGTTTTAGACTTCTCAAGAGTCAAAAGGGAAGTATTTAAATACAGGAAGAAAGTATTAACTTCCAGGAAACTCAGTTATATGAAACTTGACATATTGTTGCAGAAAGAAATTTCCAAGGCAAACAAACCTCTCACAGTTAAGAACAACATCTCTAAGAATATAAGATTCAACTATACTCTGTTGCCTACTTAAATATTATAATTTGTCTAAACAAGAACATTTACCTCAGCTTCTCGTCACCTGCCCTATTCCTAACCCAACTGTGCCTGTTCAATAAAATCAACATTTCTGTTAGAACTTTACACTTTGTGTCAAGTGCCATTTCCAAAGAGATTTATAGAAGGGCTCCTGCTTAACTACAATAGATCTC
>NW_015162268.1:0-3567 GCF_001447785.1 Gekko japonicus | reverse complement strand
TTTGCCCATTCTCCACCAATCTGCTAGGCCTTCAGAACTCATTTCAGGGCAGTTTGTTGAAGAAGAAGGAGAAGAGTTAGTTTTTATACCCCGCCTTTCACTACTCGAAGGAGCTGCGGTGGCTCAAGTGGTTAAGACGCTAAACTGCAGGCTGTGGAAGGTTAGTAGTTCAGCAGTTCGAGACCCGGGTGCCGCATGATGGAGTGAGCTCCCGTCTTTAGTTCCAGCTCCTGCCAACCTAGCAGTTCGAAAGCAAGAAATTGCAAGTAGATAAATAGGTACCACTTCGGTGGGAAGGTAACAGCGTTCCATGCGCCTTGGTGTTTAGTCATGCCGGCCACATGACCACGGAAACGTCTTCGGACAGCGCTGGCTCTTCGGCTTTGAAACGGAGATGAGCACCGCAACCCTAGAGTCGGACTCGCCTGGTTTTCGAGCAAGGGAACCTTTACCTTTTACCTTTCACTACCTGAAGGAGCCTCAGCGGCTTACAGCATCCCTTCAGTCACACAGTGAGGATCCTTGTGATGTGGCAGCAGCTGCTGCCAAAGCAATGTTTGTTGAAAATCTGCACAAGCAATCTACTCTCCAATGGCCAATCAGAAGACTTGCTGGGCCAAAGCCCCATGTGGGCCCCCCCCCACTTTTCAAAAAGAGTTGGCAGGCAGCAGGAAAGGTGTCTGTGGGTGCCTTGGTGCCCACGGGCACAGCATTGGGGGGCCCTGGAGTAGACCGTATGGCAAGGAAGACCAAGGTCATGACACAGAGGCAGGCAATGGCAAACCACCTCTGAAACATCTCTTGCTTTAAAAACAAGTCTAGCTCACCATCTAGTGGTGCAACATGCCAAAAGAGCTAGAACTTCTGGCTGCCAGACAATCTTAGGATCTCCTGGTCATTCTACACACAATGTCAAATAATAATAATGACGATATCACCATCATCATCCTTATCATTATTATATCTGTTGAGGTCCCTCCCCTCCCCAAACACCACCTTCCCCAGGCTCCACCCCCAAATCTCCAGGAATCTCCCAAGCATAGGCCCAAATGACGACGCAGTGACTCTGGTGGCAATGGATTTTACAATGCTGCAGATGCAGGGGAGGCAGGGATGACTCATTGTTTGTCCAGTGACGTGGGAAGGTGGGAGAGGACAGGGCAGATTCCGTGCTGCAATCCAGGACTGGGGGGAAAACAGCAGCTCCGTGCCACAAGGGTCAGAGCACGAAGTGCCTGTTTCGTTTCCCACTTTATTAATGCTTTGGCTTCAAGGTCAACTTGCCTCTTCTCCGAATACCAGATGAGTCAGCTGTTGTTCCCCCCTCCCTTTCCACTCATGCCTTTGTGAAGGGTTCTGTTCGGAAAAGCCCAAAATGATTTTCATATTTATTTTTCTGCTCTGGGCCTCTCTGCAAGTCAAGACGGGTCCCTTTCGACCGGAGGGGTGGCCACATCATTCAAAAAGAAATGTTGGGAGGAGCCCTGGGGCAGCTCGTGAGGGACAAGAGGTGAGTCTGTAGGCTGAATCCAGCCAAGACTTGGCAGCCGCCTGGACCGGCTGTTCTTCTTCGATGCCAGTTGTCCTCTTGAGCTGTTTGCAGATTTGAGGGCGATTCTGCATCTGGCATTTGCTCCACATTTTCTCAACCAGGGGGGGAAAGTGCAGCTCAAAAACCATGTTCAAATACCCCGGGGCAACGCCGTACTGACTGCAGAGTCACCATAAAATGGCCATAAATCTATGTAGAGGGCAGGCCCGTAGCTACAGTGGGGCATTTCGGGGTCTGGCCCCCTGACTTCCTGCCACGGCCCCACGACTTCCATCTAGCCCAACCGCTCCACTGCCCTTGCCACCCCTTCCCCAGGAGTAGCTTGCTTCCCCGCCCCCTCACCCTGTTACTGCCGGAGCCCCTTACCCTGCCATGGGAGGTGAGAGCCAGGTTGGTGTAGTGGTTAAGTGCGCGGACTCTAATCTGGGAGAACCGGGTTTGATTCCCCACTCCTCCACCTGCAGCTGCTGGATGACCTTGGGCAAACCATAGTTCTGGCACAGCTGCTCTTGAAAAAGAGCAGTTTCTGTCACAGCTCTCTCAGCCCCACCCACCTCACAGAGTGTCTGCTGTGGGTAGGGGAAGGGAAAGGAGTTTGTGAGCTGCTCTGAGACACCTTTGGGTAGTGAAAGGCAGGGTATAAATCCAATCTCTTCTTCTTCTCGCAAGAGCAGTCCTCGAAAGAGCTCTCTCAGCCCCGCCTACCTCACAGGGTGACTGCTGTGGGGAGGGGAAGGGGAAGGAGTTTGTAAGCCGCTCTGAGACACCTTTGGGTAGTGAAGGGCGGGGTATAAATCCAATCTCTTCTTCTTCTCTCAAGAGCAGTCCTCGAAAGAGCTCTCTCAGCCCCACCTACTTAACAGGGTGTCTGTTGTGGGGAGGGGAAGGAGTTTGTAAGCTGCTCTGAGACACCTTTGGGTAGTGAAGGGCGCAGTATAAATCCAATCTGTTCTTCTTCTCTCAAGAGTAGTCCTTGAAAGAGCTCTCTCAGCCCTGCCTACCTCACAGGGTGTTTGTTGTGGGGAGGGGAAGGGAAAGGAGTTTGTAAGCCGCTCTAAAACACCTTTGGGTAGTGAAGGGCGGGGTATAAATCCAATCTCTTCTTCTTTTCTTCTTCTTCCATGGATGAGTGGTTGCCTGCTCCAACTGTTCCTGCCTGCTCCAACTGGCAAGCATGAGTTTTAAAAATGTTATTTTAATTTATTTTTTTTGTAACGTCAGTGCCCCTCGACTTATTTAAAGGCCCCCTGAATTACAAAGTCCTGGCTAGAAAGGCCTGGTAGAAGGTACCATAAAATTCTACGATCAAATAACTTGAAAGTGGCATGGAGTGTGGAGGCTGCCATAAAACCCGATGATCAAAGGAAGCAAAAGCAGCATGCAATGTGGAGGGGGATTTCTGTTCCAACGTGGGTTCAATGTGGACAAGCCAATGCTGAATCAGCCTTAGATGTCTGAATGATGCAATTGATGGTTATGACCACTGGGGTGTGTTGCTCCCTGCCGAACTAGATCAGGAATCTTAGTGGCACTCTACAGACTGACAAAGGGGATTCTTCTATAAGCTTTCACAAGTCACAGGTCATTGCAACAGAAATACCCCCTGGATTCCTGTCTCCTGCTGCCAGTATCTGAAGATACCCGTATCTGAAGCAGTGTGCATGCACACGACAGCTTATACCCAGAACTAAACTTGGTTGGTCTGGAAGGTGCCTCTGAACTCAGACTTTGTTCTCCAGAGGAGGCGCCGTACACACAGGCTGTTCTGCAGTTTTTGCAAATGCTAATTTTCGGCCTTAGGCAACTGCTTGGAAGATCAAGGAAGGTGATTAACACAGGCAGACTCAGGGGAATGAAGAAAGGGCTGCAAGGCAGGGACATTTGGTTGCAGATCTGAAGGTCACTGTTCTGCAGCAAAATTTCCAAAGGAATGGGGGGGGGGAGTTGTTCGTTTCTTTTTGCTGTCAAGTCTCAGGCTCATTTACAGCAAACCCTGGTGGGGTTTTCAAGGCAAG
>NW_015162267.1:0-3484 GCF_001447785.1 Gekko japonicus | reverse complement strand
AATGTCCACCTGTGTCAATGGGTGAAAAATAAACAAAGCAATATATGGTGAAATGTTTTAAGTGACTGCATACGAGCTCACCATCCCCAATAGCACATATATGCATGTAACCTGCACATATAGAACCTTACCTTCTCGAGCTGTTTGACGGAAGATGGTGAACAGTTGCCCCTGAATCGTGGCACTCAATTCCATAATTTCGCAGCATTGGTTGAGATTCTGATCACATGTATTTATCTGAAATCAGAAATGTTCTGTTTAATCTGTCACCATCATATTGTACCTTTATTGTTCACCTGACGTCATTTTATCTCCTTGGTGCATCACAGTCTCTAGGATCAAGAAGACAGCAACATCTAAGCAATGAGGCAAAGGCCCAAAGGCTGAAGAACATAACACTTCACAGCAGATGGTGAGGAGCATTCGAGTTTGCATCAGAAGGGCTAGGAAACAGACTTTAGTATGTATCATATCAATGGCCCACAAGTCATGAGGGAAATCCTAAAACTGATATATCCAGCACACTGCCATCGTCTTCAGTGGATTTCTTTGAAAACTTCAAAGTTCAAATGCACTTCCATACTACACTACACTACTTATTTAACAGTCTGTACTGTAGCTCTGCAACCTAAGGATTTACAGCCAAAGAGTTAAGAACAAACCTAGAGGGTTACTAACAGTTACCACTGAAAGTACACAGTTGGGAGTGTCACTCTACCCCCACATCTCTATGGCCCATTCCTTCTTGATTGGCACTGGCAATGAGAACAGTGGCTGTATTCTATTTATTACCAGAATTGCTACTCAGGACTGCACTAGGTTTAAGACCTCTTGTCCACAACTGGAAAACTTCAACAGTCTCTCCAAACTACAATTCCTAGGGGAGGGGGGATTACTATGAATGCTAAACTAGCCTTAGTTTTTGATAAGTGTATAATGTAGATTTGTCCTTAGCTCTGGAGAACACCTGCAAGGAAACATACAATGGTCAACTAATGCTTTACTCCCACTGTTACTTCTCCTAACAGCAAGTTCAGAGCTACCGGTTTTATCTAGCAAAATATTGAACTTCCTACCTCTTCTGACAAAACCAATAATTGGGAAAGTTTGCCCTTCTTTATCAAAGTATTGACACTTGTAGGCGAAAACAGGAAATGGGAGTACTATCTGTCACACAAATACAAAGAAACTGCACCAACAGACCATGGAAGAGAAAACCAGATGGGGCATTTTCGCATACACTAAATAATACACTTTCCACTTTCAAAGTACTTTGCAACTGGATTTTACTTTGTTAAATGGAAAAATCTTGCACACGGTCACTGAAGTGGATTGAAACAACATTATTTAGCATGTGTGAAAGCGTGTACTCTGACTTATACAGATCTTTGGTATAAATACACTGCATAATACACTCTGTTCCAGTTAAAAGTCTTTTATCATAATATGTTCACATTTGATTTGTCTTCATGTTTAAAAAAACAATACATGGACATGTTTAAAATCTGCCACTAAGCACTCATTTTGTATTAAGAAGTCAAGGACTTGCTCAAGCGTAATGTTTTGCCTCCAATGGACTGGATAATTTACCATACATACACCTCAAATTGCTTGGGTAGATCTATGAATCCATGGAACCCCTTGAAAGGAGGGTAGTACCATGTACCTCTCCTTGAGCCTCATGAAAGAAGAGTGGAATCACGACATATGAACTGGAATGAAGGAGTTCTAATGTCAGGAAGGAATCACATTCCACAAATGGAATTTAAGTAAAGTTCCGGAAGTTTCTCAGCCAGGTTCAATTCGTTCTGGCAGTTTGGTGCAGTGGTTAAGTGCGCGGACTCTAATCTGGGAGAACCGGGGTTTGATTCCCCACTCCTCCACTTGCACCTGCTGATGTGACCTTGGGTCAGTCACAAGCTCTGGCACAGCTGTCCTTGAAAAAGAGCTCTCTCAGCCCCACCCACCTCACAGGGTGTCTGTTGTGGGGAGGGGGAAGGGAGAGGAGTTTGTAAGCCGCTCTGAGACTCCCAAGTGAAGGGCGGGGTATAAATCCAATCTCTTTTCTTCTTCTCAGTTGGTGCAGGATCGCAGGGGAAAGTCCTGTTCCCTTGAGCACAAGGATCTTTCCACAAAGGTGAAATACAGACCACTGCAGGAGTAAGGACCCTATAGTGGCAGGCTCTTCACTGGCACTGAAGCTCCACCACCAGTAGAACCGAACCCCTCCGACCTTTAGTCTGATATAATCAGAAGAACCAACCACAAAGGGAGGGGGGGAGGCGAAGGGAGACTGAGCAGTCAATTGCGGCAATTTGTTGCTGTCTCCCGATGTTGTTGTCTTTGGACTATCGTTAGGATCTGTAACTATGGCAACCACAACAGTGTCTGCCCGGCGCTGGAAACCAGCGTCCTTAGTTACTGCTTTCCCGGGAAATCGCGACGGGTCGCTCCTCGACACCATCAGATCTGAGTCCTCTCCCGCCAGAAACGACCGACCCAGCGCGACAGCCTGAATCCACAGCGCTCTAACGGGAGAGCCGAGCAAGGCTTGTCGTCTGCTCGCCATTTAGAAGCTCCCCCCGAGAGCAAAGAGCTTCGTTTGGAAACAACGCCCACGGAAGCACGTGTGTCCCCCCCACCTCCAATTTTAACATGGAGGGGGGAGTAGGGATGCCAGTCTCCGGGTAGAGCTCATCTCCAGACTACAGAGATCGGTTCCCTTGGACTCTCTGGCATTGTGCCCCACTGAGCTCTTTGTCCTCACGGGGCCCCATCCCCAAATCTCCAGGAGTTTCTCAACCTGGATCTGGCAACCCTAACTGGGAAGGAGAAACAGGATTTTGCCTGACAAAAGAATCGCCACACACTTCTGAATAGTGACAAAAGGCCACGAGACACAACGCTGGTCTGGTGTCTCCCGATTGCCGAATTCAAATCAAGGCAATTCCAACTTAATAGACTCACGTGGTAGTCTTTATGCCACCGCTCCAACTTCTCCTGCAAAATCCGGCAGGTCTCGCTGTTGCTCAGTCTTCGCAGGCTCTCGGCCATCGCTCCGCGACCCAGTGGAGGGCTGGGGGCTTCGGAGAGGGGCTCCTTCTCCCGTAGTAGTCCTGCCTGCCTCCACCCCGGGTTTAGCCACCCCAGGGGACCAAGAAGGGGAGCGATCAGCGACTGCCCTCTGCTGCTAGCGGCCCCGGGCTAGACGCTGCCTCCTGTCCACGCCACCAGCCTCCCTCTATGGGACTGGAGCATTTTTATACCGTACGGGGGCGATTGTTCAACAAACCTGACGTTTGCTTTGCCCGGGTGCCAGGGACGCCACGGCTGCGCGAAGAGGGCGCTTTGGTTGTAGCAACGCCGAAAACCCCACCCCTCCCTTCGCCCTGCCTTGCCTTCCTCTCTCCTCTCCCCCGAAGCCGGGAGAAGGGATCTCGCTTGAACTCTCTTGGGACCAATCCTCCTCCCTCTAAGGTGTGGA
>NW_015162266.1:0-3553 GCF_001447785.1 Gekko japonicus | reverse complement strand
ATTAATAAAATTACAAATTTTTAAAGCTTTTCATGTCTCACACCTCACGTTTGTGGCTTAAATGAGTTTTGCCGGTGATTCTCGGCAGGCTGAATAAGTTCACAAGGCATTTGGTGGGGCATTTGGGGTGCCCCCTCAAATGTGAGGCACGCCCCACAACAGCTGCGGCCCCTCTCCCCCCCTCCTGTGACATTAAAAGGGTCCTCCAGCTGATGGGCGGGAGCACGTGGCCCGCCGATCAGCTGGAGGGCCCTTTAAATCCTGCAGCTGCCCCTCTCCCTCCCCTCCTCCAAGATTTAAAGGGCCCTTCAGCTGATCGGCGGGCCCTTTACATCTTGCAGGAGGTGAGGGAGAGGGGCGGCTGCCAGCCGCACGCCTTCCTTGAACTCCAAGCGGCGATTTCTTTTCAATGCCGTTTTTCTAGCGGGGGCTGCCTGAGCCTGAACTCCAAGCGACAAAATCCCCGCTTGGCGTTCAGGGAAGGCTGGTGGCCGCCCCTCCCACAAAATCTCCCCATGTCCCACCAACCCGTGATTTCTGGCTACGGGGCTGGTTGACCGTCGTTGCCTCTCCTTACCTCCAGCAATGTTCACACGTAACCGCTCTGGTTCGCGGTCACCAGCACACACACTGTGGAACGGTGGAACAGTCTGCCTCGGGAGGCGGTGGATGCCCTGATTTCCACAGCTTATATCTCACACCACACCGGTGGAGCTGAAAGTGGATGCCGAGCTGGGTCTGTCTGCAGCTGGCCCTCTTCCCTTCTGTGCCACGGTGATCCATTCAAAGTGTGTAAGCGGCACTTCCCCTCTTGGGCAGGGGTGTCAAACATAAGGCCCAGGGGCCGGAACCGGCCCGGGGAGGGGAATGGGTGGAGCCAGTCTAACTGTGGCTTCACCATGGTGGAACAACCTCGTTTGCAGCAGTCAAAACAGTATGGGAGCGTCTGCCCAGTGCCGCACCGCTGGCTCTCCAGTCTGCCCATGTGGGTTTTCCTTTGCACCCCCCCCCAGCCCACGAGGCCTTGCAGTGAGGGTACCCCAACTTGGAGCTTACCAGCTGCTGTCCTGTATACAGTTTATATCTCCGGTACCTGGCATTACGTTTTATGGCACACACGGCCCGGCCCGACAAAATGGCATTTGTGTCAGATCCGGCCCTCGTAACGAATGAGTTTGACAGCTCTGCTCTCGGGCATCCCCCGCCAACAAAGGCTCCCAGCATCTGCAATCGATGCAGCGCAAGACTCAATGTGGGCATAGATCCAGATAGGGCTGAATACCCCAGAGAAACAGCGGGCGTGGAAAGACTCGCCGAACCCAAACTGATGAGATAGTGCCTCACACGTGCCCCCCTTTCTCGCCGTGCAGAAAATCCAGACGCACAGAGGGAATGTGGGGAATCCATGCTCCGGTCTAGCCTCGGTTTAACACTTAAAAAACAACGGCCTGCGAAGCATTGGAATGGCCTTCCGGGCTGGGATGAGCTTGTGCATTTGGAAGAGGTTATGTTAAATTGTAATATTTATTTGTACACAGTTCTTTCTACGTAAAACTATTTCTGCATTTAGCACTTTTAAGATCTTAAAATTTATAAGAACAGGTAACACTTTTGGTTTTTCCATAATCTTTGTTATACATTCTTGATTAGTTTGTGTGTCACAGTGTCTTGTTCTCACTTTACATGTGGATTTGGAAGAGGCACCGAGAGCCAGTTTGGTGCAGTGGTTAGGAGCGCGGACTCTAATCTGGGAGAGCCGGGCTTGATTCCCCACTCCTCCACATGCAGCTGCTGGAGGGACCTTGGGTCAGTCACAAGATCTTTCAGAGCTGTTCTCTCAGGAGCAGTTCTCGAGAGAGCTCTCTCAGCCCCACCTACCTCCCAGGGTGTCTGTGGTGAGAAGGGGAAGGGAAAGGCGATTGTAAGCCGCTCTGAGACTCCTTCAGGTAGTGAAGGGCGGGATTCTAAAATCGCCGGCAGAGAATTCACAGGCTCTGATAGAGTGTTAAGTCGTCTGCATATAAGTTTACTTTATGTTCCTGTTTTCCAATGGTCTCCTGCCAACCTAGCAGTTCGAAAGCAAGAAATTGCAAGTAGATAAATAGGCACCACTTCG
Source organism: Gekko japonicus (assembly GCF_001447785.1). Taxonomy (NCBI): domain Eukaryota; kingdom Metazoa; phylum Chordata; class Lepidosauria; order Squamata; family Gekkonidae; genus Gekko; species Gekko japonicus. The sequence goes on along the minus strand of NW_015162266.1, from coordinate 1,437 downwards.
GTGGGAAGGGAACAGCGTTCCGTGCGCCTTGGTGTTTAGCCATGCCGGCCACATGACCGCGGAAACGTCTTCGGACAGCGCTGGCTCTTCGGCTTGGAAACGGAGATGAGCACCGCAACCCTAGAGTCGGACTCGACTGGCTTTCGAGCAAGGAAACCTTTATCTTTTTTTTCTCCAATGGTAATTCCAGCAAAGTTCTTATTTCTTCTTAGGACTTCAGCTAGCGGTTCCATGGCCAGCGCAAAGAGCAGGGGTGAGAGCGGCCACCCTTGCCTAGTGCCTCTGGAAAGATAGAAGTATTCTGAGTTGCACCCATGGACTCTGACTTTGGATCTAGGCTGTGCGTATATTGATTGTAGTGCCCTCAGGAAGTTATTTCCAAATCCCATCTTATTCAGTAAGCTTCGGAGATATCGGGTTTCCAGCAAATCAAACGCCTTCTCAAAATTGAGGGCCAGCACTAGAGATTCTTGAGAGATGTTTTTGCCATGAGCTATAATGTTGAGAGTGCGGCGGATGTTGTCTGTCAGTTGTCTTCCTGGTATAAAGCCCGTTTGGTCGTCTGCCACATATTCTGGAATTATATCCTTGAGCCTATTAGCCAGTAGTGTCGTAAATATTTTTATGTTGTTGTTTAGAAGAGCAATCGGCCAGTACGCCTTTGGATCTGTAGCGTTTTTGGGGTCCTTGGGAATGACAACAATGTTGGACCCCGTCCAGGACGGAGGTAATTCCCCCATTAACAGAACGTTATCACAGACCTTTAACAGATGATCTAGTAACAATGATTGAAAAGTCCCGTAGAATTCCGCGGGGAAGCCATCTGTCCCAGGGGTTTTATTGGGTTTCAGAGATTTGATAGTCTTCTGTAGTTCCTCCTTTGTGAAAGGTTTGTCCATATATAATGAGTGATCCAAAGAGAGTTGTTGGTAGCAGTCCTTATTTTCAAGATATTTCTGAATGGCCTCTAAGGGTGGGTTCTCAGAGCTGTACAACTTTTTGTACTAAGTAGCAAAGGTATGGGCAATCTCTGAAGGAAGATGTTGTGTATTGCCGTCCGGACCTCGAAGAGCTTCTACCTGAGATAATTTCTTCTTGTCCTTAACCATCCAAGCCAGTACTTTGATGTACTGGGCCGACTTTTGCCAGAAGTGCTGTTTTAAGAACAGGAGGTTCTTCTGTATCTGAGAGACTTCAATAGATTCTAAGATCTTTCTTTCCGCCAGAATCTGAGTGAAGATTTGTTTGTCCCCAGTCCGTTTATGCGCCTTTTCCAACGTCGCAAGGTGTTAATGTTTTGTTGGTGACTAACCGATTGGTTTGTAATTCCGGATTCTCAAGACTTCTGCCTAATGTTTTGCAGTTACACTTGATCTTAATAAAATTTCAAAATTAAAAAACAAAAAGTGGTAGTGAAGGGCGGGGTATAAATCATAA
>NW_015162265.1:0-3742 GCF_001447785.1 Gekko japonicus | reverse complement strand
GATGTTCCAAAATACATAGGATCAGACCACTCCATCAGCTGAACTGGAAGAGATTATAACGCCAATTTAAAGCTGGAGTCAAAGGCTTCCATTCTGATGCAAAATTGATGGGACTCACCCTGCCAGGATGTATGTCAGGGTCCCCAGAGAGGCCTGTGAGCATTCACACCCCAAAGCCACTCTATGTATTCCTGACTGGAACCACATGAGGTGTAAAAATGTACCTCTGTCATTGGTTGTCTATGGCAACCAATGAAGATATTTCAAAAATGGTGTTATATAATCAAAACAGCTTGTCCTAGTCAACAAACAGATGTCTGTCTTTTCACTGATGGAAGCGTCCAAGTTCTCTTCAAGGACATGGGAGGAGCTATGTCCCAAAGTCAAACTGGAATAGGGTGGATGTTCTTGTTATTGATTGCACCAGTCTAATCAGTTTTACCATAGATCTTCCTGTTACATTTTTTTTTAAAAAATCCATAAATAATTCCTTGTGAATCAGGACAATGTCTTAGGTGGCCTTCATAATATAATAGTTATATCACCACAAATCTCTACATCCCTGGTGAGTGGGGAGGTTCATACACACTTAACTGAGAGGAGGGGCTGTGGCTCATTGGTAGCCAAGCATTGTCAGGGCCTGCCACCAGAAGACCCCAAATTCCAGCCCCATCCTGGCTGCCAACCCCACCCTGACCCAACGGAGGAGAGGATCCTGGTCTTTAACCCCACAGCAAGGGGCCTGGGGCACTTACCCAGTTGGAGGCTGCAGAGGGGAGCATTGGATGGGGAGGGATGGGGAGAAGGAGCAGGGCTGAAAGCCCAACCCCCGAGAGAGAGAAGACACAGCAGAGGGCGACCAGCTGAAGTTGCAGGCTGATGGAAAGCTGACAAACAGGCAGGGAGCTGAGGCAGGAAGTGGGGCATTGATGGCTGCTTCATTCGTGATGCATGGCCAAGCAACTCCAGAAATGGGTGTGGAGGCATGGGCCAGGGTGGAGGACCAGGTGGCCAGGGCTCTTCTGCAGTTTTTCACCCATATGAGCCGGCCCCACAAGGTCCTCGCTGATAGAGACACACCCTTCACTGCCTCCCTCATGAGGCAGCTGTGTCAGACCCTCCAAATTTGCCAGATTGTCATGGCCATCTATCATCCCCAAACTGATTGCTTGGTAGAGCGAATGAATCAAACAATAAAAACATGATTCTGGAGGCTAGCATACGATCACCCCATGACCTGGGATCTGTATTCTTTTTGCCCTACAAGAAATGCCACAAGCCTCCACTGGCTTCATACCCTTCAAGCTAGTATACATATGGAACCTTGCAGCCTGCCAAGTCTGATAGGGGAACAGTGGGTGGAACCGCTGGCGGAGGGAGGGGTTCAGCCCCAAGACCACATTGAGCGCTGATGTGACCAACTCAAGATGGTCACATGAGAAGCCCAAAGGAACCTCAGTAGGGCACAACAGATTCAGAAAGCCAGATATGAGGTAGGTTCTCAGCGAGCCTTCCAACCAGGTGACGGGGTCCTTGTGAATAGGGAAGTGTTGGCAAGATCCAAGGAGACCCCTGGTAGGGACCAATGCTTGCTCTAAGCTGTGCAGTCTTTTGAGCAAAAAGTCTACTTTGTGAACTACTGGAATTAAAGTTGTGAGCGAGCAATTTGTTACTCCCCACAGGTTATTCCAGCTTTGGACCATTCCCTTTGGCTTACACAGGGAACTGGCCATGTTCCAAAGGCTGGTGGATCAGGCACTTGAGAGTTGTGCCATCTTCACTTGGGCATACATTGATGACATTATAATCAGCAGCCCTGACTGGTCATCTCGTCTATCTCATATACACCAAGTAATCCAGGCATTGGAGCAAGTGGGGTTACATGCTAACCTCAAGAAGAGCAGAATTGGACCCTGGTCTTGGCCGGAGAGGGGAGCATTGGACAGGGAGAAGGAGCATGACCAGATCTTAGCTCTGCTGCCCCAACAGAGCAATAGAATACAGGCACTCAGGAAGAGGAGGCTGAGGGTGAAGCCAACCCCTCCCTTCTGATGTGGCAACTCTGCGGCCTGAGGAAAATGGAGAGGGTGGAAGGTGAAGACGACGGCAAGGGCATGGACAGGACCAAACCTGACAAGCATATACTTTGCATGCAGAAAGTTAAAGGGTCTCAGGTAGCAAATATTGGTAGTCTCTGAGTTCTTGGAGTACAGCTGCCAGTTCATGAAGATGTTACTAAGATAAGTGGACCAAATGTAAATCAATTTCTTATTTTTATGCATACAAGGCATTCCATGTATGTTCAGTTTCCTGCCACTATCATTCTTGCTTGCTGGGAATAAAGGGGCTTTTAAAGTCTACTGATCATGTAATTTGTAATTGAAGAATTTTGGTCACTATATAATATAATTCGGGGTGTGTGTGTCTAGATCGAGCCCAGTAGCACCTTAGAGACCAATGCAATTTTGGGGGTATAAACTTTCAATAGTCAAAGCTCCCTTCATTAGATACAAGCAGGATAGGAATGGAGCTCCTTTCTTACTTGTATCTGATGAAGGGAGCTTGATTCAAACCTCGCTGTTCTATCATAGACCAGTACAGCCACCTGCTTAAAACTATGTTCATGGGGGGAAACTAGAATAACAAGTGCAATTGATTTTGCCATACACAGAGAGTGAGGGAAGAAGTAAGATGATACTTAGACTAGGTGAATTACTGGATACAAAGTAAAGTACTCTCATAGAAACATTGGTCTGTGTAACTCAGTAGAGTCTGATCCAATAGGCAGTGTCTCTATAGCACAGAGGTCCTCAACCTTAAGTTTGCTGGCACCTTTGGAATTCTAACAAAGAGTGGTGGGCAAGAAATGTAGGCCACCACAGAATGTCAGGGAGTGAGGTTATGCATAAATAACAGTATCTGAACAAAGTTTGTGTCCAGTGGTACCTTTAAGACTGACCAAGTTTAATTCTGGGTATAAGCTTTTGTGTGCATGCACATTTAAGAAGTGAAAGCTTATACCCAGTATTAAATGTGGTTGGTCTTAAAGGCACCACTGGACTCAAACTTTGTTCTCTTGCTTCAGATCAACATGGCTCCCACACCTGAATCTAATAGTAACTCTTCAACATTTCAGGCAGAAGGCCTGCTTAACAGGAGCAATGGTGTTTTGAACCTGCACAGCCAATCAGATTTCCTTTGTGTGTGTGTTTTGTGTGCTTGCCTGGAAGTCATGGTTGACATCTGGCGACCACTACTAGGGGTCTGGACATTTTTCAGAGAGGTGGCTTAATTAGCCTGTGCTTCCTCAGGTACTCCTTGGAGATCACCCTTCCAAGTACTTGCCAAAGTCAGCCCTGCTTAGCTTCCAAGATCTGATGATATCGGGCTTTGCCTGGCTATCCAGGTCAGGGCCACAGCCAATCAGATTTCCAATGGTCAATCAGGAGTCCCACCTGGCCCCACCCACTTTCTAAAAACACTTGGTGTGCACTAGGAACAGGCATCCCAAGTACTTACCGTGATTTGGCGGGGGACACAGATGTCTTCGCAGGATCATTTCCACGGGGACAACAGACGTGCCGCACCATGCCGTCACCAGGAAGTGATGCTGGGCAACGTTTTGGCAATGGGGCTGGAAACTTGATGGTACCATCGAGTTTTCAGCCCCATTGCCAGCGTCCCATTGCATTATAGCATGGTGCGGTACAGGAAGGAATGTTCCGGCCAGGGAGCATGTGTC
>NW_015162264.1:2367-3717 GCF_001447785.1 Gekko japonicus | reverse complement strand
AAGTAGGTTTATTAAAGAAGAACAAACTTGGGTAGAGCATAGAAGAGAGAGAGACTTAACTGTCTAGCTACCCAACTGCTGTGAGAGGAACAACAACAAGAAGGAAGCTCTGCAGGAGCAGGAAGTCTCCAGAAGAGCCAATCAGGAGGCAGGAAGGACATAATTTAAATTGTGGGCAGTCCCTAATCTAGCTATGCTAGCCACCAGTCTTTCAGCTGTAAGGTGATCTTCAGATCTTCTTCATAAGGCTGTACTATAGACCTTGCATATTCCAACACCCAACTGCGCCCCTTCCTCCAGGTTTTCCTCCCCCCCACCCCGTTTTTGGGGTTTTTTTGCCGAGTGCCGAAGAATAGATTCTTTTTAACTATGGTGCTGGAGAAGACCCTTGAGAGTCCCTTGGACTGCAAGAAGATCAAATCAGTCAATCCTAAAAGAAATCAACCCTGACTGTTCCCTGGAAGGCCAGATAATGAAAATGAAGCTCAAATACTTTGGCCACCAAATGAGAAGGGAGCACTCACTGGAGAAGACCCTGATGCTGGGAAAGATTGAAGGTCAAAGAAGACGGGGACGGCAAAGGATGAGATGGTTAGACAGTGTCATCGATGCAACGAACATGAAATTGAGCAAACTTCAGAGGACGGCGGAAGACAGGAGGGCCTGGCGTGATCTGGTCCATGGGGTCGCAAAGAGTCGGACTCGACTGTACGACTGAACAACAACAACCCCGTTTTTTAAATCAGCTATTGAATATCGTAATGTTGACATTCAGGTTCTCTGAGGTCCCAGCTTTTAGGTGTGCTTTTTTTTAGTACCCCTTCCATTGCAGTTGTGGAGATAGAAGCGCAAAGGTGTATCTCTGGAACAGAGGGAGCTAGAGACTTATTTTTTTAAAAAAACAAAAGCCGGGAATTCACACATCACGCTAATTGTTACACAAATTGTTAAACACTATCATAATACACAACTGTTAATTAAATAAATAATAATAAAAATTAAACACCCCCCCAGTAGTGGGGGGAGGAAGTGGCTGCCATGGTGACATGGGAAATGGCTGTCATGTAAGTGAGAAAATCCCAGCTTACTGAGCCACAAGGCAGCCATCCAGGCTTTACGGCAGACCTTCCCAAAACTGTGGAGCAAAGCGGGTTCGAGAAAGATGGGAGAAAAGCTGAAGAAACACTTAGAGGTGCATAGGGTTGCCAAGTCGTTTCTCATCCGCAGCGGGGGACTCCCGGACGGCGACTGGAGCGTGCCCCGCACAAACGTCACCCGGAAGTGACGTTAGGACGCCGGGCACGCTGGGGGCGGGGCCACGACTATTGGAGGGAAAACCATAAAGTTTTC
>NW_015162264.1:0-2097 GCF_001447785.1 Gekko japonicus | reverse complement strand
TCTACTCTGACTGGCAGCAGCCCTCCAAGGTCTCAGGCAGGGGTCGTTTCGTAGAAAAAGAGCTAGGGGAACTCATTAGCATAACTCATTAGCATATGCCACACCCCCTGACATCACCGGAAGTGTGTCTTAAGGCCACACCCCCTGACATCACTGGAAGTGTATCATAAGGCCCGGCGGTGGACCTGCAAGGCCGGCGGGAGTGCGAGGAAGCCCCGCGAAGGCCCTCCCTGGCCCCAGGCAGGCAGGGGTGGGGAGAGGCGGGGAGGAAGCAACTTACCCTCCCTCTTCTCCTGCCTCCTCCTGGCTGAATGTGGGCAGGAAGCGGGGCGGCCGGAAGCAGGGGGCGGGGCTTCGTCATGTGCCCCGCCCCCCGTACCTCACCCGGGGGAACTGCGATCCCCCGCAATCCCCCCCCGAAATGACCTCTGGTCTCAGGTTTTTCACATCATTAGCTGGAGATGGTGGGGATTGAACCTGGGGCCTTCTGCATGCCAAGCAGATGCTCTACCACTGGACCAGAGGCCCCTCCCCAAACACCAGTGAACTTGGGGCCAATAACCTGTGCAGAACAGGTGCTGGGGCATTCTGGCCTTGCTGTGAAGTTTGCTCTCCCATCTATTCTCCCCCATACTGGTTGTTGAAATCTAAAATGGCGCCGCTGGTTTTCACCGACCTGATTGTCGTCTCTGGCACTGCTCCTGAACTTTGATGGTCACGGACTTGGTGCTGACTGCATTGGCGACGGTGCAGGTGTAGGTCGCTGGCTTCTCCTCCGAGAGGTCCACTTTCGCCCTCAGCACCTGGCCATTCTCAAGAGCTGAATGCGTGTCCCCAGCCAGCGCCTTGCCCCCCGGTCCTGCCCAGCGGTAGGTGATGTTAGTCCCCCTGGACGCCGCGCAGGCCAGGAAGAATTCACAGGATCCCGCTGATCTGTTTGGGCTGCTCTCCTCGCTGAACACTCGGATGGTCGGCGTGGAAACCACATCTGGAAACAGAGCAGGAGCGTTGGAAAAGAACCCATCATTTCCAGCTCGCGCGGCACGACCCTTCCCGACCCCTCCTGCTGTTTCTGTGCCAAGCATTTCCCTCCAAATGACATCAACTCTATGCAAATAAATCACATTTAAGTAGCGGCTGCAGGAAATGGCAGTAAGGGGGAATCACTGGGGTTGTGTGGGACGGGGAGATGACATTGCATAAGGAAAATCCCCCACTAAACAAGGACTGGGAACAATCTGCCAATCCCAGCCTAGGATTTCTCATTCCTTTGAAACGTCATTTTGAAGCTATGAGGGCTAAGAGCATCATCATTTCAAAGAATTTTTAAAAAGCTGAGATCGAAGAATCCAGATCAGCTAATGAACTCCAGGCAACATTTCATAGGTCCGGGATCTTTAAGGGGCATACCTACACGCAGGGCTTTTTTTGGGCAGGAACGCACAGGAACGGCGTTCCGGCTGGCTCCCAAGTTGGCCACGCCCAGCAGGAACTCATTAGCATAATAGGCCACACCCAACAGCAGAAACTCATTAGGATTGTCTACAATTAAGGCTGTGTGGCCTAACATGCAAAAAGCCCTGGGTTTTGACAACAAACAAGGTAAAGAGAATAAGAAGCAAAAGGTGGGTGTGGCTGGATGACCACACTTCTGGTGACATGGGGGTGTGGCCTAATATGCGAATGAGCTGTGCCTAATATGCGAATGAGTTCCTGTGCCTAATATGCTAATATGCTAATGAGTTCCTGCTGTTGGGTATGGCCTATTATGCTAATGAGTTCCTGCTGGGCTTTTTATAAAAAAAAGGCCCTGGCCGTAAGAGACACACAGAATAAACGTCAGACGTCTGAGAGCCGCGTGACGTGAGCAAATATTACAGACACGTTTTTATTGAATAGTATGTTCCTGCTTGTATCTGACAAAGGGAGCGTTGATGCTCAAAAGCTTATACTCCCCAAATCTTGTTACTTTCTAAGGCACTATTGGAATGGAATCTAGCTCCCTAATGCTTTGGAACGGACTTTCTTTTATGAGGAATCCACACACACACACCCAAAAAATTTTTTGGGATACATGAAGCTGCCTTATACTGAACT
>NW_015162263.1:0-3566 GCF_001447785.1 Gekko japonicus | reverse complement strand
TGATGGGCTTTCTTTGTATCTCAAAAAAAACAAAAAAACCAAACCCAAAACAAAACTATGAAGGGAAGTAAGTGTTCATTGGAGCCCATTCAAGAACTCAGAATGTGTCTCCTGTTTTCCCCTGTAATTTTAGATGAATGTGTCTCACCCCTCTCTCAAATGTGAGAATCAAAACACTCAAAAATTTGTTGTAAGCTGTTAAGAGTAAACAAACATCCTTGCAGCTTCTTATGAGAGATTGAAGGAAGAGTGTTAGATGCAATTTACTAAAGAACAGATTCCTTGATACCTAGACAAACAGTGGGAATGAACGCAAGTATAGTTTTAACATAATATGATCCACCCACCCACCCTCCATTGTTCAGTGGTTCTTTGCAGCTATATTGCTTTAATGGCTTTGTCAATAGAAACGTTTGGGATACGTGACAGACAAAAACATAACATGATGGGCTTTCTTTGTATCTCAAAAAAAACAAAAAAACCAAACCCAAAACAAAACTATGAAGGGAAGTAAGTGTTCATTGGAGCCCATTCAAGAACTCAGAATGTGTCTTAGTTCTCCCGGAACTGTAGAAGTTACAGTATCCAGTGTTCCCTCTAAGCTGAGTTAGTGTGAGCTAGCTCACAGTTTCTTAGCCTCCGGCTCACACATTTTTATCTTAGCTCAGGAAGGATGGCTCCAGAGTAAACTAACTTATGCAGCAGCCAAATCGCTTGCTCACAACTTTAATGCCAGTAGCTCACAAAGTAGAATTTTTGCTCACAAGACTCCACAGCTTAGAGGGAACATTAGACATTACAAATGTCTTCTTCAAAGGAGGGCAAATACACCTATTGGAAAGAAGCAGAGAGTGTCCCTAGCAGCTATTGAACACCAGGCCACTTTGGGTGTTGCAAAGTTTCTTTCCCAAGCTCTAGCAAGATATAATAATATGAATAAATAAACGAGTCCGAATCTGGGGTCAGGCTATTGAGATTGTTTTTAACTTTATTAGTGTGGTACTGCTCAAGGTACATGGGTCAAATGGATTATTTACGTAGTATACTTGTGTGTGCGTGTGTGGAGATTCATGTTCAAATGCTTTGGACTGGTACATTCTGAGGAGAAGAAAGATGAGTAATCAACACATGGAATTCATGTGTTAATTGACATGTGGAATTCACTGCTGCAAGAAGTGTCAGTGGTTATGAGCACAGACAACTTCAAGAAGCGATTGGATATACATATGGAGCAGAGGTCCATCAGTGGCTATTAGCCACAAGGTATAGATGGAACACTCTGTTTGGGGCAGTGATGCTCTGTTCTTGGTGCGTGCAGGGAGTGGGGCAACAATAGGAGGGCTTCTAATGTCCTGGCCCCACTGGTGGAGCTCCTGATGGCACCTGGGTTTTGGCCACTATGTGACACAGAGTGTTGGACTGGATGGGCCACTGTCCTGATCCAACATGGCTTCTTTCATGTTCTTATCCCCCTTGTTTGAGTTAACAGTTAAGTCTACTGTAACCCACAGAAACCCAATATTCACTTTCTTTCTGGCTTGTTGTGCTTCCTCTGTTGTTTTCAATGGGCATAAGCAGATTTGGCCTTGAGAAAAGAAGATCACAGGTTCTGGTTTGAAAGAGAAGTTGGCTCCAGTCTCAGAGGTAGCTGATGATACAATGTGGCTGTCACCTTGAATAACAGTTTTCTGCCCTCAGTGATCCCTGTCACCTTTCTGCAAGAGCAACTGCATGAGACACAGTGAAGCCAAAGTGTGAACAAACTTGCTCCCAACAACACTCTCTTGGCAGTGATTTGTTTATTGAGAGATGAAGATGTTCCAAGCTAAGACCATTAGTGTCAGAACTGACTCTGTTGGTGCCAGTTCTGAAATTGTACATGATTCAAACCACCCCACCCCCATGATCGGTCCAATCAATCCATTCATTCAGCCCGCCTAAACCTAGCATGCCCCATTAGCCCTCCTCTCCCCACCTGTGAACCTACAGTTGCATTATCTATGAAAATCCAGCTAACGGAGACTGGCATTCAAGGTTGTCGTGCATTCTTCCCAGCATTGATAGGCCCACTTGGACAGCAGTTGTAAATTAGCATGGCCAAGCAGTCTTAAACACTCACACACACTCTCACACCAGCTGCCCCCCCTTCTCCAAAGTAAAAGAACAAAGCATCACAGGCAATGAAAAGAGAACATGTGAAATCCAAGTTTGACAGCCATTCCTTCCTTCATCATTTTCTCATTCTTCTTTTATTTTATGAAATTTATATCCAGACTTTCTGCCCTCATAAGGGTCACCAAGACAGCTAATGAATTAAGATATGCATACTGAAATCAAAATTTAAAACCATTCAAACCCACCAAAAAGAACAATACATCAATAAAGCAACTAAAACCAAAGCTAAAATACATGCATACAAAAAAAACAGCAACAACCAACATTTAAAACATTGGGCAGGAAGGAGGGATCACTGAGGGAATGCCAAATAAGGGGGGGGGGCGGTCTTCACCTGCTGGTGGAAGATAGCAACAGAAGGGGACAGATATGACTCCCTTGCAAGAGAGTTCCAGACCCTTGCAAGAGAGTTCCATGACCAAGAAGGCCCTCTGCCAGGTTGCCACCCTGCCTAATCTCAAAAGGCAAGGGTATCTGAGCCTCTGAAGATGACCATAATGGTTGGGTAGGTTCAAAATGGAGGAGGTGGTCCTTCAGGTCTGTCGATCACGAACCATCAAGCAGCACCTTCAACTGTGCCTGTAAATAAATTGGGAGCCAGTGTAGATGGACCAAGATTGGAGTTATATAGTCCCTATGACCCACTCCAGTCGACATCCAAGCGGCAGTATTCTGCACCAAGTGAAGTTTCCAAACACTTCTCAGGGGCAGCCCTATCTAGAAGAGTGCATTTCAGTGATGCAATCTAGATGTAGCCATGGCATCTACCACAGTGGCCAGATCTTTTCTTCCCCGGAAAAACCACAGCTGGCTAACCAGTCAAAGCTGGTAAAAAGGCACTCCTGGCCACATGTGCCCTGTGTGTCTATCCAGCAGCAGACCTGAGTCCAAGAGCAACTCCAGAGTATGGACCTCTTCTTTCAAGGGGAATGTAACCCCATCCAAAACGGGCGACACCTTAAATCCTATGAAATCATAGACCAAAGCAGGTCAGCCATTCCAAGAGCCACCATGAAGTCTCGTCTTCTTTCACTTGAGGACCTTTGTGGTCACAATGGGCATTCCCTAATGGCCGTTCCCTAGAGAGAGCTGTGTCATTGCAAGATAACGGCATTCCGCTCTGCCAGAGTAGGGTCATGGCTAATGTAAATGTCTCCTGGCGCCTGGAATCACGCTTTGTCACCTCCAAGAGTTTTGCTTCTCCTGATCTTCAGGTCATCTGAGATCATATTTCTTATGGAAGTGTCCGCAGTGGCTGCTTTGTGAAGTAAAAAGGTGGAAAAGGCAAATTCTGTGATAGGGATTATTAGGAAAAGGATTGAGAACAAAACGACTGATACTGTAATGCCCCCATGTAGATCTATGGTGTGGCCTCGGGGGGGGGGGCATGA
>NW_015162262.1:816-3797 GCF_001447785.1 Gekko japonicus | reverse complement strand
TCCAAAAGGTCTGATCCATAACAGCCTTGTTCAGGTCTTCCAAGCAGTGGGCCCTCGCGGCTTCACTGATGGAGTCAATCCATCTCATGTTGGGTCTTCCTCCTTCCCTGCTGCCCTCTAGCATGATTGTCCTTTCCAGTGTCTGTTGTCTTCTCATAACGTGACCAAGATATGGTATCTTCTGTTGAGTCATTTTCGCTTCTGAGGGGAGTTCAGATTCAATTTGATGTAGAGCCCGCTTATTTGTGATTTTTTTGGTGGTCTACAATATCTGTGGTGATTCTCAGTGGAGTCCGGGGCACTGCTATGGCATGGGGTTGCCAGACACCAGGAGGGGCCTGGGAGTTCTCCCAGAATCCCAACTGATCTCCATATTACAAAGACCAGCTCCGCTAGAGGCAGCTTCCAAGGTTGGTCTCTATGGAGTGTCAGCCCTGCTGAGCTCCCCGTCCCCCCCCCAGACTCCACCTTTCCCAAGCACCACCTCCACATCTCCAGGAGTGGGTCAAGTCGGGCTGCCACGTTCCTTTCATCTGCTGGTGGAGGGGTGGGTGGGGGGATGTTCTGGGAGTTGGAAGTGATGTTGCCCCCCATCCCCCCCTCCGAAACAGTGACATCGCACGTGATGTGCAGGCATCACCCAGAAGTGACATCGGTGATGACCAATGCTCCCTCTAAGCTGTGGAGTCTTGTGAACAGAATTTCTACCTTGTGAGCTACTGGCATTAAAGTTGTGAGTGAGTGATTTGGCTGCTGCATACATTGGTGTGCTCTGGAGCCCTCCTTCCTGAGCTAAGACAAAAATGTGTGAGCCAGAGGCTAAAAATCTGTGAGCTAGCTCACACTAACTCAGCTTAGAGGGAACACTGGTGATGACACTCCAGAGTTTGGGCAAAACTCTGTGGTAAAATTGGAATGAAATTGGGATTTTGCCCAAAATCCAGAGTGTCACCCCGAACGTCTCTGATGTCGCTGTTTGGTGGGAAATTTTCTCCTGCTGGCCATCTGGCCAGCGGCAGGCAGGAGCCCGCAAAATTTATTTATTTCATTTTTATTTATTTGTTGGATTTATACCCCACCCTCCCCGCAAGCAGGCTCAGGGCGGCTCACGATTAACGGCACCATGTACCGAGATAAAACAGTTAAGGACAAGATAAACCAGTTATGCAATTAACTTAGATAGTTGATCATTCAATGATGTATCCTGTAAAGTGTCTACCTGATTCTGTTTGACTTCTTTAGGTAGTGACCTGTATCCTCATATATATGCATGGCCCTAATGAGTAGGTTAGACGAAAATTTATTTTGAGGTATTATTTAATGTGCTGAAAATACACGATTCCCTCTCACCCCTGGACTGGGCTGAGCGGGTTAATGCTGTACATGGTGGCTTAGTGTGTGGGATACTGGACTGGAGACGGGTTGCAACAATCGTGGTTGTGTTACCCTGTGCAAAGCTGTGTCTTTCAATTTCTTTCCCTTTCCCTCCCTTTCCCCCCTTTCTTCCTTTCTTTCCCCTTTTCTTTCTTTTCCTTTCTTCATCATTAGAGGGAACCTCTCTTTCTTTCTTTGTTTCCTTCCTTCCTCTCCCCCCATCTGTTTGCTTTCTTTCCACTTCCCTCCTTCTTCCCTCCTTCCTTCCTTCCCTCCTCTCTCCCCATCTATTTGCTTTCTTTCAATTTCTTTCCCTTTCCCTCCATTTCCCCCCTTTCTTCCTTTCTTTTCCCTTTTCTTTCTTTTCCTTCCTTCAGCTTTGTATGTTTCTAAACTAATTTTTTTAAAAAAATAAAAATAAAAATAAAAAAAATTAGGCTTGCTCACAACTTTATGCTTGTAGATTTTTTGGCTCACCAGATAGAATTTTTGCTCACAACAGTCGACAGCTTAGGTAACCTGTGGGTAATCTTTTGTGTCATCTTCTGCATGGCTTCTGTTAGTTGTCCCAAAAGTTCCTTTTCCAGCATATTTTGATCATCTACTTTCTTCAGACTTCATACTTTTTTTGCAAATGAGCCAGGAATTTGTAACCATGGCTGAGGGAGGCGAGGTGTCTCTCATCAACATTGATGAAGTGGGGAACCAGGGCGAGTTCTGGGATGCCTCAGACAAGCGCAGCGAGCCTGCTAATTCCCGGAATTTCCAGGCTGACTGGCAACCTAGGGGACCTGAGCTGTCCGTGGTGCTGAAGTCTGCAGCTCTTGCCAGCTAGAAGAGCCAATCTGAAATGCAGCGAGGAAGGGATTTCCGTGGGCAGCCTTCGAGATCTGTCCCATGGAAAGACTTTTATGCACTTGCTTAAGAGAAATGTTCTTGCTTGAGCAATTCTATTGCCTGTTGTCTGATGATATGGCTGTCCAGGTGAGGGACCAGAAGCCATCTACTCTAGAGGAGGCAGCTGAACTTGTGCAAGGCGTGCGTGAGCATTGGGAGAGGAGTTTTGGGAGATCTACTCCCCCAATTGCAGAAAAGCCTTTCCCAAAGCCGCAGCCCAGCACAATCCACCTACCAGCGGAGAAGATGGAACCTTCTCCTGTTTCGCCTGTCAAGACTCGTGTGGATCCAAAAAGCGGGCTATGCTTTGAGTGCAAATCTCCACACCATTGTCCTGTGTGGCAAGCAAAAAGAGATAAGCCCTTCACCCCTGCCAAGTCGCACGTTTGTGTGATCCAACAGATTGGACCTACGGACCCTGTCCCTCTGACCCCTGTGAATGCTGACCCAGCGGAGGAGACGACAGTCGTCCAAGCCTGAACGCCGGCTATCAACGTTGCAGCTGTTGTGGATAAGGGACAGTTGGACTGGGTGGGTGGAGAGTTTTCATCTGAACTTCAGGTAAACCATGCTAAACGTATGGGTTGTTTTATTTCAGGGGCTGATACGACCTCTGTGTATTGTTCCCTAGTTGAACCTGGGCAGATCCTGTCTGGAGAGGTTCTTGTGGCTCCCCAAGGGAGGGCAGTGATCCCGGGGGGGGGGGGGTG
>NW_015162262.1:0-314 GCF_001447785.1 Gekko japonicus | reverse complement strand
CCCCTTTCAGTTGTCTCTGTGACAGCTGCTGTGGCCTCATTGAGGCTGGGAGAAAGCCAAATGATTCTAACAACCCTGTATCAGAATTTGCTGGTGATGTGCAATTTCTGGCCTTGCAAGATTATGATTTTGCTGTTTCTCATATCAAAAGTTTGCAGAATTTGATTGCGGATGCATTGTCTAGAATTTACTGTAATGAAAACCATGCATACACTGTTACTTGAATGGTCTAACCTGATTGATTGTTTTCTGTAACCTGAGCTGCACCTTGAATTGTTTTTTTCCCCTTTCTGTAAACTGGAAACAGATGGTTG
>NW_015162261.1:0-4366 GCF_001447785.1 Gekko japonicus | reverse complement strand
AATGAGGCCTCCAAAGATGCAATCAATATTCCAAGTGATGTTTCACTGATAATAATCTAGAAACAAAAAAAACGTTTAAACCAATGCATTCAACAATTTTAACATTTAATTCAAAAAGTAATTAATAAAAAGAATAATATTTTGTTACTTCTGGTCCAGAAGGTGCCTTCCTCTGACTGTTTAGCCAAAGTGTCCTCTGTAGAATTGTCCTTAAGTAAAGAGCAGTGCTGATCAAGTAAAACTGCTGGAGCTTTATACCCGGTGAAGGCTGATGCAATTCTTGTAGAGTGCCTTGAAATAGTCATGTGATTGCACATCCCACATACAGCATAACTATAAAACAATATAAATTCCAAACTAGATGTTAAACTGTCAAAAAATCAGACATAGATGTTAAACGGTCAGAAAATCATACTACACACCAGCCCACCTGTTCATTCAGACCATATGGGGTTACAGTTTTGAGGGCATGAATCCAAAACAATTATATGGTTTTCAAGTGCCGCGTCATCTGCAGGTGCTTGCAAAGTTGAACATACTCCAGAGCGAAGAAAGAGAAGTCTCTGTCGCCGTGTGCTGCTTCAGCAAAGTGGTCGGTGAGGGGAGCATTTTTTCTTCTTAGCCTGATGCAACGTTTGTGTTCTGTGATTCTGATCTTTAAGTGCCTTGAAGTACACCCTGTGTACTTTTTTCACACTTACAGATGATACAATAGTTAAGGCCTTAGCTGAATCATAGCAAATGTTAGTACGTAACATCAAATCACAGACATCACGTTTTCCACAGGGAATGTTGCCAGTTGGTAAATTTTGACCATCTATTCCCCTTTGTATTGCTGGTGAAGATTTTAGGCTGCTTCTCACTAACCTTTCTTTCAGATTCTTAGACCTTCGGTAGGCAAAGAGAGGAGCAGTCTCTCACGAAGGAATGTTAGTTAATAAATGCCAATGTTTTCTAATGATGTTACTGACCTGAGTTGATCTTCCATCATAAATCAGTGGAATAATAATCCTATCAGACTGGCCTTATCTTTTCTTAGGTGTCAAGAGAGAGGACCTACTGGTATCTTTTTGCCTTATGAAAAGCCTGCTTAACAGTTCTAGGTAGTAACCCCAGTCTCTAAACTGGCCCATCAATATTTTAGCGTGTTCAACAAAATCAGAATACTGGCTACAGTTTCTCCTAAGCCTCAACAGTTGGGAATAGGGTAGGTTCTTTTTTAGATGTGGTGGGTGGAACCTGTCACTAGACAAAAACGGAATTGGCATCTGTAGGTTTTCTATAGGTGTATCAGAAGGACAGGGGGGAATCAGAGAATTGGAAGGGACCTCAAGGGTCAACTAGTCCAACCTCTGCACAATGCAAGAAATTCACAACCACTTCCCCCCCACACACACCCCAATGACCCTTGATCCATTCCCAGAAGATGGAAAGAAACCTCCAGAATCTCCAACCAAACTGGCTTGGAGAAAAATTGCTTCCTGACCTCAAAGTGGCGATCGCTATTCCCTGGGCGTGTAGGAAGGGCCACGAGAACTAAGCCCTGATGCAACCCTTCCTGCCCTCCCTCTCCCAATCTGCCTAACTTCACACAGTCAGCATTGCTGTCATATGGCCATCTAGCCTCTGTTTGAGAACCTCCAAAGAAGGGGAGCCCACCACCACCTCCCGAGGAAGCCTGTTCCACTGAGGAACTGCTCTAACTCTCAGGGAGTTCTTCCTAATGTTTAGCTGAAAATTCTTTTGATTTAATTTCAACCCCTTGGTTCTGGTCTGACCTTCTGGGGCAGCAGGAAACAACTCCGCACCATCCTCCATATGGCAGCCCTTCAGGTGCTTGAAGATGGTGATCGTATCCCCTCTCAGTCGTCTCCTCTCCAGGCTCAACACACCCAGCTCCTTCACCCTTTCCTCATAGGACTTGGTCTCCAGACCCCTCCCCATCTTCGTTGCCTTTCAGGTGAGGTCACCCTCCTACCATCTCCAGCAGGGCACCAGGAAGACACTGAGTCGCCACCCAAAGGTATTCCGGGCCTGGGCCTCGGCTTATTCCCACAACAGGCGGGACTCCTCCTGTCATGGGCGAGTTCAAATATGGGGCCAGGAGAAAACTGTGATTCTGGACGAAAGATTTCTTACTGACGCTCTGTTTCTTCAAGGGGAAGGAAGTTTGTTTGGGTTGGTTCACCTTGGAAGAGCTTTGTGGGGTCTTGGTGCGATAAACTTTAATGACAGAGATCCTGGCAGAGCTGAGCAAGGGTGGAAGCCAGAGGGATTCCCCCAGAGTAGCAGGCCCACTACCCCACGTCAGGGGCCCAGGGGGAGCGTTTCTGCACCTCCACATCCTTGAGCCAAATCTCAGCCTCTCTTCCACTCTCTCCTGATCTCAGCTGCTCCTTCTTCACAGAGACACACTCCTGCCCCTCACCCTCGGCTGGGTGCTCCAACAGAGCTCTTGCCTAACACGCTTCAGGCCTTTCGAAGAAATGCCTACATTGGTCAAGGGTTCACCAGTCCCTCTCGTCCTTTTGGGGTTTCCCTTAAGAATTAGCCCCGAGGACAGACTGAGCCAATGTCAGGAGAGGCTAAGCTTGTTGACATCCTTAAAGAGCCAAACAGAGACCCTTAACTATCCCAAAGAACCATGGAGGCATAAAACCTCAAATAGTTTATATTGTAATATTAAAAATAATGATATTGACCTGGTCTACAAACCAAAAGAAGCCCTTTCATTCTGATCCACCAGGGCACCAGGGCAATTCTTGCGTGTCTCCTGACCATAGGGAGGTTTGTGATACTCAGTGGTGTGTCTCCATTCTCTTGGATTTCCCTTGTGACTCTCTGTCTCTCCTTTCCCTCCAGGGAGAAGCCTCCTCTCTTCACAGCCAAGTGACTGAAGGCATCTTTATGCAGTCAGAGGTGACCCGAGAGAAGGGGAAGGAGATGGAAGAGCAGAAAGCAGAAGGACCTGGAACTGGCAAGATGGCAAAGAAAGACCCCCATCCCACCCAAGCTGGGAGTGGCGTTGAATCCTGGGAAAGCCCAGGGCCAGATATCTGTGATCAGCTCACTGCAGTCTCAGACGTACATTGCCGATGCTTCCAGCCGTTCCGCTACCAGGATGTCGCTGGGCCCCGAGAGGTTTGCAGCCAGCTCCATGGACTTTGCAGCCACTGGCTGAAGCCGGAGAGGCACACCAAGAAGCAGATCCTGGACCTGGTGATCCTGGAGCAGTTCCTGACTCTCCTGCCCCAGGAAATGCAGGGCTGGGTCAGAGGATGCGGGCCGGAGACCAGTTCCCAGGCGGTGGCCCTGGCCGAAGGCTTCCTCCTGAGTCAGGCCGAGGAGAAGAGGCAGGCAGGACAGGTGAGGGGGGTTCCCTCCAGGTATGTCCAGTTCAGGCAACGATATCTGACCTTATCTTAAAGTGTCCCTGACAGACATCTGTCCAAGTGTTAACCACCCAAATGGGAGGTTTAACGGCATCCTTAAGCAGTTTCTCCTACGGGAGAATTCCTGATCCCTCCAGATAACTCATCAGGTCTGCTGATGGAAGGGTGCAGGGTCTGGGAGTGGGGCAGGATCCATTATTTGCCCTCTTTTGCATTCCACCTCTTACCCCCCTCCCTCGCTGCTGTTTCAGACGTGGGCACCATCCGTGAAGAAAGAAGCGACGTTCCCTGAGGCGGAAGGAGCTTCCTCGGAGCAAGAGCAGAGAGCGCAGAACCAGGAGCGTGCCCAAGAGGCCCTCTCCTGTGGTAAGGACTAATCATGCCTAGATTTGGGCACCCAGTGAATTTGATGGGTAGAGAGTTCATTTTAGGAAAGAAATTAAATACTTCTTCACAGAACACAGAGTTAGTTTGCAGCACTCAATGTCCACTAACTGTGATGCCTCTCAAAGGAGATTAGACAAATTCATGGAGGGCAGTTCTTCCTATATCCACATCTCGCCTTCCTTCCATAAGAGGAACTGAAGGTGGCTCAGAAGAGAAAAGGCAGACAAACCTGGGCAGAGCTCTTCAGCCTGGTGGATGAAGGGAGCCTCCACCTTCTGGGGCAGCGGAGCTCTGAGACCCATTTCCTGGGGAAATCTAGCTTCTCTGCCCACCTCTCTGCCGCCCCTTTAAGGGGCACCTGGGAGGCTGGTGGGGGGGGGGGACAGGATGCTGGAGTAGGGGGGGTATGGATGGCCCCCCCCCCAGATGCTTTGGGGAGGGTCTCTGGAGGGGCTTGGGGCAGATGTGGTGTCCTGTTGATGTCGCACATGCCTGAAAACCCTGCTTGTGAAGTCAGCATGCCAAGAGACAGTCTGTAACCTTATTCATGGGACCCCTTCTGTTCCCCAGGTGAGCTCAAGTCACGC
>NW_015162260.1:0-4398 GCF_001447785.1 Gekko japonicus | reverse complement strand
GTACCCGTCTCCTTTCGGGGTGCCGACCGAGGGTATCAAGGTCGACGTCGTGTCGCTGGACGCAGCTGAAGCCACCGTGGCTGCTTTGCGAAGCTCTGCCACGATGGGTGTCTGCACAGAAGACGTGCATGAATAACAGCAAGACGGATGATGAACAACAGTTACCGATAAGTTGCTGAGCCGTTGGATCCAGCGACATGCCGTCCACCTCGATGTCCTCGGCACCTCGAAGGAAAACTCCGTACGCTTAGGGGAGGGGTGGGGGCCGGCAACGGATCCCGACACGTCTGTTAATATCACGTCTCTCGTTTCGATGGGGTCTCCGTAGTCTGGGAATGAGCCGCCGAAACTCCAGCTACTATGGCGTTAGGGCAGGATCGTTTATGAAAAGAAAACGATCGAACTAAGCTCTGTGCCGAAGAAGAGAGAGACGTGGCCTTCCACGAGAAAGTTGAGGGGAGGGGGAGTTCATATAATGAACGAGCGTTTGACCTGTGGGTCGTCTGCATCTCCTGCACGTTCCGTTTCAGTGTTTTGTCCATGGCGTTCGCTTTCTTAGTACGTATCGTCCTTTAGCTTCGTCAGCATTTTACTTCATTTTCTACGATTTTCTTTTCAAGTTTATTGATGTTTTAATTAGAATACCTAGGTACGCAGATACATAAATATCAATTCATTTTACAGAGTTTCTCAAACTAGTATCAGAATAAATGTCAACATATTACTTAAGTTGTAACAATAGATTAGTATTATTTCTTATTAAGGGTTATTGTCATTAATGCTCATACCAAGCATTTCATGCATATTATTCTATGTGTTCCTTGTCTCGTTATATAAATTAAAAAGCTATTCGTAATTAAACCTATTTTTATCCTTTGTTTTATGAGAATATACAATCATGCTGTCTTTGTTGTATCACAGTAAGAGTCCACCTTTGTCTTATTATGTGTTTAATTATGTGTATATTAATTTAAGATATATTGGATTATTTGGTTGTATATCGGATGTCGTTGTTTGGTTTGTGGGGGGCGGCAGAGAACATCCTCGAATATCCAGAGGAGAGGCTTAGCAGCACATTTGGACCCCCTTATGTGTCTTTGGATCGTTACGCAAGAGTGCTCAATCACCCTTATGTCTCGGTTGCCAGCCTCCCGATGGTGGCTGGAGATCTCCCTCTGCGATCCCTGCCCTCCCCGGGCCCCACCCCCAAATTCAGCCCCGCCTTGGGCTCCGGACAACTGAGACAGGGAAAGGGGGCACCGAGGGAAAAGGACCCGAAGTGGACCGTCCCTGTACGAAGCGTCGGAGCCCTGCTGGGCCGGGTTCGCTTTGCTCAGCATGACAGCATCCCTGGTGGAAAGACTCCAAGCAGGGCTGGATTTAGACTTGCTGAGGGCCTAAACTATACAAAACCCAGAGCCCCCTACTGTTTTAAATTATATCAGCTGGTCTCAGAAAAATTTAAAATATATACACCTTTTTAATATTTGAAAATATATTGTCTTTTAATTTTTATTTTAAAAATAATAAAGGATGTGTTTGCAAAATCACAGAAATCATTACATAATTAAAGGGTTTTAAAATGACAAATAAGGCTCATAGAACAGAACGTTTTAAATTAAAAAAGGAAAATAAAAGGTAAAAATTAAATTAATATAACAACATAATTGGTAGTGTATTAAAAATTAACCTTTTATTCAGGTGAAAATTTGACAGTAGACATCACATAAAATTGGGTACCCAAAATTCCAAATAATACAGGTATATATATAAATAAATTAATATTGAAAATATAGAGTGGATAAATTGTTATGATACAACAATATTTAATAGAAATAATTATATTATATAATAATATAAAAGGCTCTAAGTCATAACTTAAAACATTTTCTTTCTTGATTTCTCAAAAGCAAAATCATTAATGATGTCATCAAAAGATATGCTATGTAACTTATTGCTTTCTATTCACATGATGCTAAGTGCAGACAATTTTTCTTGATAGTTGCTCTCAGTTCATTTTTTATTCTCTTTTGCTGTGAAAATGATCTTTCAACTGGCTTTTGAGCAAGGGAAACCTTTACCTTTACCTATATTTTGTATATTTAAAATTATTTAGAATTTGTCATCGAGAGTGAACGCAAATAGCCTCCCAAGCAGGCTTGAAAGCAGGCGCGCAAAAGCAGCAGATCCATCCTCGGGCGTGGCAGACTCGTGGCTGTGATGACACTAGCTTGGCTGGCAAAGAAACGGAAACCTATAGGGGGTGGTGAAAGGGGCCGGCTCTTTCATTAAGAATGCAACGCCCCGACACTTAAGTCAGCAGGAGTTCGACCTCGGATATTTGTGAGGCTCTTCACCAGGCAGCTGCCCCGACATGAATCAACAACCGCCCCTTGCAGAGCTCATCCGGGAAGGCCGTGGCCCGCTGGCTGCAATGGCGAAATTCGGAGGGCCCCTCACTGATTTCTTAGGGCTCATCCAGGTAATCTTAGGTCTGCTCCAAGCGGCCGGCATCTTCCCCGGAATTCTCCGCTCCATCGAAGACTGGCTGTGCATCTTCACCTTCATCGCGGCGTCACTCCCCTTTGCTGGCGCTCTGGGGCTCCTCCTGTTTGGGAGCCGCTGGGCCGCTTGGGAAGACGTGGCCCTGGTCGGGATTTCGGGGCTTGAGGTTTCCGTGAGGCTGTTTCAGCTCACCAAAAGGTTCTCGCCTTCCCTCCGGAGCCGAACTCTCCTTCGGAATTTGGCGGCGGCCGGAACGCTCCGTGACACCCTCAAGGCCGGGATTGGACTCCTCCTCGTCCTTAATCCGGCCGGCGAAAGTTTAAGCAGATTTATCCTAGACGTGGTCTACCTGACGTACGTCGTCGGAGCCATCCTGAAAGAAGGCGCCCTTTTGAACAGCGGTCGGGCCCCCGAGGCAGAAATCCTGGCCGAAATGTGAAGGATTCGCGGATGAAGGCGAAGGGAGCTTTTCGCCGTCGGCTGCATCAGGCTGGTCTCCGAAGTGCTCCTGGACGCCAAACCGCTTTTTTGCTCGCAGCCCTGCCCCGCCGCCTCCCCGCTGCAACCGTCTGCCCGCATAACTATGAAACTGACTGTCCTGCCTGCAAGAAGAAAAGCACCCATGCCCTCGGTCGGCACCCCAAAGGAGACGTATACGCGGAGGGCGGGGGGGGGGGCAGCCAGCGACGGATCCCGACACGTCTGTTAACGTCACGTCTCTCCTTTCGATGGGGTCTCCGTAGTCTGGCATGAGCCGTTGTCGGAGGCTGCAGGTTAACGACACTCCGGCTAGTATAGAGTATATAGTATAAACCACCGTCGTTAATGAAAAGAAAGTGATCGAACTAAGCCGTGCCTAAGACGTGACGTTCCAGGAGAAACCTGCGTGGGGAGTTCATCATATAATGAACGAGCGTTCGTTTGACCTGTTGGTCGTTGGTTTGCGTGTTGGTCGTCTGTATCTCCCGCGCGTTCCGTGTCTGTGTTTTGACCAAGGCGTTCGCTTTCTGCCAGTCCACTGAGAACATGTCGTCCCTTAGCTAAGTCAGTGTTTTACTTCATTTTCTACGATATAATTCCTCCGTTTTTCTTTTCTTTTCCACGTTTATTGATGTTTTAATTAGAATACATACGTACATAGATACCAATTCATTTTACAGAGTTTCTCGAGGTAGTATCAGAATAAATGTCAACATATTACTTAAGTAGTAACAATAAATTAGTATTAGTTCTTATTACACTGTTATTGTCATTAATGCTCATAAGCATTTCTTGCATATTATTCTATGTGTTCTTTATCTAGTTATACGGATTAAAAAGCTATTAGTAATTAAACCTAAAATCAGTGGCAAAAAATGTGGTCTTCAAGTTTATTCTCAAGTTACTCATTAAACATTCAATCACAAAATTACAAACTTCATGCCCGTTGGTATATGATACCATTAAGGCTTGCTCATGTACAATCCTCATCAGATCCACGTTGTTGGAAAGGTGGTAGTGCGGTCCGTAGTTTAAACTACTAGATTTGACAGGCAAAATACTAAACTGTACAATTCCAAGCTCCCCTGAATTGGTCCTGCTGTCTGAATGACTGGCCTACTTTTAACCTATCTAAACAGACAGCTTGTTAGCAGCCTTGTTTTTAATCGCAGCAAAAACCTTGATTGCCCAGCTCTGGAAAACAAAAAACACTCGTAACAAGCTGCCACCGGGGCTGGGCAACACCGGGAGGTGAGATAGCCCTGTGACAAATGAACGACAGTGCTGCCTGGTACTGATATCATCGATCTGGGACCATCACCACCAGGATGCCATCCTGTTATTAAAGACCTTTTTAAGACACCAAGAGCACTTTGTATTCTGTTAAATGATTATAAATGATTGTTTTATCTT
>NW_015162259.1:0-4414 GCF_001447785.1 Gekko japonicus | reverse complement strand
ATAAAAGAAGATCCTATAGAAGAATATAACTCTTTTTAAAAAATTGGTGTTTCCATATTTGCATTTCATCTTGAGCAGACTCTCTCTTTAATTGGATAGGTTGAGAATCTGCCAAGAAGAAAGGTCTCCAAACGGTTGGAATCGTTGAAATTTCCAAAGGGGCACTGAAAAAGATGGCATGCCCAGTCCCCAGAAGGAGGGCGCGCATTCCTTTTGCCATCACTAAATGAGATGGCCCCATCATTCTAAAATAGTAAGGTCTGAAGGGAAACTTGAGAGTCTTTCATTTAGTGTGTTTGGCGTGCTCATCAGGAACCTGAGGCTAGCGTGCAGATCAGGAGCACATTGGACAGTGAAAGGGGTCTTAGATCTCTTCCCCCCCCCCCCCCCCCGCACAGATTTCCTGTCACGGCTCTGGGAAAACATTGTTTCCTTGGACTACTGCATCTGCCCTGAAGATCTTCACACTAGTTTTATGTAGTGAGGTAAAAAGCACCTCCCCCCCTGGGCTGCTTCATATTGGTGGAAGGGCCTGGATGGAATGTTCAAGGCCTTTTTCTCTGCTCACCAGACCTTCAGAAAACACCTCTCAACCAGCCCCAGGGATTTGCCTGTGGTGAACGTTACATGTAGTTAAACCCCCAGTGACAGACAGAAGGCAGAGGGGACTGGGCCATCAATGGTAGAGATTGACAGCACTGAGGAACACATTGAGCAGTGGAACTAAATCCTACCTGAGAATTCCCCCTCCCTTGGGGTTTGGGAAGGAAAAAGGTAGAGCCACACACGTAGATCATTTCAAAGCACTCCTGTGCTGGTCTGCAGCAGAAGACTTAGATTCAATTGCGGCAGAACCTTAAATCCGGTCTATAATGTCTCCTGCATCATCTATGCCACAGTGCATAAAAGAGGCCTTCAGAAACAGTCTTCGGAAGCCAATGCTAGAATGGGATGTGACCAAAAAGGAACTCAGGCTCACCTGCCAAGGCTGGATGTTCCCGGGTTTCCTTTTGCCTCCATGTCCCCTTGCTGTTCCTTTGCCAGTCGATGCATGTAGTACATGGAGAGCATGTGCGACAGCGTAAGCAGCATTGTAATTGCTGTAGCTCTCACCAGACATCCTGGTTTCAAACATGGTTCCAGGCAGGCTCCTCAGCTTCTCTTGCCCAGTGCAGATTGGAAGGTCTGAGGAAGGTTGATGAAGTTCTTGGAAATAACACTTAAATGCTGCTTCCCAGAAGTGGATAATATCATTATACCAGCTTGGATTGACAATGTCAAGGAAGTCATCAAATCCTGGCACCACATTTGTGTGCAGGGCAAAGGACAAGGTACCATTGAGGGACTGACCTGGGTATCGGTCGTTTTCTATTATCGTTGTAAAATCCCATCTTGCAGTTATGACCCAAACCCTCTTAACTGGAGACCAGGAATAATATTCATAATAAATTAGCATTACTTGTAATAAATGCATAATGCGAGTCTCCCCATGGACAAGGGTGACATTCCATTCCATCTGCCAAAAAGAAAAATATATGTCTTGT
This sequence comes from Gekko japonicus, assembly GCF_001447785.1. Taxonomy (NCBI): domain Eukaryota; kingdom Metazoa; phylum Chordata; class Lepidosauria; order Squamata; family Gekkonidae; genus Gekko; species Gekko japonicus. The sequence goes on along the minus strand of NW_015162259.1, from coordinate 2,870 downwards.
GCGCTTTTATTAAAATCTTTAGTCCATACAATAGGCATCATTTGTATAAAAGCAATGCAGATGTTGTTCTGGAGGAGCCTCGGTCTCAGGGACTGCAGGAAAGTTTCTCCACCCTCATCATTCGGACGTGATGAGGCCAACCCACGTCCATCCGAAATGCTTAAGCAGCTGAACAATCCCTGCATACTGAAGCTTTTCATTTGGAACCATCCGGTAGAAAAAAGGGAACTTGATTTTGTCACTCAGCACGGGATCAAAGGAGCCATAACTCAGCTAACACAAGTGGGAAAAGCTTGTTTTTAATATTAAAAATGATTCATTTAGTTTTACAAATCATGAGTCACATCTTTGATGCAACAACCTTTCTTTATGGGGAAAACTTAAGCACACTCAAAATGAAGAGTACACCTTGGAATTTATAAAATGGATCCTGTTCCTTCTGAAATATCTTAACTTAGAGGATTGTGGTATTTAATGTCAGAACAGGGGCGCAGCCTGGAAAGACTGAGGGCAGCCAGGCAAATATGCATGCCCCATTGGTTACCTGAGCCTCTCCGCTATTGCGGAGAAGCTCGGGGAAGCACCATGCTTAAATGCCTTTCTTTCCCTCTCCCAGTTCGGGGAGGGAAAGAAAGGCATCTAAACATGCCTTGGCTTCCCTGCCTGCACTTCTGCCCCTGGAGAGGGGCAGTCAAGGAGCCCAGGCATGCTTCCATGCCTGCCCTGTGCTTTCCCAGCCCAGCCCCCCCCCACGGTGGGGGGGGGGCTGGGCTGGGAAAGCCCAGGGTACCTCACGCTATGATTTATTCACCAAAAAGTTGTGTTTAGGGTATACTGGGCACCACAGCACCTTTTGAATAAAGGAGTAAGTAACGGGTCTAATTGCTGGCACTGTATCTCACATGATGTGTCTTTTAAAGATACAGATAACAATTGATTATGGACACATTTTTAGATATTTGGAAACCTTTACATGTCGACTTGACACAATTTTTACTATATTTGTTGCGATTTTTCTTTGTTTCTCTTTGGGGGTTTGATTTAAAATAGAACATTTTTTACAATCTTTGATGCAACATATTTAATCTGCCACCAAATAGTGCAATCATCTTCTAAATCACTTCTTTGCTACACATGTTGTTTTTTAGGTTGATTTCTGTCGTCTCTTTAACTGAGCTAATATAAGGGAAAGAAATGCATGTTTTAGTACTGAGAAATCCATCATTCAGCTTTCTCAAGTGTTACACCTTTCATTCAATGTATTACTATTTCAACAAATATCACTATCAAAATCTTAACATTTCAGGAGGGGCAATGAGCACCTAATTTCTTACATTCCTACAAGTCTTACTGTGATCTGTGGGACTGAAGTCAAATGCAGTGTGGAAGAATATGGGTGGTGAAGATTTGGAGTCAGGCATTCTAGGAAGAGCTCAGGAATTATGATCTTCTAATACACTGAGTGGCGTCCTGTAAACATTTGCCTAGTCAGTGCATGAAAAGAAATGGGCTCTAATTCCTGAAAGGATGTGCTGGACTAAAACCATCGAAGCTTTTAGGGTGCCCTGGCCTGGATTGCTTAGGTTAGCCCAGTCAAATCTCAGAAGCAAGGCAGGATTTGCCCTGGTTAGTATTTGGACAGGAGGGGACCAAAGAAGTCCAAGGTTGCTATCCAGAGATGGCAAACCACTAATGGATGTCTCTTCCCTTGAAAAACCTGTGAGGCTAACGTAAGTCATCTGTAACTGGATGGCACTGTCTACCACCAGCTTTTAAATTGTCTCTTTATTGAGCCTTGCAACGTCTGGTTTGGAGGTTGGCTACAGCAGTTCTGGAGGATGGGTTGATTGCTATGCATTGAGCTGAGGACACATACCTGGGGGATCTTGTAGTTCGTTAACATGTTGGCCATCTGAATTGAGTTTTCGGAGGAGAGTGCACCTATGGCTGCCCATATGTACTTCTGGCTCTTGCAGTTGTAATTTGTGGGATTCCCCTGGGAATGTCTCAAGAGTTCCAAAGTGTTCCAGGTGGTTTGGATTGCGTTCAGAAGATTGTTACCAAACTGGTATCGAAAGGAGATATTGGGCAAGAGATGGTTATTACGGTTGATCTCGCTGACCGCAAAAGTAAAGGCGAAACAGTGCTGGATGTTTTTAAAGACTATCCTGCAATGAGATTTTCATATGTAGGGGGGGGGAAATATAATTTATTGTTACCATCCAGTTCTACCTGCAGCCATTGCAACAGATTCTATGACTTTAACACACTTGGTCGTACTTTCTAAATAATATTTATAATGCAAATTTCTTATATATTACACAACAATCATCCTTATGTAAAGTACATGACATAAACATAGTCAAAGCAAGTAGATAATTATGTGAGTACAATAGAAAATCTTGATACAAATGTTCTTGATACTGTTTTGGCTATGTTCCTGGAATGTTTTCAAGGTGTCTTGATAGAGCTATGAAGTGGGAAAGCAGACTAAAAAGTCTTCATTTTTCAAGCTCCTAAATAGCATTTATCACTCCTACATTTAAAGACGTGGATCCAAGGAATACAAGAGATAAAGAGATTTCAAAAGAAGGAAGAAAGAAACCAAGATGGCGACTGAACGAAGATTTGTTAGACCAACAAGAGATTGTAGATATTATAAGTAAAGAAACCAAGCAGTTTTTTCAAATAAACATGACCCAAGATATGCCGATACAAACAGTATGGGATACGTACAAAGCAGTAATGAGAGGATTATTATTAGCATTGAACAGCAGAGAAAGGAAAAAGAGACTGGAACAGCAAACTACGGTGCTGGAAAAAATCCGAGTAAAGGAAAGAGAGTTAAAGAAAAGACCGGGGGGAAAGAA
>NW_015162258.1:0-4522 GCF_001447785.1 Gekko japonicus | reverse complement strand
CGCACTTAACCACTACACCAAACAAGTTCAGGCTGCCCATACCGCGTGGAAGCTTCCGTCTAACTCCTGGAGCTGAACTGGGTCACGGTTGAGTCTGTTTATTTCCGGGATCGTCCCGACTCAGGTGATCTGCCACACGGGGGGATGAATCAGCCCCGTTCTCCAGATCACAGGACGAGAGGTACGGCTCGGCTGGTGTGAGTCACCGGAGAAAGGTCACCGCGTTGAAACCGGCCTGACACATGATCACATTCAGGAGGGCTGACTCACCCAGGTGAAGAATGCAGGGACGCAACGGCTGCGAAATCTCGCCGTCGTTTCACTGGGTGGCTTTCGGGATAGCAGGTGCCCAACGAAGCTTTGGAAGGATGCGGAGAGATTTGGATCGGTTGGCTGAAGTTACGGAAGGAGCCCCGTAGTAGAGCCAAGTCAGAGGAAGCCTTTGTTCTGAGCGGAGACGGCCCAAGACGGCCTGAGGCAGAAAATGCCCAATCACACCCACCTTCTTTTCTGGGAAAAACAGAAGAACCACCTGAAATAACTGGACATAAAAGAAGCCGATGTTCAGTCAGGCCAATGGCCCCTTCCAGTCCAACACTCTGTGTCACACAGTGGCCAGAAATACCAGTGCCCTCAGGAGGTCCAACAGTGGGGCCAGGACACCAGAAGCCCTCCCACTGTTGCGCCCCCCCCCCCAAGCACCAAGACTACAGAACATCACTTGATCCAGACTGAGCGCACCAGGACATTAGAAGCCCTCCCACTGTTGCCCCCCCAAGCACCAAGAAGACAGAGCCCCTATCTATACCTTGTGGCTAATAGCCACTGATGGATCTCTGTTCCATATGCTTATCCAATTTCCTCTTGAAGCCGTCCGTGCTTGTAGCTGCCACCACCTCCTGTGGCAGTTCCACATGTTAATCACTCTTTGGGTGAAGAAGTACTTCCTTTAATCTGTTCTAACCCGACCGCTCAGCAATTTCATGGAGTGCCCATGAGTTCTTGTCTTGTGAGAAAGGGAGAAAAGTACCTCTTTCTCTACCTGCTCTATCCCATGCATAATCTTATAAACCTCGATCATGGCACCCCTCAGCTGTCGTTTCTCCAAGTGAAAGAGCCTGTTGTGTACGAACTACGGCCATGCATGTGGTCAAGGTTTGCACGCGGCCATGCGAACCAGCTGAGCTTCGCTCTGTCCAAACAATAGCCAGAGAGGCCCGAGAACGGGCCAATCGGTCAGCTCGGATCCTAGTGTGCAGGGGTCATTTCGTAGAAAAAGAGGTCCAGGAGCTCATTAGCATAACTCATTAGCATAACTTATTTGCATATGCCACACACCCTGACATCAGTGTGTCAGAAGGCAACACCCACCACTCAGGCTCCACTGGACTGTTTTGGATTGCTAACTATTGGGGGGGACGGGGACGTGCAGATCTGTCCTCACAGAGGAGGGAGAGCTTGTACCTGAATAAAACTTGGTCTTAAAGGTGCCACTGGACTGTTTTGGATTGCTAGCCATTGGGAGGGGGACATGCAGATCTGTCCTCGCAGAGGAGGGAGAGCTTGTACCTGAATAAACCTTGAAGGTGCCACTGGACTGTTTTGGACCGGGGGGGGGGGGCTCTGCAACTTACCTGGCTGCTTCTTGCTCTAACTGAAAGCTGCTGGGAGCAGGGGGTGGGCTTGTTGCATGTGCCCGCCCCCTGGGCTCTTTACTGCCGGAGCTCTGCTCCTGTGCGCTCTTGCAGGAAATGACCCCTGCTACTGTGTACCTATGGGAATGGGCACTATGTAAATAAACCAATCACGGGTGTGTGTGGGCGTGTTGGGTGCGGTATGGAACGGACATTTAAGCAGGCCTCCGGCCCGGCTTGTCCATTCTAGTTCGTTTGTGCCCATAATAAAATTATGAGCTGATTCATTATCTACGCGTCTGGACTCAGTACTTTACAGAGCCCCGAGCACTTTAACCTTTCTTTATAGGGAAAGCATCCTAACCCTTTTATTATTCGAGTTGCCCTTTTCTGCACTTTTTCCAATGCTCTAATATCCTTTTTGAGGTGTGGCAACCAGAACTGTACACAGTGCTCCAAATGAGGTCGCACCATCGATTTATACAGGGGCATGATGATACTGGCTGATTTTTTTTTTCAATTCCTTTCCTAATAATCCGCAGCATAGCCTTGGCCTTTTTCATTGCAGTCGCACACTGTCTCGACAAACTGGCTGATTGCTGTCCTTTTTTCTCATCCCCAAGGGCAGGCTGTTCATTCTTATCCTACCCTTCTTTCGAGCTAGGTCTAAGGATTGCTGGAAACTCTATGGTAAAAACCATAGAATCTCCTGCGATTCCTAGAGCTGCTGCCGTCGCTTCTGGGTTTTCCTGGAAGTGATACCATTGCGATGCTGGTGGGTTTTTTTAAAGGAGCTCAACAGGCCTGTATTCGGGACAGACAACGGGATATGCCCCCCCCCAAACCACATCCTTACGATAACCCTGTGAGGTAGTAATAGGTAAAGGTAAAGGTTCCCTTGCTCGAAAGCCAGTCGAATCCGACTCTAGGGCTGCGGTGCTCATCTCCGTTTCAAAGCCAAATTGCCAGCGCTGTCCGAAGACGTTTCCGTGGTCATGTGGCCGGCATGGCTAAACACCAAGGCGCACGGAATGCTGTTACCTTTCCACTAAAGTGGTACATATTTATCTACTTGCAATTTCTTGCTTTCGAACTGCTAGATTGGCAGGAGCTGAAACTAGAGACGGGAGCCCACTCCGTCATGCGGAAACTCGGGTCTCGAACTGCTGAACTACCGACCTTCCACAGCCTGCAGTTCAGCGTCTTAACCACTTGAGCCACCGCAGCTCCATTGTGAGGTAGTACAGGTTGATAAAAACTGAACCCCAAGGTCAAACAGTGAGGATTCTGCATGCTACATATTTAAAAAGAAGGGGAAGGAGAGTGGATTTATACCCTCCCCTTCACTACTCGAAGGAGTCTCAGAGCAGCTTAGGATCGCCTTTCTTTTCCCCTCCCCACAACAGACACCCTGTGAGGTTGGTGGGGCTGAGAGAGCTCTTTCGAGGACTGCTTCTGAGAGATTAGCTATGACAGAACTGTGACCGACCCAAGGTCACACCAGCTGCTGTGTGTGGAGGAGTTAGGGTTGCCAACCCCCCCGGTTTGCCGGGGGTCCCCCATTTTTTGGGGGGGGTCTCCCCGCCTGGCCGGCGGGGGGGTTTGCCAGGTGTCCACCCCCAACACCCACAGCCACCCATATTTCTCCCTTTAAGTGTGTTTCCTCCCAAGCGTGAACTCCGCAAGCTTGCAGGGAAATGCCAGCTTCGTTCTTAAAACGGAAACGCAGCTGCTCTTAAAGGGGAAACGCTGGTTGCTGGCTACTTTAAGTGCAGGGAACTGCCGTTTCTGGAGATCCGAGCGCACGGGGGGGGGGGGGGGGCAGACGTCCCCAACGTGACGTCATCACGTTGGGGATGCCCCACCCCTTTCAGGAACGCCCCCAAAGTCCCCCGCTGGGGGTGGAAGATGGACTTGCCAACCCTAGGAGGAGTGAGGAATCAAACCGGTTCTCCTAGAAGAGTCCGCGCTCCTAAGTAACCACTACACCAAACTGAGTTTTGCAGCAGCAGATTTTTTTTTACTTCCATTGTCAGGGCTTTTTGGTGCCCCAAAAGCCACCTCTCTCAACACTGCAGCTGCTTGGGTCTGTCTGTTATTGTGTCCCTTTCCCTCTGGAGATCTCCTCAGCCTCAGAGAAAGAGAGACCGTGTGCCTTAAGTAGGTTTGCCTACTGGGTTTGAAAGTTCCTGAAGTTTGGGGGGGTGGGGCCTGTGGAGGGCGGAGTTTGGGGAGGGACCTCAATGGGGCATTACGCCATAGAGTCCACCCTCCAAGGCAACTGATGGCTGTCCTCTCTGGAGATGTGTGGGAATTCTGGGAGATTGCACGTTAATGGATTTGATGGAAGTCACTCTGAGAAATGGCCATACTGCTTGTTAAATGAACGGCTCGCATAGAAATTTCAGCGCTATGCACTCTGACGAAGCTGTGAACGAAACGAGACCTGATATGCATAGTCCGTCCGCGTTGATGGCGCTATTATGAATGATTTTTGAGAGACGGAAGTGCTCCAAGTAAACTGAATATTGGATAAGAGCTTAATAGTCTGTAGCTGTTTTCCCTGGCATAATATATCTCGGTTGTTCAGCTCATCTCCACCCACCTAGAAGTTGGCAAGCCAACCCAAAGATGAATTCGTATTCTTCGTGGGCTCTAGCCTTTGACCCTTTTACTTCACCCTTTGACCCCGGAACTCTATCTCTGGGCACACGGGCTCTGGTCCTTGACCTCTGGTTCCTCAGCGGGTGGGCCTGGGGGAGGGATCTATCTTGGGGACGTGGCCTGTCCCTTACCAAATCTGTTCGTTCCAAGATTTGCCAAACCTAATTGGGGGGTGTGGTGTCTGTCAGCTGGTTTAGTTTTATTGAGAGCCAGTTTGGTGTAGT
>NW_015162257.1:3303-4573 GCF_001447785.1 Gekko japonicus | reverse complement strand
AAATAAATAAATAAATAAATAAGGAAGCAATAATTGATATAGGAATAATAATAATAATCCGAGAACGAAGCCAAGCCGGGTTGGATCTGTCTCGTGGGCGGTCGAAGTGGAGGGACAGGGATGGCTCTCCTCCCTCCTCATAGAAAGCACGACGCCGAAGCAACAAGTTCCTTTTTAGCTGTGCAGAATTCTTATAATGCAGAAAATAGCAAAAATGGCTCAGGCAGCTATGGTGGCAGCATCCAGCCACAATAAAATTGCCCTTAACAGTATTTCTCACTACCTGAACAGCTCTGTTTTTCTTCACTGCAGTGCAAGGAGCTTGCCAAGTCTAAGGCAGAAGTTGCCTGTATTGCCGTCTATGAAACAGATGTGTTTGTGGTAGGAACTGAGAGAGGAAGAGCCTTTGTCAATACAAGGAAAGATTTTCAGAAGGATTTTGTGAAGTACTGTGTTAACGAAGAGGTAAAGGCTGCTGAACTTCAAAAAATAACATCGACCTCACTTGATAACAGGATGACAGTACATATTGTGGAAATGGAGGCCCTCAGGAAATCTGTGGAGAACTACTTCTGCATCTGTTATGGTAGATACACATTATTATTTTAGGCCATTGGGGCTGGCATTTAGCCTAGAAACTTGCCAGCTGCCATTTGGAGTGATGAAGGTGGTTTATGGATTATTCTCCCTTTGAGGAAGATAGAGAAAAATGTCTGGAAAGATGTCGCAGTTTACAGTAACATCATGCCACCGCTCTAATCCTGGGTTTCCTAGTTGACCTAAATGGCTTCCATTTGGGGGAAGACAGCGACAGCCTCCTTCACTTCCGGCCTTCAACTGTCATCCATGGTGTGGCAAAACGGGGACCCGCCCTCAGCTCTGGGAGACTGAGGTGCCATCCTGTGGCTCGCAAGCCCCTGTTTTGGCCTTCCCACCCCTTCCTGGTGGGGCTATTTCTCTCCGTTAAATGCTGGCACCACTCACTGAATTGACACCGCCTTCCTAGAGGGACAGTGAGACCCCTCTGGCTAATTTCCCCACCTTGGGAAGCAGGTACCTTGATCTTTGGGCACCCCCTGGAGAGTTGGCAACCCCTCTGATTCAGGCCCGTTTGTGTTTCCTGGCCTCCCTTTGCCCCTGGTAACGTGCAGAGCGGGGAGGGCTATGTGGATAAGGCACACCAGGCTTTTTAAATTCAGAAAGGAAGATTTATTTAACTATATACAGGTCAGGCATGAAAATAAACACAGGCACTTCAACATAACCTGGG
>NW_015162257.1:0-2731 GCF_001447785.1 Gekko japonicus | reverse complement strand
GGCTTGGGAGGCCACGCCCACATGTCAGCTAACAACCAATAACTATTTACAGATAAGGTCCAATCAGAGTGCTTCCCTCCAGAACATTGCACAACTCTGACTGGTCTATTTACAATCCTGGTTCAGACTCAATCTTAACATAGTTTTCAATACACAACATACAGCAAAAGATTTTTAATCAGTTGTCATAGGGAATGTGGGTGGCCGGTTAATCAAATGTGCCAGATGCTTGAGCTTATTGCTCTGACCTTCCTCCCACCCAGGAGAATGGGTAGTGACCAGACCCTACCCCATTGGGAATGTCATAGTGCCACCGTGTAACCCACTTTCTAGCTCAGTGAGCAAAGTGGGCTATAAATGAAGTAAATAAATAAATAGTGACAGACCTCATGCCTGGCTAGGACATTTCACCTAAGCCTCAGAGCCGTCCTACGGAGCAGGCAGATGAATGGACTAGCTGCCTGGGAGCAGGCTGCAGACAGCTTGTTAGTACTTCTTATCACTTCTTAGTAATTGTGTTGCTGGCACCTATGTTTGTATATGCTGTGGTTTTAACTTATATTATTGTTTTAACGTATCTTGCTGTTTTAATGTATTTATATGTATTCTGTAAGCCGCCCTGAGCCTGCCTTGGCAGGGAGGGCGGGATACAAATTAAACAAACAAACAAACAAATAAACCATTTTGACTGTGCTGGCTGGCAGCTTTCCATCTCCAAGAGCCATCAATGAGCACCATAATTCTGGCAGGTGATGGTGGAGTCACCAGGAGGTCACCAGGAGATCTATGAGAGAGGTTGCAGCTTATGCTTCTCTTGCAAATTATTGTGCTTTTGACTTTGCTGTGGGCAATGCATAGGCAGGCTGCTATGTTAACGCCGGTGCAAACATTGACATAGCAGCCGCTGGCATATTGGGACCTTGGATTTGGCTTGAGCATTTCTTCTTTCTGTGGTTCTGCTTCCTGCATCACTGGGTTTTGTTTGAGTGCCTCAAGAGATTCAGATTCAGTATAGGGGAATTATTAAGCCAATGGAAAAGAAAAAGGAATTGGTGGGTAAGAAACGGTAATTTAATCTTATCTGGATGGATGCTCTCGTCCTGTCTAGTCGTTTTGCTTCTGGCATTTCACAAACTCATATACTGCTCAGACACATCTATGTCAGATTATGGTGTGTGAGTATAGTGAGAAAGAGACTGTGAAACACAGTGCAGCCTCATCATTCTCCCTGGCTTGGTTTGGTTCCCCATAGGACAATCTTTTTTGCTACAGCTGTAGAACACTTCTAGGAAAAGCCTCTTTACCCAGGAATCACAAAAGTCACTGTACCATAGAAACCCTTTTCACAAATGACACCCAGCCACTTAACCTAAGAGTAGCAATGGGACATTAAGGGACAAAAGGGAAAGAAGCAAAATAATTCAGAACTGCAGGAGTGATTGCCAGTGGAGATGTGCTTTAGGATCCAGGCGGGCAGCAGGCAGCCACAGCTGAAATATGGAATGCCTGGAGAGTGATATCGGGCTGCAGGATGCAACTTACTTCTTTGAGAACATGTCGGTCTTTCCTTGGAAAGTAACGTGTAGAGTCTCAACAACATTGCCCAATTTGTTGCTCAGACGTTCCCAAAGCATAGGAAATGAAGCAATGGAAGACATTTATTTGATCATATTTTTAATTAAACAAAACTTCTGTGGGGAATTTTACAGATGCATGAGTAAATCATTCTTAATGTCTGGAAAAATGATCCAGTAGGGTTCTTAAACTGGTCTGTTTCTAAGTGGCATCCTTTTGTAAAAATAATAGTCATTTCTTGTTTCAGTAAATTCCAGGGTCTGCACAAACTATGCTGAACAAAGAGAATTGCTCTGCAGTTTCCTTTTACTTTGGTACTTTGACCTGGCAACCCTCAAGCTTGGAGATCTCTCAAGCTTTCTTCCAGCTGTGCAGTTCTCTGACTACCTTAGGAAATCAGGCAGAAATGTTCTTAATAACAGTGACAGGCTTTTGTTTTTACCCCAGCTACCTTGCACATGTTATTGAGAACATATAGTACTGTGTACAAAACATAACAATTATAGAGTTTCTAGAAGTTCTCAGAACTGAACAGTCACACATTCTCTACTCTCTAATACCTGAGTTAACCTCCTCTGATCTGAATGGAGGTTTGGACTCCAAAATTTGCAATAATTTACTAATTAATAGCTGAAGATCTTGAACTTTTACACAAGTAAAAGCAACTGAAGTACGTTACTGAGCTACCTTTATTAGTTTTCAACGGCAGTAAGATGGCTCATAGATTTAAGGTAGCTTCATTTCTGCAGTTGGCAAAGTTCCAGGGACAAGGCAATGAGAGACCACGGAGGAACACCAGCATATCACTCTGAATTCTTTGAGAAAGAAAGAAAGAAAGAAAGAAAGAAAGAAAGAAAGAAAGAAAGAAAGAAAGAAAGAAAGAAAGAAAAGGGATGAGATGTCTGCAAGCCAGTGTAGTATAGTGGTTAAGAGCATCGGACTAGTACCTGTGAGACCTGGGTTCAAATCCCTACACATACCATGGAAGCTCTCTGGATGACTTTGGGCCTGTCACATTCTCTCAGCCTAACCTACTTCACAGGGTTACTGTGAGGATAAAATGGAGGTGAGGAAAATGATGTCAGCAGCTTTGGGTCCCCACTAGGGAGGAAGGCAGAGTTTAAATGAAGTGAATAAATAAATAAAATAAATATAT
>NW_015162256.1:0-4756 GCF_001447785.1 Gekko japonicus | reverse complement strand
AGGGAACCTTTACCTTTACCTAAACAAGTCTCAAAACAGCACCTACCTTTCTCATGCGTTCTCACGCGAGGAATACAGGAAGGAGGGCAGGATTCGGCTCCTTCCATTATGAAGTCACAGGATTGGGTTGTTTTTAATTATGTACGTCATTCATAGTCTGCCTCTCTTACTGAGTCTCAAGGCAGATTACACAATGCAAGTCGATGCAATAATAGGATGAAACGTCTAACAAGCAATGCAATAGGATTTGGATTATAGAAGGAAAGCATTGAGAGTGAGACAGGATACGTGATACAGTGCAGGAAAAGGTCTTAGAATCATAGATTCATAGAATCATAGAGTGGGAAGGGGCCACGCAGACCATCTAGTCCAACCCCCTGCCCAATGCAGGACCAGCCTGAAGCATCTCTGACCAATATCCGTCCAGCCTCTTCTTGAAAGCTGCCACTGAAGGGGAGCCAACCCCCTCCCTAGCCAGCTGATTCCACCTTTGAACCACTCTGACCCTGAAAAAGTGTTTCCTGATATCCAGCAGATACATTTCTGCATGTAATTTAAACCCGTTACTTCGGGTCCTCTCCTCTGCTGCCAACTGGAACAGCTCCTTGCCCTCCTCCAAATGACAGCCTTTCAAATATTTAAGGAGAGCAATCATGTCCCCCCTCAGTCTCCTCTTCTCCAAACTAAACATTCCCGAGGCCCTTAGCCTTTCCTCGTGGGGTTCAATCTCCAGACCCCTGATCATCCTCGTCGCTCTCTTCTGCACCCTCTCGATTTTGCCCACATCCTTTTTGAAGTGAGGCCTCCAGAACTGCACACAGGACTCCAGGTGCGGCCTGACCAAGGCAGTCTACAGAGGGGCTATGACCTCCTGCCATTTCAATGCTGTGGGCCTTTTAATACATTTAAAATCTTGCTTTGAAAGTATTCCATCTGTCATTGTACAGTACATAGTGGAATACTTCACAGTGTCTTAAAGTCTTACCTAAGCATTGTAAAATGTAATGAGAGGAAGAGGATCTATACAGCAAACAGATTTATTATTATTATTATTATTATTATTATTATTATTATTATTATTATTATTATTAGATTTGTATCCTGCTGTCCCCCACTAATGAGGGGCTCAGAGCGGGTTCCAACATATAATAAATAAAACGCACATCTGAGTAAAACGTTTCAATTAACACAATTCATCAAAATTCTACTGCAACGCTCTCTACATGGGGCTGCCTTTGTCGCAAATCCGGAAGCTGCAGCAAGTGCAGAATGCTGCGGCCAGGCTGTTGATGGGTCTTCCTAGTAGGGACCACATCCAGCCTGTGCTGAAAGCGCTGCACTGGCTGCCAATAGCGTACCGGATCCGCTTCAAAGTGCTGGTTCTTACCTTTAAAGCCCTACATGGTCTGGGTCCAGCTTACCTAAGGGACCGCCTTCCCTCATATGTTCCCCCGCGAGCACTTCGGTCTGGGACACAACATCTCCTGGCAATGCCAGGTCCCAGAGAGGCCAGGCTGGCCGCAACCAGGGCCAGGGCATTCTCGGTGGCGGCTCCTACCTGGTGGAATGAACTCCCGGTGGAGATCCGGGCCCTGCGGGACCTTGTACAGTTCCGCAGGGCCTGTAAGACGGAGCATTTCCTCCAGGCGTATGAGTAGGAGCCGCCACTACCATCACTATTGTCCATCTTAATCTGGCCCTGGAAGAGGGAACATCAGTGGTTCCTGGAGCAGATGATGCTGAGGAACAAAGTAGTGGAAATAGAGCAGCGAAATACGCCATCTTGGGAAATAACATCTAGAGCACTTTATTTAGTAATTGGTTAACGTGATTTTATTTGTACTGTAGTGATCTTAAATGATTTTAAATATGTTTTTATATTGGCGCATGCCTCTTTGTAAGCCGCCCTGAGCCCACGTTGCAGGGAGGGCGGGGTATAAATTGAATAAAATAAATAAATAAATTTCCATGATGGCCCACGTATTTACTGCACTGCTGCCCCAGGAAAAGAAAGGGAGGGGGCAAGGTAGCGGAACTGCATAGCTGGGAGTTCCCCTGGCCTCATCCGTACGCTTGGCAGTATAACTCCATCTGGCAGGCCCTGCAAAATCGTACCAAATCCTGCAGGTCCTGGACCTCAGTTGGGAGTGCATTCCACCAAGCTGGGGCCATCACTGAAAAGGCTCTGTTTCTGGTCGAGGTCAGGTGAATGCTCCTTGGCCCTGGGGTCTCCAGTGTATTATTAGAAAAGCATAATGCTATTTGGGGGGGGTATACCAGGAGAGGCGGTCCCACAGATACATGGCTCCCAGACCACATAGGCCTTTGAAGATTACAACCAACACCTTGAACTCGATCCGGTACTCCATCTGGAGCCAGTGCAGCTGGCAGAGCACCGGCTGGATGTGTGCTTTAACAGGGGCCCCTGTAAGGACCTGCGCATTTAAAATCTTGCTTTAAAAATATTCCATCTGTCATTATACAGTGCGTAGTGGAATACTTCACAGTGTGTTGATAAAAACAGCGCTTGGCTCATTCACAAGTTTCTGCTCTAGAGGAACGATTAGATTCGAGTTTAGTGACGCCTCAGAGAGCAATAAGACTTCCAACGTGGAAGCTTTCAACAAAGGGAGCTTTGACTCTTGACAGCTTGTACCCCGAAAAGCTCACTGGTCTCTAAGGGGCTAATGAACTCAAACCTGTTTTCTGCAGACCAACATCGCTACCCCCTAAAACTAGAGGAGGTGGTTTGCCCAAGTCAGGGACCTGAGGAACCTCCCCCCTAGGCTCACTGACTCCAAGGGGACCTGAGAAACCACCTCTGGTATCCACTCGCTAAGTCAGCAATACATGGTGCCACTTAAGGCAATACCTGCTGGTCAGCTGGTCAGCTGGTCCCTTCGACAGCTCACTGCCTGACAATCAGCTGGGAGGCAGCCTGGAGCCAGGGTTGGGGAAGCGAAGGGATGAGTCCTCGCTGAGGTCCAGGGGTGGTGGCATCTTCCTGCAAGACCTGCTCAGATCTCATGGGAGTCCCAGCGAGGGTGGAACCACCACAGGAGATGGCCTCAGGATGGCCAGGCCCTCCGTAAGACAACACGATGTCAGCCAAGGAGGACACGCTGGCTCTTGGGGTCAGGAGAGTGGAGGAGGAGCAGAAGAAGAAGAGGAGGAGGAAGAGAGTTGGATTTATACCCCGCCCTTCACTACCCGAAGGAGTCCTAGAGTGACTTACAATCTCCTTCCCTTCCCCTCCCCACAACAGACACCCTGTGAGGTAGGTGGGGCTGAGAGAGCTCTCTTGAGAGAACTGCTCTTGAGAGAACAGCTCTGAGAGAACTGTGGCTTGCCCAAGGTCACCCAACAGCTGCATGTGGAGAAGAGGGGATTCAAGCCCGGTTCTCCCAAGTTAGGGTCCATGCTCCTAATCACCACACCAAACCTCCTCCTCTCTCAGTCGGTGGGTAGGTGTCCACTGCAAGGTTCCCTCTAAGCTGTGGAGTCTCGTGAGCAAAAATTCTACTTTGTGAGCTACTGGCATTAAAGTTGTGAGCGAGCGATTTGGCTCCTGCATTAATCAGTGTGCTCTGGAGCCCTCGTTCCTGAGCGAAGGCAAAAATGTGTGAACTGGAGGCTAAAAAGCTGTGAGCTAGCTCACACTAACTCAGCTTAGAGGGAACACTGGTGTCCAGAATTCCCTGCTGGCAAGGATCACTCATACTCAGGAAGGTCTTCTGCATCCCTGTTCAAGGAAAGTGAGATGGACTTTCATTCAATGGGACAACGGTCAGAAAGAGCTTTGCCAGACTTTGAGGAAGAGGGACTAGGAAACAAGGAGTGAAAACCATCAGCCAAGCCCACGGTGGGTCTTGAACTGATGGATGGGTGCGAGGGAGGGACTCACTCAGTGTGGCACACCTCCCCAGGGGGATTCTTTGCATCGTTAGGTCAGAGTGAGTCTGGGGCGACCTTTTTTTTCATTCCCAACAAAAGCTTTTGGGGCAGACTGTCTGATCTGAGCTGGGGGCTCACAGGGCAGAATCAAGCTCGCCTGGAAAGAGGCCCACCAGCAAGATTGATCTGTCCACAGAGCGTGAGACAGGTGGAAGCAAGCGTCAGTACCTTGGATAGCTCCAAAGCCGTCAGAACGGCCCCTTAAAGAACATAAAAACATAAGAGATGCCAATGTTGGATCAGGCCAAAGGCCCATCCAGTCCAACACTCTGTATCATACAGTGGCCAGAAATACCAGTGCCATCAGGAGGTCCACCAGTGGGGCCAGGACACTAGAAGCCCTCCCACTGTTGACCCCCCCCCCAAGCACCAAGATGACAGAGCATCACTTGCCCCAGAGCCCCTATCTATACCTTGTGGCGAATAGCCACTGATGGACCTCTGCTCCATATGCTTATCTAATTCCCCTTTGAAGCAGGGTAAATACTGGAGCGGGTTCAGAAATATTCCACCTGGTCCAGTGTTCCCTCTAAGCTCAGTTAGTGTGAGCTAGCTCAGTTTTTGAGCCTCTGGCTCACACATTTTTTGCCTTAGCTCAGGAAGGAGTGCTCCAGAGCAAACTAATGTATGCATTTGCCAAATCGCTCGCTCACACTTTTAATGTGAGTAGCTCACAAAGTAGAATGTTTGCTCACAAGACTCCACAGCTTAGAGGGAGCATCGACCTGGTCCCACCCTTCTAGGCCAATGAATGTTGGTTTCCGACCTTTTCAATATGGTGACATAAGAACATAAGAGAAAA
>NW_015162255.1:1487-4634 GCF_001447785.1 Gekko japonicus | reverse complement strand
CTCCCCAATTAGCAAAGTGCTGACACTTGTAGAGCTGCTCGCGGGCTTTTGGCAGGCGGGAGGCACAGCTCGGCGTCCCATCCAGGGCCCAGCACTCTAGGCGAATGCCTAGTTCACCTAGTGGGTGAGCCGGCCCTGGTTTGGAGAGGGAAGGGACCTCAGCAGGGTATAATGCCACCATAGGTTCCACCCTCCACTGGATGGGCCAATGGTCCAGCTCTGAGTACTACAGCTACTTATGTTCACATGCGCACCTCTTTTGCAGTGGCGCTGCTCAATTTGGATATGCTCCATTTTAGCAAGACCTATGAAAGTTTCCCACCCTCCTGCTGCAACCCAGAAAACGTCCTGGGAGTCCTGAACAAACAGGTTACCTGATAGGTACACACCCAGCAAGAAAGCAATGAAAATTGTGAGCTTCCTTCCTTCACAGCCTGTCTCCTCCCTACTGCACTGAAAACAGTTCCCTGAAACGTTGGACAAAGTCAAAAATGGCACTGGAAGGTGGCCGGATGCCAGTTCTCTTTCTGGGCCAGGGGTCTGTGCCTTTACCGGGCACAGTTTAGGACCCCCACCCCTCCAATAACTGCACCCCCCTGCCAAAACTGGAAAAAGCAACATGAACTCTTGTCAGTCAGGGAGCTCATGAAGTGACAGGAAGCCGGCCAGTCTGGCAATCCTACGGTTCTGCCAAACACCAGGACACAAAGATACGTTAAGATAGCCATTTGTGTCAGTTTTGCTACTGCTGAATGCGATTCTAGAGCAGGACAGTTCACTCTTGGACTGGTGACTATTTGCCACAGAGTTTCCAGTGGAAGAACCACTGGATCCACTGATCTTCCAGGAGCTCCTTGTGATTTCCCTGGGGGTGCTAACTGCTCAGGAATGCAAACAACTTTAGCCCTCCTCCTGGCCATAAGAGGTTGGCACAATTGTCATAAGAACATAAGAGACGCCAATGTTGGATCAGGCCAAAGGCCCATCCAGTCCAACACTCTGTATCACACAGTGGCCAGAAATACCAGTACCATCAGGAGGTCCAGCAGTGGGGCCAGGACATTAGAAGCCCTCCCACTGTTGACCCCCCCAAGCACCAAGATGACAGAGCATCACTTGCCCCAGAGCCCCTATCTCTACCTTGTGGCTAATAGCCACTGATGGACGTCTGCTCCATATGCTTACCTAATTCCCTTTTGAAGTCGTCCATGCTTGTAGCCGCCACCACTTCCTGTGGCAGTGAATTCCATGTGTTAATCACTCTTTGGCTGAAGAAGTACTTCCTTTTATCCGTTCTAACCCGACCGCTCAGCAATTTCATGGAGTGCCCACGAGTTCTTGTATTGTGAGAAAGGGAGAAAAGTACCTCTTTCTCGACCTGCTCTATCCCATGCATTATCTTATAAACCTCGATCATGATCATGTCACCCCTCAGCCCTCGTTTCTCCAAGCTAAAGAGTCCCGAGCGCTTTAACTTTTCTTCATAGGGAAAGTGTTCCAACCCTTTTATCATTCGAGTTGCCCTTTTCTGCACTTTTTCCAAAGCTCCTTTCCAGAAGGAGCAGATCGTCCTTTTCCAGAAGGAGTGCTGCTCGTAGCTACCACTGAGGAGAAAGGTAGCTTCCATGTATGTGCTCTTGCTCAGGAGTCCCCAACGTGGTGCCCATGGGCACTATGGAACCCACTAACACCGTTTCTTGGGTATGCCCAGTGTTTTTAGAAAGTGTGCGTGGTCAGGTGAGGCTACTGCCCAGCAGTGCTTCTGATTAGCACTGGAGAGCTGATTGGCTGTGAAGATTAAACTAACATTGTTCCAGCACAAGCTGCCATCATAGTGTTTGGTTTATTCTCCCTCTCCTCTTTCCCAGTGCAAGTTGTCTGTGTGCGCACCTGCCTCCTGCAGTCCACCATTTTACAGTTTGCGCCGCGTCCCACAGCAGCCATTTTGTGGTTGCGCCCACCAGCCTGTGTCAGAATTCCCAAGGTGCCCACAGGCTCAAAAGCGTTGGGGACTCCTGCTCTAGCGTAATCCGTAGTAATGAAGCTTCTTTCCTGTTTAAGAAAGTAGACTGATTCAGATCCTACCCACATGCCTACCCACACACTAAGAACACACATGCAGTGTGTGTGTGTGGGGGGCTAAATTACCGGAAAGCTCTGCCCTTTGTACTTGCGCAGAGGCAACCTTGCCAGGAAACCCCAAGACACTGTCCATCAGCTGGTCTCTCAGCTGGTCTTTCTTCCCCTCACTCTCCTTTCCTCCCCCCCCCCCCCGCCACTTGTGGCAATTTGGGATTGAGTTTCCAGTGGCGCAGTCCTTCTCCTACTTCTTTTTCCTTCCCGTCCCATCTATCTCCCCATCCCCAATTCAATGCAGGTTTCAAAATGAACCTGCACCAGCCATGCTGGATAACCTAGGCAACTGTAGACTGTGGCCTGAAGTTGCCTAGGCAATGAAAAATGGCCGCAAAGAAATCATAAAGTACCCGATGAAACAGGTACCCTATGAGCTTTGACTCACAAAAGCTTAAACCCTGGAAATTGTTGCTGGTCTAAGGTGCTAATGGATTTGAATATTGTTCACAAGACCCTGGCATTTCAAAATCTTCTTCTCCCTTCCTTAAAAAAAAAAAAAGTTTTCCTGCAAATTCTTCCAATTTTTAGAAACATCCCCTCTTTCTGTACCTGGTCCTGTTGTACAGAGGTTTTGATCCACACTAAATTCAGAATCAGATATACAGATGGCTGAAAGTATAAACAGAGAGAGAAGGGCAGAAGCAGAAGATGACAAAGAAGAGATTAGATTTTGCCTTTTGCTCAGAGTGGCTTACGATCTCCTTTCCCTTCCTCTCCCCACAACAGACACCCTGTGAGGTAGGTGGGGCTGAGAGAGCTCTGAGAGAACTGCTCTTGATAGAACAGCTCTGAGAGAACTGTGGCTTGCCCGAGATCACTCTGCAGCTGCACATGGAGGAGTAGGGAATCAAACCCGGTTCTCCCAAATTAGAGTCCACTCTCCTAACCATTACACCAAACTGGCTCTCATATAGTGATTTATGTTAGAACATCAACTCCAAAGGGGATGAAGAGTAGAGATGTAAAATTTCTGGAAATTTTGAAGCTCGGAAAAACCCCGTTTTTCCCCAG
>NW_015162255.1:0-1088 GCF_001447785.1 Gekko japonicus | reverse complement strand
ATATATATATGTTTTAGAAATGATTTGGAAAATATTTGAACACCTTGTCTTAAAATATTTTATTCATCATGTTAAAATAAAACGTTCTATAATCAATTTTTTTTCTTTCCTCAATTTTTCCAAAATTTTTTGGGGGGAAAGGCTTCAGGAAAAAACAGGGGAAAACGGTTTTTTTTTTGAATTTTTCCATTTTTTCCCCAGGCTTTCACATCTCTAATGAAGAGAGATACAGATGTACAGATGAAAAGAAAGAAATGAGGATAATGGGGGCAGACCCAAAAAGGCATCATGTACCATTTCTGTAAATCAGCCTGGAAAATACCCACACAACTAGCTGCCTACAAGGACTAAAATACCATGAAACCACTACAAAAGTTGGCTCTTTCTTACACATAACAGAGAGGCATTTATGGGCACACACGCTAGTAAGAAAAGCTGTGGATGAGTAATATTTCCAGATTTATTTGGAAGAGAGTTATCAATGCCTCATTCTGAACACATTTAGAGTCCAGTGGCACCTCTAAGGCCAACAAAGGTGTATTCAAGGTATCAGCTTTTATGTGCATGCACACGAAAGCTCATACTTTGAATAAACCTTTGTTGGTCTTAAAGGTGCCACTGGACTCTCATTTTTTGTCGACTGCTTCAGACCAACACGGCTGACCACCTGGAACTATCATTCTGAACAATTTATAAACTCAGACTGCAGACTTCAAATCAAAGGCATGGAAATGGGCAGATAAGGACAAATTGACCACTGTATTGACGCTCAAGAGCCTGGAGTCAGAAATATATTTGCCGGACAACCCCGACCCCTAGGTGGCTGGTCAAGCATGATTATAAAGTTCATACCACCTGGTTTTTCAGGACATTTCAGTTATTGAATATATACGTGCTCAAGCACAGCCTAACGTTCTACGTGTAAAACCTAGAAGAGAAAGGAGGAGGTCTCTTTTTCTCTTGCACGCAATTTCTGAAAATAATTTACTTTTTCAAATGAGGGAAACTGCAGGCAAACTTTTACCAACCTTTCTTTTAAGTCTGGAAAGGCTGCTAGAAGCCAGACAAAGGCTGCGGTCACACGGAGC
>NW_015162254.1:350-4732 GCF_001447785.1 Gekko japonicus | reverse complement strand
TATTACCAGCACATGACCCGGGCTGTGCTAGGGGATGACCCCCACCTGATGAAGGTGGGTAGGGGAAGGTTTCTGAATGGGGCACAGCTGATGTTGAGGGGATGAATTATGAAACTGCATTGTGGGGCAGGAAGGAAAGGCCGGGAAGGTGCTGACAGTTTCACAGCTGTGAGGAACTCCTGACTAGAAAGGCTACACGTTGCTTGGAATCCAGGCAGGCAGCTCCTGAGGGCTCCTTGCTTCTTGGGGCTGTGAAAAACTTTGGCAGCGGTTCTCAAGTTCCTGACAGACCTCACAGTGAGGCTGATGGGCCTGCGTTCGCCTTTCTCAAACAATCTGTGTTTGAGACTCTTAGTGCAGCCCTAAACAGAGTTACACTCTTCTCAGTCCATCGAGGCTAATGGTTGGAGAAAGCTGTAACTCTGTGTAGGATCACATGGTTAGTGTTCACAGTGCCCTCCACGGCCTTATGAAACATGAGGAGAGAAGGAGGGGAGACTCCTGGCCAAAACCCTGCCAGTGGGCTAAGCTGAAGGAAGGGCTGGCCCAGAAGATTGAGAGGGTGGTATTGCTTCTCCCTCACGTCTGACCTTCGGGTTCCTTCTCACACAGGTCGCCCTTCAGGACTTGCAGACCAACTCGAAAATTGCGGCCCTCCTGCCTTACTTTGTCTACGTCGTGAGCGGGGTGAGTAGAGAGCCTCCAGACCAGACTCTGGCACCTCTCTCTTCTGTGAGGGAATCCTCTTACCCTTCCTCCTTGACAAGAGCCATTCTGCATGATCAGTTTTCACAACAGTGTTACCCAAAGAGGCAGTCTCCACTTTCATTGGGGGAATTAGACTGAGTGAGAGGAGGGGCATTTGGGACCGAGACACCTGGGTATACTGGGATTGTCCCTTTAAGAACTCTCAGAAATATCCAGGCAGATGTTCAATTGGTAGGGTTTTTATTAAAAATGGTAAAAACCAGAATGCACACATACAGTAAACATGTGCTTTCAAACCTATCTTTCTAATCATAAGGACTAGAAGCTTGCTTTATAACAAACACCAGCATTCTCTGGAAGTTCAGCTTTAAAGCAAATGCCACATACCCTGTTTGTGTGGGACTGTGGGGTACTTCACTGTAATGTATTTGTAAGAAAGAACCAGTGTAGTGTAGTGGTTAGAGTGGCAGACTAGGATCTGGGAGACCGAGGTTCGAATCACCACTGCTGTGGAAACTTTCTGGGTGACCTTGGGCTGGTCACACAGTCTCAGCCTAATGGTCACACAGTCTCGGCATAACCTGCCTCACGGCATTGTTGTGATGATGAAAGAGAGGACCAGAGAATGATGTGAGCCACTTTGGGATGGAAAGCATGGTATAGATGAAGAAAATCAATAAAATAAAATGTGAGAACATGGACTGAGATGCTGGAATAGGAGGAAAAGAGGTGTGTGTGGGGGGTTCTGCAGGCTCAGTGGATGTGATACTCCCTGGAAGGACTAGGCTCCGGGATGATTAGACTGCATTCCTTGGGGCCGTCCCTTCCTGCAATACATTTTCCTTTTCTGGCTCCGGTGGCAGGTCAAGTCAGTGAGCCACGACTTGGAGCAGCTGAATCGCCTCCTGCATGTGGCCAAGAGCCTCATCCAAAACCCCTACCTGTGCCTGGGCTCCTACGTCAAGAGCCTCATCGCCAGTGTCATGTACTGTGTCCTGGAGCCCCTGGCCGCCTCTATCAACCCCCTCAACGATCACTGGACCCTCCGTGACTACGCTGCCATGCTCCTCGGCCACATCTTCTGGTACATTCCTTCCGATCCAACCCATTGGGATGGGGACAGTCCCTCTGATCTCGTGGAGGAATCAGGAGTGACTGTAGCCAAAAGCAGGACTCTGCTTGGCTCGGTGCACACCTGGTAATATTTCTCTTGTGGTTGCCAAGAGCAGCCGTGAGCCTCCAGGTTCCTTTGGGGCCCCTGCTGACATCAGAGAGACCCCAATCCAAAGTATCCGGTGGAAATAAATCACATGACTTTCCTTGCTCTGTGGGCTCCCCAGGGTGACCTTCTACCCCCCAGAATTTTGTCCCTCGTCAAGAGGAAGTTCTTGGCACAACATGTAATAAACTGGTGGGATTTGCCAGTGCAAGCTCAGAAGCCTTTAAAAAGGGTGATACACTTTTGTGGAAGAGGGTCTGTCAACACTAAGTAGATGTGATACTGGAATGGAACCTCCGTGTGCAGAGGCAGTGTACCTGGGAAACAAAAATAAGGGAGTGGGGCCTATTGTCTTCCTGTCCTGCTTGTGGGCTTACCAGAGGCATCTGTATGGACATGGAAGTAGACAGGACACTATATGAGATGGACCCCCTCCATCTGATCCCAGCGGTGCTCCTCTTATGCCAGCTCAGTCTTGCCTGTGAGCAGCAAGAATGGACTGGGGAGGGGCTGTGGCTCAGTGGTAGAGCATCTGCTTGGCACACAGAAGGTCCCAGGTTCAAACCCCAGCATCTCCGGTTAGAAAGGACCAGGTAGGAAATGATGGAAAAGACTTGAAGAGAACCACAGCCAGTCTGAGTGGGCAGTACTGAACTTGATAGACGAAGGGTCTGATTGAACATAAGGCAGTTTCATGAATGAGCAGATCTTCTTGCCTGAATTATGGATACAAGCAACAGGGGAAGGCTGCTGCCTTCACACCCTCCTTGTAGGCTTTCCAAGAAGCCTTTTGGTTGGCCATTGTTGGAGACAGGATGCTGGATTAGATGGACACATAAACATATGAAACTACCTTATGCTGAATCAGACCCTTGGTCCATCAAGGTCACTATTGTCTACTGGCAGTGGCTGTCCAGGGTCTCAGGTCTTTCACATCACCTACTACCTGGTCCTTTCACCTGGAGGACACCAATGATTGATCCTGGGACCTTCTGCATGCCAAGTAGGTGCTCTACCACTGAGCCACAGCCCCTCCCCCTTATTGGTTTGATCCAGTAAGGCTGTTTATATACAGGTTTTTGTCGCTGTTCAGGTTGAGGCTGACTAATATCTTTTCTATCGGGATGAATTTTTTGTTAGGTTAGCTTATCGGGTTAATTGTCGGGTATCTGTTGTGCCCTCCTTAGTGGGGAATAGTTTAGATGATTCAAACAAGGCCTCTCAAGCTGCTTCCTAATTAAGGATCTTTCCGTATTTGCGAATTTAAAACTTTGAACCTTTGTTTGGGCTGTTTTGACACAGCAGGCCTGAGAGTTTGCTGTTAGGTTTTTGTGCAAATCAGCAAATGTGCCTCCCCCAACTCTTCTAGCTAACTTACAAGTTTTCAGCCTTGAGAATAATAACGTATGAATCAGTGGCTTGATGCTCACAATAAATCCCAGAACAAGCAGAACAGATTTTGCAGCAATTATGTTTTTGGATGCCCTGAGGTGTCTTATATCATGCTTTTAGAGAAAAAGAAATTAGATGGTTTATCATAAAGTCATGTGAAGTTCACATGACTATGTGTCTATAAGCCAGCCATACCCTAAATACACGCTCCATCTCTCAGATCCGGGTTACAGTGTATAACAATCCCTCCCCCCTTTTTTTCTGGGCAGTCCCTTTTCTTGTTCTTCATTTTGATGCCAGTTTGGTGGTTAAGTGTGTGGACTCTGGGAGAACTGGGTTTGATTCGCGAGTGGGCGTCAACATGGCAAATGTGGTTCAATGTGGCCAAGTGCAAGGTGATGCACATTGGAGCAAAAAATCCTAAATATAAATACACATTGATGGGGTCCCAACTGGCAGAGACGGAACAAGAGAGAGATCTTGGAGTCGTAGTAGATAACTCACTGAAAATGTCGAGACAGTGTATGACTGGGTTGGAACACTTTCCCTATGAAGAAAGGTTGAAGTGCTTAGGGCTCTTTAGCTTGGAGAAACGACGGTTGAGGGGTGACATGATCGAGGTTTATAAGATTATGCATGGGATAGAACAGGTAGAGAAAGAGGTACTTTTCTTCCTTTCTTACAGTACAAGAACCCGTGGGCACTCAATGAAATTGCTGAGCGGTCGGGTTAGAATGGATAAAAGGAAGTACTTCTTCACCCAAAGAGTGATTAACACATGGAATTCACTGCCACAGGAAGTGGTGGCGACTACAAGCATGGATGGCTTCAAGAGGGAATTAGATAAGCATATGGAGCAGAGGTCCATCAGTGGCTATTAGCCACAAGGTATAGATAGGGGCAAGTGATGCTCTGTCTTCTTGGTGCTTGGGGGGGGGGAACAGTGGGAGGGCTTCTAATGTCCTGGCCCCACTGGTGGACCTCCTGATGGCACCGGTATTTCTGGCCACTGTGTGATACAGAGTGTTGGACTGGATGGGCCTTTGGCCTGATCCAACATTGG
>NW_015162254.1:0-297 GCF_001447785.1 Gekko japonicus | reverse complement strand
GGCACCTGGTATTTCTGGCCACTGTGGGATACAGAGTGTTGGACTGGATGGGCCTTTGGCCTGATCCAACATTGGCATCTCTTATGTTCTTATAATTCCCCACTCCTCCTCTTGCAGCTGCTGGATGACCTTGGGCAAGCCATAGTTCTGTCAGAGCTGTCCTTGAAAGAGCAGTTCTTTCAGAGTGGGGAATCAAACCCAGTCCTCCCAGATTAGAGTCTGTGCACTTAACCACTACACCAAACTGGCTCTGTTTTAAGTGACGCCTCCCACCCCGACAGGTGGAGTAACTCCATA
>NW_015162253.1:2928-4600 GCF_001447785.1 Gekko japonicus | reverse complement strand
GTCTTTTGTGAGGAGGGGAAGGGAAAGCCATTCTGTAAGCCGCTCTGAGACGCCAAGTGAAGGGCAAGGTATAAATCCAATCTCCTCCTCCTCTTCTTCTTCTGTTGCAGGGGATGGGGGAGACTTACTAGAAGCAAGAGGGAGGCCCAGGCTGCATCGCCTGTGACATGGCAACGTCACTTCCAACATGTAGGGAGGGGCCGTGGCTCAGTGGTAGAGCCTCTGCTTGGCATGCAGGAGGTCCCAGGTTCAATCCCCGGCATCTCCAGTAAAAAGGACCAGGTAGTAGGTGATGCGAAAGACCTCCGCCTGAGACCCCAGAAATCCACTGCTTGTCTGAGTAGACAATACTAACATCAATGGACCAAGGGTGTGATTCAGTATAAGGCAGTTATAAGACTTCGACAAGATATTGCAGTTTCATGTGTTTGGTGTCGTGGTTCAGTGCGCAGACTCTAATCTGGGAGAACTGGGTTTGATTCCCCACTCCTCCACTTGCACCTGGCTGGATGACCTTGGGCAAGCCATAGTCCTGAAGAGAGCTGTTCTTGAAAAAGAGCAGTTTCTGTCAGAGCTGTCTCAGCCCCGCCGACCTCACAGGGTGTCTGTCATGGGGAGGGGAAGGGAAAGGAGACTGTAAGCCGCTCTGAGACTCTGAGTGAAGGGCAGGGTATTAATCCAATCTCCTCCTCCTCCTCCTCCTCTTCTTCTCCTTCTCCTTCTCCTTCTTCTCTTTCTTCTCCTTCTCCTCCTTCTCCTTCTCCTCCTCCTCCTTCTTCTCCTTCTTGTACCAGAAGTGATGTCATCACACTGGGGCATCCTGGCGATGCTCTGGTATTTGGGCAGAAATTCTATGGTAAAAATGGCTCCTACCATCCAGGTTTTGCCCAAACACCAGAACATCACTCAGACATTGCTGACAGGGTGATGTCACTTCTGGTACACACCGGAAGTAACATTGCCACATTGTCAGTGATGTGTCCTGGGCCTCCCTTCTGCTCCGGGTAAGTCCCCACACACACACTGATTGGCAGCAGGGAGTAGGGTATCCCCCACCTCCAGTGGGGGGCTAACCACCCTACCAGGCCCTAGCTTTGTAAAACGGCACCCGTACGTTGCCCAGCTTTATAGCTATCTGAAAAGGAGTCATGTCTCTATTCTTGATGGAAGTACCCTAGGGGATATGGAAACCTTAAAAAATATAAGGCCTTGATACAACAGAAAAAGAAATTAGCCTTAGCCTTTGCATGGGAGCAACTAAGCTCAGCAATCAGAGATAGAAATCCCCGTTTATTCTGGAATATGGTCTTGAATTGTACTACTAGATCTCCCTCAGTGTGTAGTAATACAGTTCTCCCTGTAATTTGGGGCAATTATTTTGAGCAGCTCTATCGAGGTCGGGATGAGGCTGCAACAGAGGATCTGGATATAGATACACGTGCTATAAAGACGTCACCATTTCTATTCTGTACAGGGGTCATTTCATAGCAAAAGAGGTTCCGGAGCTCATTAGCATAACTTATTTGCATATGCCACACCCCCTGACATCACCGGAAATGTGTCAGAAGGCAACACCTGCTGCTCAGGCTCCACTGGACTGTTTTGGATTGCTAGCTATTGGGGGGATGGGGAAACAAGATCTGTCCTTGCAGAGGAGGGAGAACTTGTACCT
>NW_015162253.1:0-1615 GCF_001447785.1 Gekko japonicus | reverse complement strand
GGAAGGAAGGAAGGAAGGAAGGAAGGAAGGAAGGAAGGAAGGAAGGAAGGAAGGAAATCTCCATTTTGCTATGGAGTTCTTTATTTCACTCTTGTCCCTGCCACTGATTTCCCCCCCGGGGGGGAAATTGCAGTTTTACAATATTATTTGTGCATCAAAAAAAAAAATGGAAGGAAGGAAGGAAGGAAGGAAGGAAGGAAGGAAGGAAGGAAGGAAGGAAGGAAATCTCCATTTTGCTATGGAGTTCTTTATTTCACTCTTGTCCCTGCCACTGATTTCCCCCCCGGGGGGGAAATTGCAGTTTTACAATATTATTTGTGCATCAAAAAAAAAAATCAGTGTTACACATTTTTATCAACATTGTGGCTCTCACGCTGTGAAATGTTCCTATTGGTGGGAACATTTTTCTTCCCCTACCCCCCCTTCTGTCTTGGTCCTATTGGTGGGAGCACAGCTTCCTTGCCCCCCCCCTCCTGCTGCCCCTCCCAGCTACTCCTAGAAGACAGGGGACCTTCCCCCCCAAAAAAAAAACAGTGAAAGGGAAGAATCAGAGGTCTTGAGCAGGAGGGGGGGAATCCACACAAACAAATGCGATATAACACAGACAAATCTACGAAATCGTCGGCAGAGAACCAAGATCATTGCTGAAAAGATGAATGGCCATCGAGGGAAGGGATTCAGAACCTATAAAGGTTAGTCAAGAATAGAAGAGGGCCAACTCTTAAAATCTAATTATGAAACCTAAAAAATATACATGTATTTATTAAACACAAATTAAAATAACGAATAAGGGCCCATTCATACCTCATATACAAATATAAAAACATACAAAGGCTGATGAAATAGACCTAACGCGTTTCGGCCTTTACAGGCCTTCCTCAGAGGTCTAATACAAATAGAACATGTTGGCTGATATGTAAAAATATATACAATCATACATATGCAGGATATGAAATAGAGACCAGAAAACAGTTGTTCCAAAGTTTAACCACTGGGCAAAGAAGAGAAATACAAAAATACAAATGAAACCTCCAGTGCAATCACATGTCCAGTAGTACTTCTCTCTGGTCAACTTATATATTCTCCTGAGCTTGTACAGCCAAATGTTCCCAATGAAATGTTTCTTAAGTTAAAAGCAGTTAGGGAAGGGAGACAGGGCACATTGGCTCACCCCCGTTGCTGTCCCGTTTGGTTTCTAAATCTTGGCCACTGGAAGGAAGAGATTCGACAAAGACCCAGGGCAGAACCGGACATTCGGTGGCGGACTCTGGACTGGAAGCTCAAAAGGGCTGGGGACTCCTGGAATAGACGATGCTGACCTTGACGGACCAAGGGTCTGATTCAGTATAAGGCAGCTTCATGAGTTCAGCGGAGACAAGACGGACCTGACCTGGATAGCCCAGGATATTCGGAAGGGCAACCTCCAAGGAATACCAGTTTCTCATAGTATCCTTGAGGATAAGCTGGTTAAGTGTGGGCCGGATGGTGCAACCGTTGGATGGATTCACGGCTTCATGAGTTCAGCGGAGACAAGACAGAGCTGACCAGGATAGCCCAGGATAGTCCTGGCTAGTATTCGGAAGGGTAACCTCCAAGGAATACCAGTTTCTCATGA
>NW_015162252.1:1237-4803 GCF_001447785.1 Gekko japonicus | reverse complement strand
CTGCTTTAAGGTATCCTGCTCTTTTCTGCAGCTATGGGCTACTTGACCTAAATGCAGAGTCATTCAAGCTGGCAGTGAAGCTTCTCCACTGGAGTCTTGTGTCCACGTTCCTCCTATTTCCTTTGCATTTCCCCCCATCATGCTCCTGGAGAGCTTTTTAAAACATCGGTAATTGCTATTTCACTATTGTGCAATAATCGTCTGTTGCCATGTGTAGTAGTTCCTCCTAGAGTTGCCAACCTCCAGCTGGTGCCTGAAGGTCTCCCGGAATGACAACTGATCTCCAGATCTCCTGGAGGAAAACAGGTGGACTCTATGGGCTTATACCCTGCTGAGGTCCCTCTCCTCCCCAGGCTCCATCCCAAATCTCCAGGAATATCCCACCTGGAGTTGGCAACTCTTTTCTCCTCTGAATCCCCAGATTTAGTTTTGAAAAAGTCCTTGCAGAGTGAATAGAGCCTTCCTTTTTTTCTAAAGATAAGAGCTGGGGATTCAGAGGAACGGGTAGCTTGCATACCATGAATAAAGCTTTGTGGGCCTTAAAAGTGCCACTGGACTCAAACTTTGTTCCTCGATAACACTTTTTTTCCAAAAAAGGTGTCCAGTGGCACAGCAAAGAAAATGGTGACCATGGAGGACGACAGGAAGAAAATGGCGCATATTCCCGTCCACATAACTTGGAAGCACACTTCGACCACATTCTTCCTGAAAGATCATGCTCAAACCAGGTTTGAGAAGGAATGTGCTGAGGGAACAGAGGCCTGGAAAGTGAACGGCTGGAAGACAATGTTACGCGGATGCTCCACATACAGACACAGCCCCACAAAAAACCCTGCAGTTTGGAAATCAAGGCAGACAAAATCCTCCATACGGATGAAGACTTAATTCCAATCTAGGTCAATTCTTCTGGCTCATATAACTGTCTGAGTAGTGTGCAAGTCCTTCTCTAGCCTTCAGAGCTAGGGTTGTTGACTAGCTCCGAAATCCGGATGCAGAATCCAGACCCCTGAGGTCTGGAATTCAGAATTTAGAGAAACCAGTATTTCCATATATCCAGAAGTCCATTCAAAGCAACAGGAATTGCCATTTTCCACCTTAAAAAAACCCCAAAAAACTAAAAGGGAAACCACTTTTTAAAAGGTTTCCGTCAGCCTTCTGACCCTTTCCCAGTGCCAGATTGCTGTAGTGGTTAAGAGTGCGGACTCTAATCTAGGAGAACCAGGTGTGATTCCCCACTCTTCCGCGTGCAGCCAGCTGGGTGACCTTGGGTCAGTCACAAGTTCTCCCAGAGCTCTTCTCTCAGGAGCCGTTCTCGAAAGAGCTCTGTCAGCCCCACCTACCTCACAGGCTGTCTGTTGTGGGGGAGGGGAAGGGAAAGGAGACTGTAAACTGCTCTGAGACTCCGAGTGAAGGGTGGGGGTATAAATCCAATCTTTTCTTCATCCTCAGAGAGTTGAGATGTGGCAAGTACACAAAGCAACAGTCACTACTACTAGCAGGGCTATTTTGGGGCAGGAACGCACAGGGTTCCGGCTGGCTCCCGAGTTGGCCACGCCCAGCAGGAACTCATTATCATAATAGGCCACACCCAATAGCAGAAACTCATTAGGATTGGCTACATTAGGGGTGTGTGGCCTAACATGCAAAGGAGTTTAAAAAGCCCTGGGTTTTGACAACAAACAAGGTAAACAGAATAAGAAGGGAAAGGTGGGTGTGGCTGGATGACCACACTTCTGGTAACATGGTGGTGTGGCCTAATGGGCTTATGAGCTGTGCTGTCAGGGGTGTGGCCTAATATGCTAATGAGTTCTTGCTGTTGGGTGTGGCCTATTATGCTAATGAGTTCCGGCTGGGCTTTTTCTAAAAAAAGAGCCCTGGACTAGGATTGCCAATAGAGTCGCAAGCTCTGGGTTGGGAAATCCCTGGAGATTTGGGTCCGTGAGTGAATGAGGTTTGGCGACAGGTGGGATCTCAGCAGGGTACAATGCCATGGACTCCACCCTCCAAAGGGACTTTTTCTCCAGGGGAACTGAACTTGGTCATCCGCAGAAGAATCTGTGACACTGAAGACCAAATAATCCAGGCCGGACCCGGGGGTACTTGCTCCCCCCTTTCCCTCGGTCTCAGATATGTACCAAATAGTATGGCACAGTACGTTTCTAACTTGGTGATCCCGCTGCAACGCAGATCTTTTATGCTAGCCAGATTTAATGTTTTCCCCTCGTCTTGGGTTTTTCAGGTAGATATAGAGGTATCCCGAAACGTGATAGAATTTGTAATTGTTCGTCTGGAGAACCTGATACCTTAGACCACATCTTATTACGCTGCCCCCTCCACTCGTATCTTCGATTACTTTGGATTAAGCCCATGCTGCCTAGGATTAATTCCGACAACGTAATTAGGTACCTTTCCGCTGATGAGTCACCTGAAGTTACTGCGCAGACGGCTGGATTTTTGACCAAGATATTGACAGCGAGGAGTTATTTTTTCAATATTGACGTGCTTTAAGAAGGCATGTGTAATGATACCTGATGAAGTACTTTATTTAGAAGAGAAGAAGAAGAAGAGATTGGATTTATTCCCCACCCTTCACTACCCAAAGGTGTCTCAGAGTGGCTCACAAACTCCTTTTCCTTCCCCTCCCCACAACAGGCACCCTGTGAGGTAGGTGGGGCTGAGAGAGCTCTGACAGAAACGGCTCTTTTTCAAGGACAGCTGTGCCAGAGCTTGTGACTGACCCAAGGTCACATCAGCAGGTGCAAGTGGAGGAGTGGTGAATCAACCCCGGTTCTCCCAGATTAGAGTCCACACACTTAACCACTACACCAGACTGGCTCATCAGCTAAAATGTATTGTCTTATATGCCAATTAAGGTGTTGTATTGGTTGGTTGGTCATCTGGAGATCAGTTGTAATAGCGTGAGATCTCCAGGTGCTACCTGGAGGTTGGCAACTCTAGTTGCCAGCCTCCATGAGCGTCCTGGACCTTTCCTGGAATTATAGTTGGTCTCCAGGCAAGAGAGATCAGTTCCCCTAGAGAAAATGGCTGCTTTGGAGGGTGGACTCCGCAGCATGGCACCCTGCTAAGGTCCCTCCCCTCCCCAAACCCTGCCTTCCTCAGGCTCCACCCCCAAAATCCCCCAGAATCCCCCTATCCCGAGTTGGCAACCCTGTTTGATTCCCCACCGGCCCACAGTTGGTATACCCTAACCTTTAAATTTAAAATGCTGCCCTAGTGTGAGATATTATGAGTGGGGGGGGGGGGGGGAAACAGTACGAAACTTGGAAGTTCCGCCACTTCTCTCTCTAAAGTGCGGAACGCAGATTAACATAAATTACATTAACGTGAGATGCTGCTCTTCATGGGGAAGGGTTGGAAATAAATCCAGATCAACAAAGCTGCCTATAAATGTGCATGCTTTTCGAGAGAGGTGGCTGTCTGCGCGGCGTGTCTCCTCATAGAAAGCGAGAGAATAAAGGTCAGTGAGAAATGATGGATGGTGTTTTCTGGCAACCCCTCAGCATGGAGCGGTTCCCCCCCCCCCCACGCCCCACCCCCATTCTCAC
>NW_015162252.1:0-951 GCF_001447785.1 Gekko japonicus | reverse complement strand
ACTCTCTTTACAATGACTGATGTATCATGAATTTATTTAGGAGCTTTCTGCCCTGTTTTTAAATTTATTATGTATGTTATGTTTTTATTATGGCAAGGTTCTGCCTCGCCTCTGTAAGCCGCCCTGAGCCTATGGGGAGGGCGGGGTATAAATGTGAAAAATAAATAAATGAATGAATGAATGAAAGGCACGGGGCATACGGATGCCAGCCTCCAAGTGGGGCCTGGGAATCCTTTGGAATTGCAGCTCATCTCCAAGACGACAGAGATCAGTTCCCCTGGAGAAAATGGATACTTTGAAGGGTGGACTCTGTGGCTAGGGAATCCCCTGATTTTGGGGGTCCCAATCGGCCACAGCCCAGCTGGCTGGTGGGAGAAGCCCTCTCCCAGCGCCACACAGTGATGGCACCTTGGAGTGACATAATCACGTTTCTGACATAGGGGGTGACGCTCTAGGTTTTGGGCAAAACTCTATGGTTTCGAGGCCCAGAAACCCACAGAGTTTTGCCCAAAAGGTAGAGTGTCACTCCCAGTGTTCCCTGCCCACCCTCAGAACGCCTCCCTATCCCCCCCACCGGGAAGCCAAGGGGACCTGGCAACCCAGTACCCCACTGAGATTCCAGTCCTCCCCAGGCTCCATCCCCAAATCTCGAGTTTCTCAAACTGGATCTGGCTTCCCTCATCCCCACCAGTGGCCCCAGGCAGGCTCCACTACCAACCCAGATCTGGCAACCATACCCCTCCTATCCCCCCCCCAGTGACCGGGGGGGGACCTGGCAACCCTACAATAGGGCAGTTCATGAGAAATGGAAAACCTTGTGAAACATCAGCCTGTTACCATATACAAAATAATGAAAGTAAGCCAATGGATGGTTCCTCCCAGCCCCCTCTTCTCCGGCAGAGTGATCGTTGACAACCTCCAAGTGGGACCTAGAATTCTCCCGGGATTGCA
>NW_015162251.1:1807-4637 GCF_001447785.1 Gekko japonicus | reverse complement strand
TTTACTTTAAAATTACAAAAAAGAATAACCCAACAGAAAGAAAAAGTAGAAAGGGTCAAAACCACTGGGGAAGCTTGGAGACTATTTAAAACTACAATCCTAGAAGCTCAGGAAAAATACATACCACAGATTAGGAAAGGCACAAATAGGTATAGAAAAAAGCCTGCATGGTTAACAAACAAAGTAATGGAAGCTGTAAAAGGTAAAAGGAGCTGTGGTGGCTGAAGTGGTTAAGACGCCGAACTGCAGGCTGTGGAAGGTCAGTAGTTCAACAGTTCGAGACCAGGGTGCCGCATGATGGAGTGAGCTCCCGTCTCTAGTTCCAGCTCCTGCCAATCTAGCAGTTCGAAAGCAAGAAATTGCAAGTAGATAAATAGGAACCACTTCGGTGGGAAGGTAACAGCGTTCCGTGCACCTTGGTGTTTAGTCATGCCGGCCACATGACCACGGAAATGTCTTTGGACAGCGCTGGCTCTTCGGCTTTGAAACGGAGATGAGCACCGCAACCCTAGAGTCAGACTTGACTGGCTTTCGAGCAAGGGGACCTTTACCTTTAAAAGGTAAGAAGGATTTTGGGAGGGGTGTTGAAAGACCTGAGTCAGATTGAGATGACGAGAGAGGAGGTTCTATGACTGATAGACGATTTAAAAAAACTAATAAATCACAAGGCCCGGATGACATACATTTCAGAACTCAAATGTGAACTTGTGGATCGCCTGACAAAAATATGTAATATTTCATTAAAATCTGGTTCCATTCCTGAGGACTGGAAGGTAGCTAATGTTACTCCCATATTTTAAAAAAGGCTCCAGAGGAGATCCGGGAAATTACAGGCCAGTCAGTCTGACATCAATACCAGGTAAGTGTCAGACTCCTCACAGCATCATGATGAAGTACACGCTTGTAGAAAAGGTTTTACTTTAATTTGAAGCTAAGGTGCATAACAGGATCACTGTTCAGAATGGGAGGGAATCAAACAGCAAAGCATATTATAGTTCATTCAAACTACTGAGGCCCAATTGCGGGGTTTCCCGCGCGCGCCTTTGGGTTTGGGAATAAACGTTCCTAGTCAGAATATGTCATCTATTTTTCACGGCGTTTCATGAGAGCTTCATTTCGCTAACAAGCACTTGCAACCACCTGTGCCCTTGGGAGATACAAAAGTCTCGGCAGTCTAAACAGTCATGCGCATCTACAGTCCTACGGCTGAAAGCGAAAGCAGGCAAACGAATACAGTAATGCAAAACCGAACATTGGCAGCTCGCTGACAGTAAGCTGATGGAAACTATTATTAAGGAGAGCATTAGTAGGCACATAGATGTTGGGATTATTGGTAAAATATAGTTAAGCAGAGATAAAAATCATTAGCATCAGCAGAGCAAAAATTGAGAGACTGAGTCCAGGTGTATGTAAAATATAAAAGTTTACTGTGGCCCCATCACACAGGCTGGATATTGGGGGGGGGAGGCGTGGCTAATTGCCCAGGCGCAGTTTGATGCGCGATTACGCAATCAGACACGCCGGCAGCACACCATAGGTCCTTCCCTCGGCGCCGGCAGGTAAACGAGGGACCGGAGGGGAATGTCACGCACCAGCGCGATCACACCATGGGCGTCTGGAGGCAGCCCGTGGTAAACATTTACGAATACCTTGGAGGTACTAGTTTTTTAAGATGCACTGTCGGCGGTAAGCCACGGGTGCACTCCACTTCCCAGATGTTGGGGTGTGATCGCGCCCGGATAATCCGCCCACCATCCGTGCCTCTCCCGTGGCAACTTTGCCGTGTGACCGGGGCCTATAAAACTAACATTGGGAAAAGGTACATGGGATGCAAAATAACAAAAGAACTAGATCCTACATCCTTGCAGCTAAGTAGGTGTTACAGGAATGGGAAATGAAACAGGAATGGCGTCTCCTTCTCCAATAAGACAAAGGGCAGGAAGGAGAACCTCAATATGCTAAATACATGATACACTGATTTCCAGTCAGAGAGCTAAAGTTCCTACAGAATTCCAGGGCTTTCTATTGAGTAAGCAGATTGGGTACAAATAAACATGTGACTTCCTGTTGACTAATACAAACAAGATTAACTCTGTTACTGCTGAAGTGTTTTAACTTGCTAAACCCAACACAAAAACTATTGAGGCATATTTCTGTAAGGGAAGATCTTGTCTCACTAACCTGTTAGTGTTCTTTGAGGGGGTGAACAAACATGTGGACAAAGGGAACCCAATGGATGTTGTTTACCTTGACTTCCAGAAAGCTTTTGATAAAGTTCCTCATCACAGGCTCCTAAATAAGCTCAGAAATCATGAGATTTCATGGATCAAGAACTAGCTAATTAATAGGAGTGAGTATAAATGGGAAATCTTGTCAGTGGAGGGTGGTAAGCAGTGGTGCACTGCAGGGAAATGGGGTTCAATGTGGCCAAGTGCAAAGTGATGCACATTGGGGCCAAAAATCCTAACTATAAATACACGTTGATGGGGTCCGAATTGGCAGAGACTGACCAAGAGAGAGGAGTTGTAGTAGATAACTCAATGAAAATGTCGAGACAGTGTGTAACTGCAATTTTAAAAGGCCAATGCTATGCTGAGGATTATTAGGAAGGTAACTGAAAACAAATCAGCCAGTATCATCATGCCCCTGTATAAATCAATGGTGTGACCTCATTTGGAGTACTATGTACAGTTCTGGTCACCACACCTCAAAACGGATATTATAGCACTGGGAAAAGTGCAGAAAAGGGCAACTAGAATGATAAAAGGGTTGGAACACTTTCCCTATGAAGAAAGGTTAAAGCGCTTAGGGCACATGATCAAGGTTTATA
>NW_015162251.1:1497-1680 GCF_001447785.1 Gekko japonicus | reverse complement strand
ACCCTGGGAGGTAGGTGGGGCTGAGAGAGCTCTTGACAGAAACTGCTCTTTTTCAAAAACAGCTGTGCCAGAGCTACGGCTTGCCCAAGGTCATCCAGCCAGGTGCAAGTGGAGGAGTGGATAATCAGACCCGGTATAGATAGGAACTCTCGGTCTGGGGCAAGCGATGCACTGTGTTCTTGG
>NW_015162251.1:0-783 GCF_001447785.1 Gekko japonicus | reverse complement strand
TCCTCCTCCTCCTCCTCCTCCTCCTCCTCGCCTGTCCAGCAGCAGCCGACGCCTCGGAAGGGCCGGCACGGGCAAAACCCCACGAAGAAGTCCATGGAACGGCAGCCGGTTGAGGATCCTTTACGGATGATAATAATAACAATAATACGCGGTCTTTATTCGACAAGGTGACCCAAACAAACAAACAATCCAGACAAAAACGAGTCGACCCGGAAAGGCCCCGTGCAAGGGAAAGCTGGCAGCCGGTTGAGGATCCTTTACGGATGATAATAATAACAATAATACGCGGTCTTTATTCGACAAGGTGACCCAAACAAACAAACAATCCAGACAAAAACGAGTCGACCCGGAAAGGCCCCGTGCAAGGGAAAGCGCTGCTCCTAAAACGCGCGACCGCCACGGGACGAAAGCGCTTTAAAGACAAGGATGTTTCAGACTACTCGTATCTCAAAAGACTTTTAAACGGCCCAGGAAACCCCACCCAGAGACCCCCCCCCCAGGGAGTAGCTCTCCTGGGCCGCCCTTCCCGCAAGCGGGCTCGGGGCGGGTAACAACATCTCATCAGTACAATAAAAATAATATTTCGTTAACACAAAAAATAATTAAAACATTAAGACACGGCCATATACATTAAAATGGCGATCACAGCCCTGCAGCAGAAAAATTAACTCGAGGGTTTGGAACCTGGACGTAACTGCGTGGGGGGAGGGTGCCGGCAGCCGCCCCTGGGTCCGTGGAAACCCCTCCCCCCATCGGAACCAGATCGGGAGGCAGAACTTGTCC
>NW_015162250.1:1091-5088 GCF_001447785.1 Gekko japonicus | reverse complement strand
AGAATGTAGATATTCAGGAGAAGGGAGCACGAGCTGTTTAAAGAATTAAGTTCGTTTATTTAGAATAGAACCAACTTTGGAAGAAAGCGGAGAGAGTCTAACTATCCTGACTAGCTAGGAGGGATTCAGGTAATGAACACTTCTCAGCAGGAGCGGTGAAAGCCCAACTGAGCCAATCAGGAGACAGGAAGAAGACTATCTGAAAATAGTAGGACGTCCCTAATCACACTATGCTAACCAGTTGTCCCCTCTGCTGCCCCCTGCAGGATGTTCTTGTCATTTTCCTTATCTATGCACAATAGACCTTGCATATTCCAACACTTGCACAAGCAGTCTCACATGGTATAGTCCAGAACAGAGGTTTAAACATGTCAGAGTCATATCAGGGTGACGGCAGGAAAGGATCTGGAGGTCAGGCCATACCTGGAGTATTGTGTGCAGTTCTGAAGGCCTCACTTCCAAAAGGATGTGGGAAGAATGGAGCAGGTACAGAAGAGAGTGACAAGGAAGATTGGGGGCCTGGAAACCAAGCCCTGTGAGGAAAGGCTGGGGACTTGGGAATGTTCAGCATGGAGAAGAGGAGGTTGGAGGGGGACATGATCGCTCTCTTTAAGTATTTGAAAGGGTGTCCCTTGGAGGAGGGCAGGGAGCTGTTCCTGTTGGTAGCAGAGGAGAGGACTCCTCAATCAGAGGTCGATTCAGGGGGGATCGCAGTTCCCCCAGGTGAGGTGCAGGGGGCGGGGCCCCCTTCTTCCGGCCGCCCCCTGCTTCCAGCCTCATTCTGTTGCAGAAGGAGGAAGAAGCAGGAGGGTAAGTTGGCGTCCTCCCCCTCTGCCTGGCCGAAGCCACTCCACGTGTCCTCCACAAGGACTCCCAGCCCCATCCAGGAGCTTTCCCGAGGTAGCTGTGTTAGTCTGTTGCTGCAAAATAGTCCAAGAGTTCAAATAGCACCTTTAAGACTAACAAATAGCACCTTTAAGACTAACCTTTAAGACTAAGACTAACTGAGTGGTGGGTGTGGCCTCATGACACACTTCCGGTGATGGCAGGGGGTGCGGCCTCATGACACACTTCCGGCGATGGCAGGGGGTGTGGCCTTATGACACAATTCCGGTGATGTAAGGGGGTGTGGCATATGTTAATGAGTTATGCTAATGAGTTCCCCTAGCTCTTTTTCTACAAAACGACCCCTGCTCGCAATCATGGGTTTACTTACAGGTGGGGAGATACCAGCTGGATATGAGGGGAAACAATTATAGTAACAGTCTTTCAGAAGTGGAATTGACTGCCCAGGGTGGTGGTGCCAAAGGAGTCTCAGAGTGGCTTACAAACTCCTTCCCCCTCCCCACAATAGACACCCTGTGAGGCAGGTGGGGCTGAAAGAGCTCTGACAGAAACTGCTGTTTTTCAAGGACAGCTGTGCCAGAACTATGGCTTGCCCAAGGTCATCCAGCAGGTGCAAGTGGAGGAGTGGGGAATGAAACCTGGTTCTCCCAGGATTTGAAGCATACTTTATTCTACCATATGGTCTTACCATAGTCATTATTACCATTAATTCATTTATGGGCATCAGATGTTGTTGTCTAGTGAAATAAGGCTCAAATGAGAACTCCGGTGGACCAGACGTTTGTTCCTTGCTCTCTACATCACTGGGCCTAAGGAAGAAAGAGCTTCCAGCCAAGAGGTTACCATTTGGATTATGATCCTCATAGTGCATGAAGTCAAGTGATACTGTGTGGTGTAGCGGTTAGGAGCGTGGACTCTAATCTGGGAGAACTGGGTTTGATTCCCCACTCCTCCACATGTGGCTGCTGGTGTGACCTTGGGTCAGTCAAAAGTTCTTTCAGAGCTGTTCTCTCATGAGTAGTTCTCGAAAGAGCTCTTTCAGCCCCACCTATCTCACAGGGTGTCTGCTGTGGGGATTGTAAGCCACTCTGAGACTCCTTTGGGTGGTGAAGGTGGGATATAAATCCTCCTCCTTCTTCACATCTGGCTTCCAAGCAAAGATCTCATAGCAGTTTATGAGTGCCAAGAGGAAGAAGGGAGAACTATGTACCCTGCCCCAGTGCCTTGGCAGAAGGTAAGGGTAAAGGTTCCCTTGCTCGAAAGCCAGTCGAGTCCGACTCTAGGGTTGCGGTGCTCATCTCCGTTTCAAAGCCGAATCCACATGTGGTTGCTGGTGTGACCTTGGGTCAGTCAAAATTTCTTTCAGAGCTGTTCTCTCATGAGTAGTTCTCGAAAGAGCTCTTTCAGCCCCACCTATCTCACAGGGTGTCTGCTGTGGGGATTGTAAGCCACTCTGAGACTCCTTTGGGTGGTGAAGGTGGGATATAAATCCTCCTCCTTCTTCACATCTGGCTTCCAAGCAAAGATCCCATAGCAGTTTATGAGTGCCAAGAGGAAGAACGGAGAAATATGTATCCTGCCCCAGTGCCTTGGCAGAAGAGTGGGATATAAATGTGAAAAGTGTATATCATTCTGCTGGAAGAGAATGGAGACCTTTGCCTTTGCTTTGTCCCTACCAAGACAATTGGAAGAGGGCATTAGTTCAAATCTCTTCTTTCTTCTTCTTTCTTCTTCTTTCTTCTTCTTTCTTCTTCTTTCTTCTTCTTCTTCTTCTTCTTCTTCTTCTTCTTCTTCTTCTTCTTCTTCTTCTTCTTCTTCTTCTTCTTCTTCTTCTTCTTCTTCTTCTTCTTCTTCTTCTTCTTCTTCTTCCCATGACAGAGTGCTTCCTCCAAACCTTTCTAGTTCTTTTTTTTTGGGGGGGGGAACCCCTCACCTTTTCCCGCATGATGATTCTGCAAGAGACCTTTCAAAAGGACATTGGTATTTCTGTTCTTTACAGATTCTTGATTTTTTCACAGAGTGGAGCTTTCTTTGATAAACAGACAACCAGAGAGATCTTTATTTCCTCCCCCCCTCACAACTTATCTCTCCTTCTGACATGGCCGGCGTTCATTGGTAAGAAGGGTGAAGTGAATATCGATCGGGTCTATTATCGCTTGTTTACAAAGCAGAGTCCAAACTTCACAGCCTTCCAGTGATCAATGGCTGTACCCTCTGGAAGCTCCACATCAATGTTGACCTTGAAACACAGATGAGATGATCGGGTTTCTCATCAGGAAACAGCTCACAATAAAAAGAGGGACGTGCTGGCAGATCTGTACTAATGGCTTTTCTCACCAACCTAGAAATAGTAGCTATAGAGGACTCCATTTTATCGCTCAGATGAGCTAAGTTTGTAGAATCATAGAGTCGGAAGGGGTCCTACAGGCCATCTAGCCCAACCCCCTGCTCAATGCAGGATCAGCCTAGAACATCCCTGACAAGTGTTTGTCCAGCCGCTGCTTGAAGACTGCCAGGGAAGGGGAGCTCACCACCACCCTGGGCAGTCAATTCCACTTCTGAAAGACTGTTACTATAATTGTTTCCCCTCATATCCAGCTGGTATCTCCCCACCTGTAAGTAAACCCATGATTGCGAGCAGGGGTCGTTTTGTAGAAAAAGAGCTAGGGGAACTCATTAGCATAACTCATTAACATATGCCACACCCCCTTCCATCACCAGAAGTGTGTCATAAGGCCACACCCCCTGACATCACCAGAAGTGTGTCATAAGGCCACACCCCCTGCCATCACCGGAAGTGTGTCATGAGGCCACACCCACCACTCAGCTAGTCTTAGTCTTAAAGGTTAGTCTTAAAGGTGCTATTTGTTAGTCTTAAAGGTGCTATTTGAACTCTTGGAGTATTTTGCAGCAACAGACTAACACAGCTACCTCAGGGAAGCTCCTGGATGGGGCTGGGAGTCCTTGCGGAGGCCACGTGGAGTGGCCTCGGCCAGGCAGAGGGGGAGGACGCCAACTTACCCTCCTGCTTCTTCCTCCTTCTGCAACAGAATGAGGCTGGAAGCAGGGGGCGGCCGGAAGAAGGGGGCCCCGCCCCCTGCACCTCACCTGGGGGAACTGCGATCCCCCCTGAATCGACCTCTGATTGAGG
>NW_015162250.1:313-576 GCF_001447785.1 Gekko japonicus | reverse complement strand
AACGCAGTTCCCCCGGGTGAGGTACGGGGGGTGGGGCACATGACGAAGCCCCGCCCCCTGCTTCCGGCCGCCCCGCTTCCGGCCCTCATTCAGCCAGGAGGAGGCAGGAGAAGAGGGAGGGTAAGTTGCTTCCTCCCTGCCTCTCCCCACCCCTGTCTGCCTGGGGCAAGGGAGGGCCTTTGCGGGGCTTCCTTGCACTCCCGCCGGCCTTGCAGGTCCACCGCCGGGCCCCTCATGGGGCTCGGCAGTGGAGCTGCAA
Source organism: Gekko japonicus (assembly GCF_001447785.1). Classification (NCBI taxonomy): domain Eukaryota; kingdom Metazoa; phylum Chordata; class Lepidosauria; order Squamata; family Gekkonidae; genus Gekko; species Gekko japonicus. The sequence goes on along the minus strand of NW_015162250.1, from coordinate 317 downwards.
GGCC
>NW_015162250.1:0-297 GCF_001447785.1 Gekko japonicus | reverse complement strand
GGGCGAGGTGTGTGGCCTTATAACACATATCCGATGATGTAAGAGGGTGTGGCCTTATGACACACTTCCGGTGATGTCAGGGGGTGTGGCATATGCTAATGAGTTATGCTAATGAGTTCCCCTAGCTCTTTTTCTACGAAATGACCCCTGCTGAGAACTGTTCATTACCTGAATCCCTCCTAGCTAGTCAGGACAGTTAGACTCTCTCCTCTTTCTTCCAAAGTTGGTTCTATTCTTAATAAACTAACTTAATTCTTTAAACAGCTCATGCTCCCTTCTCCTGAATATCTACATTCT
>NW_015162249.1:3932-5101 GCF_001447785.1 Gekko japonicus | reverse complement strand
ACGCAACCCTGGCTGCATAGAAGTCTCTCGTCACCGCCTTGACTGCCATCTCATAGGATCTCATAAACGTCCTATAAGATGCTCTTGTTGCCTCGTCGCGAGCTCGGCGCCACCATCTCTCTAGCCGTCTGAGCTCCTGTTTCATAAGCCGAAACCCCTGGGTATACCAGGGGGCCAGCCTAGAGCGAGGGCGCAGAGGGTGCCGAGGAGCGATCACGTCGATGGCCACGGCGAATCGGCTATGCCAATCCTCCACGAGCTCATCTAATGAACCGTCAGGGGGCATTGTATCTCACAGAGCCATCTGAAGCCGCATCGGGTCCATCAGGCACCGCGGGCGAGCTAAAATCTGCTCACCGCCTAAACAGGCTCAGGGCGGGACATTTACGCGAGCCTTCAGGGCATAGTGGTCCGACCATGGTACCTCAATTGTGGTAATCCGGTCCACCATACTCCCCGCGGCAAGACAAAATCAAGCGTGTGCCCGGCCTGATGCGTGGGACCCGATATTAATTGGGAGAGTCCCAGCGACGCCATGGACGCCACCAGTTCCATAGCCCGACTTGAGGCCATGTCATCAGCGTGGACGTTGAAGTCACCCAAGACTAAAAGCCGAGGATGCTCCAACGCCCAGCCTGCTATGGCCTCCAGTAGGGACGGCAGACTACTGGCCGGTGCGTTAGGCGGTCGGTACACAAGCCAGATCGCCAAACTCTCCTCAGCCTCCAGCACCAGGCCGACACATTCTATGCCCACGATTTCCGCAGCCGGCAGCACCCTGAAGGAGCAAACCTCTTGCACAAATATCACCACTCCCCCCCGCCCCTATTCCTTGATTGGTGTAGGACCGAGAACCTGGGTGGGGCGAGCTGGGAGAGAGCTACGGTCTCCCCGCCCCACACCCAGGTCTCGGTCATGCAGGCCAGGTCCACCTGTTGTTCCATAATAAAGTCCCGAAGGACCATGGTCTTATTATTGATGGACCTGGCGTTGCACAGCACCAATTTCGGAGCGGGGTTCTTAGTCCGAGCCCCACTGCCACCATCCTTCGAGATGGGTCTCAGGCTGGAAGGGTGCCGAGCTCTTATGGTTCTCCGCACCCTTCCTTTTCTCCCTAGCCTGGACCCACCGCTATACTTCCCCCTCCCAAAGAGCACCGGAATCTGCTG
>NW_015162249.1:1937-3574 GCF_001447785.1 Gekko japonicus | reverse complement strand
GCCGTCTCGTCCAGCGGCAGCCCGGCGGCAGGCCTGTGGGCCTCTCTCCAGCAGCCGCACCTCAACGGCACCCCTCAGCGGCGTTCCCAACAGCCAAACCAGCCGAGGGGGGGGGCGAGGGGGGGGGCGGGGGGCGAAGGTGGAAGAAGGAGGAAAAGCGGCGAAAGGCAGGGGGTGCGAAGGAAGCGGAAGCGGGCAAGTGCAGGGAGGGGTGAGGACCCACCGGCCCCCACTCCCCGCCAGTCCAGCAGTACTCGCGGCAGTCCCCGGCAGTCTCCAGCATCCTCCGCCGCTCACCTCCCACCTCACAGGCCGCACGTCGCTCCCGGCGACAGGGGAAGGAAGGGCCTCCGCCGAGGCCCCCCTCCCCCGCGCCGCACCCACACGAAGTGCCTCGGCAGCCCGCCCCTGTACCACTCTGCAGTCCGTCTCCACGTCCCCCGCCGTTGGCCTCAGTGTCGCCGCCCTGCTCCTCGAGGCCCCCAAAGGTACTAGTCCCCGGTCTGCGCGTCGTTCATTGGTCCGAGCTGCCAGGGTCCTCGGGACCGCTAGGTCATCCCCGGCTCCTGCAGTAGTCTCCCGGTAATCCTTACTCAGTGCCGCGGCTCCGCCGCTACAATTAGGCCGCTCGCGCTGTCTCCAGTCTGGTTGGCTTCCCAAAAGCAAACACATTGCTAGCAAAAAGGATGTTACCCCGACCCGGTGGCAAGCAGAGCAGAAGGCACGACAGGGAAAACAGGGGCTGTAGATAACATTTAACATCGTTCCGTCCCGTTCTCTAAGCTGCAGAGGATGTTAAAGTCCAAGTTTTGTGAGAGCGTGCTCGCCAAGCTCTACCGCGGTCGCCATCTTAGACCAAATACTAACAAGGCAATGGGGTTCAGCTTGTTCAGTACTGTTCTGATGACATCTTGCTGTGTGCTCCTTTCCATTCATTCTGCTTGTAAACATTCAGGAATGTGCAGTAGTTTTGCAGAGAGTTTTTAAGGCCACAAGTTTTTCTCCAATGCTTTAATTTAAGAAACCCAAAACACTTTCGAGCTCACGACATCAACAAGTAACAAAAAAAGTAAAATACACAATCACAAACTGTAGCCCATGGTGCAAGAAGTCCGGAGGCTAGGAGGACTTCATCTTTGTGGTCTGAGCAGCAGGGACCAGGCCTTGGTGGTTGGGGTTTTAATAGTCTGTTGTAAGGCAAGAAGGCTCCTGGCAACCTAGCAGTTCGAAAGCAAGAAATTGCAAGTAGATAAATAGGTACCACTTCGGTGGGAAGGTAACAGCGTTCAGTGCACCTTGGTGTTTAGTCATGCCGACCACATGACCACGGAAACGTCTTCGGACAGCGCTGGCTCTTCGGCTTTGAAATGGAGATGAGCACCGAAACCCTAGAGTCGGACTCGACTGGCTTTCAAGCAAGGGAACCTTTACCTTTTTAAGCCAAGAAGGGCCATGGTGGCTCAGAGGTTAAGATGCTGAGCTGCAGACCGGAAGGTCTGTAGTTCAGCAGTTCAAGACCCTAGTGCCACGTAATGCAGTGAGCTCCTGTCTCTGGTCCCAGCTCCTGCAAACCTAGCAGTTTTAAAGCAAGAAATTGAAAGTAGATAAATAGGTACCGCTTTGGTGGGAAGGTAACA
>NW_015162249.1:0-1687 GCF_001447785.1 Gekko japonicus | reverse complement strand
AAAATCTGTCTTCTTTGTCCATGGCTTCAGTCTCTGGATATAAGTATCTGCAGACGGGGCCATGTTGAGGATTAGAAATACTGATAAGTGCTACTCATTTTGATTCATTTGAATGATTCATAAGTCAATAAATAGTGAATAACAAAATACATTCTTAGGTCCATGATTTGTTAATATATGACTAACTTTAGGAAAAAACAGTTTTAGTTTTAAATCATTAAAATGGACTAGAGTGGAAAAGGGACACCTTTTTACTAATGAGATTTGTAGCCTTTTAAGGAGAAAGCTTAAACTGCTATTTCAGATCAATATTGATCAAAATGTCCATTTTCTAAACAAATGCAAAAATGTATGAGAATGGTTTTTAATTTGCAGGGAAAATAGGACTGTTCCCTTTTAAAGGGGGCGTGTTTGTCTTGGTTATCCTTCCAATAATCCCAGAACTGTTTCCTAACAGCAATTGTTGCCCTGCATTGGTATAACATCACCATAGTAAAGGTCTAAAATTTGGCACTTACACAGCAGCAAAATTAGAATTAAAAGTACGTTTTACATTCCAGGATAGACCTGAGTGATGTAAATGCCTTCTTCAGATTTTACCTAAATTCTGCAAGAGGTTATTTACAGATTTGTTTACATGGACAGGGCAAGCAGACATGAGACTGGGAAAGTTCATGAACTGGAACTTTAATCCTCAGTATTTGCAGCTGAGCAACATAAAAGCCCTCCCTCTGCACCTAAATTTTACTACTGTGTCATATTAAGTACAAAGGGACGACAATTCAAGTATACGAATTGTATACATCTCCAACAAGCTCTCATTAGTCCCACCCACCCAACCGTCCAAATTTTCTGCCCTCTTGGAAGAGATCTCGGATCAACCCCAGGATGCCTAGAAAAAAAATTTCAAACTGGTGATGCAATTCCAAACAAAGAGGAATTTCACATTACCTAGTTTCTCCCGGTTTTAAGCCGGGAGTCTTCCGTTATGAGTTGAACCGGTACAGGGCTGCCGTTTCACACACGGCTTGCCCCTACCGGAAAGGAACCAGATAAGAAGCGGTTTGGCGTTTCACACACGCACCGCTTTGTAGTAACACACGGGCACGTCCATCGGGGCAATATTTTTTTTAAGGTTCGGCTTATAGCGATATATCGCAACCTTTAGGGTCCCGCCGATTGCCTAAGAAGCAGTAGCAGCACATACGGGCACGTCCATCGGGTCCACTTTCACATCTTCCCCGCAGGAGCGTCCGGCCCGTCGGAAGAAGCTGGCCCGGGGCTTGGGGGGGGGGTGTTTGAAGAGAAACCACAGGCGAAGCGGTGGCAGCACACGGCCGGCAGTCCTCGGGAGCCATGGGGGAGCAGGAGCACGGTTCGTCCACGGCGGCGCTCTCGTCGTCGTCTGCCCACCTGCCTAGCTCCTCGGCCACGGCGCAGGGCTCCTCGGCGAAGAAGGCACCACCATCCCTCTTGTGTTCTCAACCTGCGCGCAGGGCAGGGAAGGAAGCGGCGGCGGCGCTGGTCTCTGGCTGTGGCCCACTGCTGGCCCTCACTGTCTGAAATGACAGACTAGAACCCGATTGAGAATCGGTTCCCTACCGGGAGATAGCCCTTAACTGACCTAGAAGGGTCTAAACCTTTCTAGGACTGCACTGTACATTTCTACAATAATTGGCTGTGGACA
>NW_015162248.1:1010-5042 GCF_001447785.1 Gekko japonicus | reverse complement strand
ACCTTTTAAACTTCTCCCTGGGAGGAAAGATGGCATGTTATATCCCAGTCTCATCTCTCAGAAGCTAAAAAGGGTTGGTACTCAGATCGGAGACCACCAAGGAAGACTCAACGGTGACTTGACAGCACTTACGTCTGTCCACAAACTTCTCCCCACAGAGTAGGCACGTCCTTTTCCACCAGTGGCGGCATAATGCGGGACATCTTTTTCAACAGTCATATGAACCAGGCACTAGCTTGGTCCATTTTAGGATTCTTCTATTAGCTTCTACCTTAATGTTGTCCATGCTGTTCATTGAAAGCCTGCAGTTTTCTTAGAGCAAGTGCTGCCAACTATGATATACCTGTGGCATGAAAACTGTCTTCTATGGAACTCCACATTCTCTGGAAGCTCACCAGGGAGCGTTCAAATTTGGCAACTACCAGTCATCTTCTTCTGAAATGTACAACCACAGGGGACCTGGAAAAGTTCTAGGACCTTGATGAGGCCCCACTGTTTGTGAATGGAGTCCTCCCCAGCATATTTGCCTAGGGATTCTCTGCCAGGCACACAGAAGTTCCTTGGACAATGATGGATACATAAAGCACCCCCCAAAGGCAGACAGATGGGAAATTACCCCAAAGACGTAACTCCCTGGGGAGGGGGTTCGGGGGGCAACGAGGGTCACGGCCGCAGTCATCTGGGACAGGTCGCAGGCAGACAACCAGGAGCCCTTGGACGGCCCACCCCACTCCCTCCATGGAGAACGACAGCAGAGAAAAGGACGGAGACGGGCTCATATGAATCACAAGAGGGTGGGACTAGGAGAGAAACACACCATAGGGGTGATAGAAGAGGTGACAGGCAGGTGGAGGAAGCAGTAAGAGGATGGGGAAGAGAAAGGGGGGTGTTACCAAGGGACGCGGGGAGGATAAAAGGAGGGAAGCAAGGAGAGTCGGGGAGGATATCAGAGGCGACTGGCTAGGCAATCGAGAGAGACGGAGACATGGCTGTCGACCCCGAGGAAGGTAACTCGGGGAGTGGCGAAACTCCCCGACCCTTCCATGTCTGAGGCTCTTGCTTCCCTCCAAGACACTCAGCCAACACGGCAAGTGTTCCTCTAAGGCCAGGGAACACCCCAGGGCACGACAATACCATAGTGTTAAAGCAGTCTAAACTATCAAATAATGCCACTGCCTGTCAACTGTCATTCTCAGCAGATATTAATGGTCAGAGATCAAATACTGACAATCAATACCCATGGATGTCAAAAAGACCTAGTGATCAGGCCAAATTTCTAAAGCTTTCTAGATTGAATCAGATATCCTGGTTTCAGTTTTGTTTCTCCCTTGTCAGAAATGACCCTGTGAGACTTTACTTTTGTGACAAAAGGAGGACTTTGGTTTCAACAACAAATTAGTTGAAAGAGTGAGTTCAGGAGGAGGAGGTTGGAACTGAAAGACGATTGGATACTGCTTGGCCAGCCTGTGATTGTTCAGCCTGGGAAGCTGGGTGCCTGATTGGTGGACGTTTGAAGATTCTAATGTTGGGAGAGATGGTTAAAGTCAGTTTGGGACCATTAGGCACAAAGAGGGTTGAAGAGAAGACTGAGAAAAACAGGTTGCTCACCTGTAACTGATGATCTTCAAGTGGTTACCGATGCAGACATAAATCCCAGTGTGTGGCGTGCACAGAGACCACAAAGAAGATGAAAAGAAGTCCTGGAAAGGTTTTGTTGTCAGAAAAGGCAAAGAAAAGGTATGTGGTGGGTGCAACTGTAACAAAAATATTTTTGTCTTATACTATTTTTCTGGGTTTAGGAAATCTTCAGCTGAAATTTATTATGTTACTTAAATTGTAATCTATCAATTTTTAATCGTCCCTAAGTCTGGCAATCAGTTATGTTAACACCCTATATTATTTTTATTTATTTTATTTATTTTCCGATTTATACCCCACCCTCCCCGCCAAGGCAAGCTCAGGGCGGCTTACCTAGGGTAAATACATAAATAACAATCAAATTACCATAAAACATCTAAAAACAGTTCATTAAAACGATGCAATATTACAGTGCTAGCGATATTATTTTGGTACCATGAAGATGGCGTTCCCACATGAGTGCATTCCATAAATTGTCTAAATGCTCAGCTCGCTGATCTTTCTCAGATATGATCGGCGGGCACAGGCTATCTCCCAAAGTATATTTGAGGTCACTTTTGGGATAAAATACCTCAAACGGTAGCAGTAACCCAAATTGACCATCTATCACGACTTTCACAGCAAAATAGAAGTGGGCCTACTAAAAGTAAACCAGAGAGTCTGCCAAACTCGGTCTCCTCCCTGTGAATCAGTTCTATTAGCTGGACCCTGAATTTAGAAATGCTTTCCACTGCCACCAACAACAGACAAAGAGAACCAGATGGTGTCCCAAGAAACCATGAGAAAAGAGGCTCTGGTACTTCCAGAATTTGCCATGTCGTTACTTCAACTCGTGCTATCGTCCCCTGTGGAAATGTTTTGGTAAGGGCTTGATCAAGCCCGTCTCTCCCTAGATAATTTTCAGCAGTGCATGGTTCGGTAACTTTTAATGCTATACACAGGGGTGCCCGACAAATTGCACACTGGTTGAATCATAATAGTTAAACCATTGGGGCTCCCTCTGCAATGCTGGCTCTTTGAGAAATTAGCCCAGCATTAAAGAGCTTTCTCTATTATTTTTCAAGTCAAACACAATTGACAAGAACCTTAGGAAACCTTATCTCCATGAGCTCCTTCTCCTGGATGTAACCCCTCATTAACTCACAGCGGTGAATACAGCCCTGCTATTATGTTCCTTCGTTTATTCATTTAGGCACCGTTGGAAGGAATGGACGGTGCAGTGACACTGGATGCCCGCTCAGACATCGGTGTCTCAGGGGAGGGCAGTAGAGAGCCAGTAAAAGGCTAGATAGGGTACTTCCTGACCTTTCCTTTTCCCACGCCTTCTGACGTCCCTTTAGGAACAGAAGAAGAGCCCTGCTGGATTGGTGTGGTGGTCCATCTAATCCAGCATCCTGTCTCACACAGTGGCCAACCAATTCCACTGGAGGTCCGCCAACCACTGAATGTGGAGGTTTCCTTTAGTCACCACAGCTAGCAGCCAATGATGGACATGCCCTCCATGAAACTGTCTAATCCCCCTTTAACGCTGTGTATGCCTATGGCCATCACGACATCCTTCAGCAGTGAATCCCACATTTTAATCACTCTCTGTGTACAGAAGCATTTCAGTTTGTCCTGTCCTGAATCTATTTCCTATCAGCTTCATTGGAGTTCTAATATTTTGGGAAAGGGAGAAATACCCAGAATGCCAATCTTAGGATTTCCTTCCAGTCACTTCCTGTTTCTTTCTCTTCTCTTCCGCTGTGTGACGATCTCTGAGATAGCCAGAAGCTTCTACTCTGCCTTTCCTAGCAAGCATGGAGTTCCCCTGCAATAAACAACTTTCTCTTTCTTTCCTGTAATCTGGGGAGCCGGGTCTGATTCCCCACTCCTCCTCCCCATGGACCCTGCTGAGGGACCCTGGGCCAGTCCCATTTCTCTTAAGACCCTATCAGCCCCACCTGCCTCACAAGAAAGCTGAAGAATTCTCCTTCTAGTCAACTCTCTAAGCAGTGCTTTATCCAGCTCCAGAAAGACACCTCTTGGGTTGCCAGCTATCGCAGGCTTTTCTGCCATTACTCAATGCCTGTTGACTGCCAGGGTTTTCCTCTGGATGGGTTCCAAACATGGGATCTGATATGAAATACAGCTGCTGCCTTACATAGGGGAACTAGAATCAGTTCTAGAGTTCCCCCATGGTTTAAATGGCTCAGATGGGATCACACCAGAGCTTCCTATTCGTCCAGCATCACATTCCACAAACTTCAAGATAAAATTTCAAGGACCCCCTCCCCCCTGGGCATATGAATGAAATACACTAGGTGCATTACTGGTAAAACTGGCCTCCTGCGTTTTCTGCATCAGTTCAGTATTAGTGGTGTAAGTGGCCTAAAAGACACAGATCAGGAATGC
>NW_015162248.1:569-882 GCF_001447785.1 Gekko japonicus | reverse complement strand
GAATGCCAGCCAAGAAAACAGTCAAACTGAACAGAATAACAATGAAAAAGTATAAAATATACATATATGGCGTATTCTTACAAGCCTAGTGTTATTTCCATTTTTGTTGGGGAAGCATTCTCTCAAATAGGAAACAGGAAGTGATTAAGTTTGGAAACCAGTTAAGCAAAGGACATACATCTCCAGTGGCAGAACTGAGGGGGCAGGCAAGAGAGTCAGTCACAGGGGCATGTTGGTACCATTTTATCCTCATAACCATTCTGTGAAGTAGGGTATACTGGGGGGGGGGGGGGGGTTTTAAAGTTCTTTTAGG
>NW_015162248.1:0-457 GCF_001447785.1 Gekko japonicus | reverse complement strand
TTGTGAGCCAATGGCATTAAAGTTGTGAGCAAGCGATTTGGTCAGTGCATAAGTTTTGTTGGTTTTTTTAGGCCCCCCTGAAGGGGATTTTTAATTGCATTTTTTAATAGACTACAAACTACAAGGAGAAATTGGGAAAGGGTAACTACATCTAGGGAGAAAGAAAAGCAAACCACTAATAACTAAAACTCCAAGTATAGGAGATCATAACAATAGCTTATATAAATGTTAATCTTAAATTGCTAGCATTACTTTGAACATAGTCGGTTATGCTAAGTTTTCATCTTTTTATCCATTGGTTTAACCAAGGGAGCCACCAGAGATTCCCATAATAGAACCAAAATTTTAAGGCACAATTCAGAGTCCTTCATTTTTTCTTATCTTTTCTAATCCTCAATTTCTATGTATGTTTAAGGGCAGCCATCACTTTATTGGAAAGAGAGTCCTTGTCGGAAGA
>NW_015162247.1:472-5484 GCF_001447785.1 Gekko japonicus | reverse complement strand
GTGCCTCACGGTAGCTTTCTTCCCCTTCCACTTCCCTCCTCCCTCAAGTCAGAGTTTCCCCCTCATCTCCCCTCCCTCCAAAGTAGCTTCCCCCCATCATCTTCCTTTCTTCAAGGAAACTTTTCCCCTCACGGTCCCTCCCTCAAGGTAGCTTTTGCCCTCACAGTAGCTTTCCCCTGCACCTTCCCTCCCTCAAGGATGCTTTTTACCCTCATCTTCCCACTTTCAAGGTAGCTTTTGCCTTCAGGGTAGCTTTCCCCCTCATCTTCCCTTCCTCAAGGTAGCTTTTTGCCCTCATCTTCCCTCCCTCAAGGTAGCTTTTGCCCTCATAGTAGCTTTCCCCCCGCATCTTACTTCCTTCAAGGAAGCTTTCCCCCTCCCTCAAGGTAGCTTTTTGCCCTCATCTTCCCTCTTTCAAGGTAGCTTTTTGCCCTTTACCTTCCCTCCCTCAAGGTAGCTTTTGCCCTCACAATAACTTTCTGCCACCATCTTCCCTCCCTCAAGGTAGCTTTTTGCGCTTTACCTTCCCTCCCTCAAGGTAGCTTTTTGCCCTCATCTTCCCTCTTTCAAGGTAGCTTTTACCCACATGGCCCCTTTTTCCCGCATCCCTCCCTCCAAGGTAGCTTTTGTTCTTTGCCTTCCCTCCCTCAAGGTAGCTCTTGCCCTCACGATGACTTTCTGGAAGCTTTCCCCCTCCCTCAAGGTAGCTTTTTGCCCTCATCTTCCCTCTTTCAAGGTAGCTTTTTGCCCTTTACCTTCCCTCCCTCAAGGTAGCTTTTGCCCTCACAATAACTTTCTGCCACCATCTTCCCTCCCTCAAGGTAGCTTTCCCCCTCATCTTCCCTCCCTCAAGGTAGCTTTTGCCCTCATAGTAGCTTTCCCCCACATCTTACTTCCTTCAAGGAAGCTTTCCCCCTCCCTCAAGGAAGTTTTTTCCCTTATCTTCCCTCTTTCAAGGTAGCTTTTTGCCCTTTACCTTCCCTCCCTCAAGGTAGCTTTTGCCCTCACAATAACTTTCTGCTGCACCTTCCCTCCCTCAAGGATGCTTTTTACCCTCATCTTCCCACTTTCAAGGTAGCTTTTGCCTTCAGGGTAGCTTTCCCCCTCATCTTCCCTTCCTCAAGGTCTTCCCTCCCTCAAGGTAGCTCTTGCCCTCATGATAACTTTCCGCCGCCATCTTCCCTCCCTCAAGGTAGTTTTTTGCCCTTTACCTTCCCACCCTCAAGGTAGCTTTTTGCCCTCATCTTCCCTCTTTCAAGGTAGCTTTTACCCACATGGCCCCTTTTTCCCGCATCCCTCCCTCCAAGGTAGCTTTTGTTCTTTGCCTTCCCTCCCTCAAGGTAGCTCTTGCCCTCACGATAACTTTCTGTCGCCATCTTTCTTCCCTCCAAGGTAGCTTTTTGCCCTCATCTTCCCTCCCTCCAAGGATGCTTTTGCCCTCGTCTTCCCTCTTTCAATGTAGCTCTTGCCCTCACAGTAGCATTCCCCTGCAGGTTCCCTCCCTCAAGGGAGCTTTCCCTCTTCCCTCATGGTAGCATTCCCCCACGTCTTCCCTCCCTCAACATAGCTTTCACCCTACCTCAAGGATGTTTTTGCCCTCATCTTCCCTCTCTCAAGGTAGCATTTACCCTCACAGCAGCTGTTCCCCACATCTTCCCTCCCTCAAGGTAGCTTTCCCCCTGCTTCCAAGGTAACTTTTACCCCCCATCTTCCCCTCCCTCATCTTCCCCCTCAAAGTAGCTCCCCCCCATGGCGGTTTCCCTCCCTCATCTCCCTCGCCAAGGTAGCTTCCCCCCCTGGGGGGCGTAAGGGGAGGAGAGATAAAGGCAAGAGTCCCGGGCCAGGGAGTTGATACCATCAACTCCTGAAGAGACAAGAGCAGCCCAAGACAAGTCCTGCTGCTGAAAGTAAGAGGTGAATAAACTGTGAACCGCTTTGAACACCTTGACGAAAAAAGCGGTATACAGATGCGCTAAGTAAGCGTTCCAAGTCAAGCCCTCCCTCCCTCCCTCCCTCCCCAGTGTTCCAAAGTACCTGGCACGCCGGCTTCGGCTCGCTCCAATCCCGGGCCGCCTGCCCGCACCTTGTGTGCCCCACCCTCACCCAGAGGGCCCACGGTAAACTGGAAGGGGCTTCCTGGCACGTGCTGGCCTTTGTACTTGACGCTGACCGAGTGGATGCCCGTCTCGGTGGGCACAAAGCGGATGCAGTACGTGTTGTTCTCCGCCTCCAAGATCTCGGCGTCGTGAGACTTGCCTGACGGGCTGGTCACTTGAGCGGTCATGTCCCTGATGTTGATTTCTGCAAAAAAAAGTCCCAAAAATGTGAGTTTACTAAAATGAATGGACACAACTCTGCCACTTCCCTTGCTGCTTTGGTGTAGTGGTTAAGTGTGCATGGACTCTAATCTGGGAGAACCGGGTTTGATTCCCCACTCCTCCACTCGCAGCTGCTGGATGACCTTGGGCAAGCCATAGTTGTTTCAGAGCTGTTCTTGAAAAAGAGCCATTTCTGTCAAGAGTTCTCTCAGCCCCACCTCCCACACGGGGTGTCTGTTGTGGGGAGGGGAAGGGAAAAGAGTTTGTAAGCCGCTCTGAGACACCTTTGGGTCGTAAAGGGCAGGGTATAAATTCAATCTCTTCTTCTTCTTCTTATACCCAGAATAAAACTTTGTTGGTCTTAAAGGTGCCTGACTGGATTCAAACTTTGTTCTGCTGCTTCAGACCAACACGTTGGCCCCACCTGAATCTATATTTAAAGACACTAAGCCTGCTTTGATTTTTCCTAACCAAGTATTTTCAGTTCATCTTGACAGTCACACATCACGTAACATCAGTATGTCATTCTCTACTTTTTTAAAAATTTTGTAAACAATTCAAATAAGCTTCTGAAATCAGATTAAGGCGTTGGAAAGTTTTCCAATTCAGTAGTTTTTGGAAAACTCACCTTACATCCCAACTTGACTACCATAATTATCTGAATGGAAGGCTAGGTTTTGTCCCCGATATGTGATAGCAAAAAAGGGGGGACTGTATTAAATTCACATACAAGTTAGACTTACATACAGCAATTTATATCATTAGAAGTCTTGTTTATTCTAAGGTTCATCGTCACCATTACCCTATGGCAGCGGTCCCCAACGTGGTGCCCGTGGCACCAGCAACACCTTTCCTGGCATTGACCATGTGTTTCTAGAAAGTGTGAGCTAGCTCACAGTTTCTTAGCTTCCAGCTCACATATTTTTGCTTTAGCTCAGGAAGCATGGCTCCTGAACAAACTAATTTATGCAGTAGACAAATTGCTCGCTCACAACTTTAATGACAGGAGCTAACAAAGTAGACTTTTTGCTCACAAGACTCCATGGCTTAGAGGGAACATTGGTCTCCACCTGTCTTCACACCACCCCTACTCCAAAGAGAGCCAGTTCATTCATGTTACTTCTAATCAAAAGTCAAAAAACACTAAAACGGTTTTCTAGATCTGGTTCCTCCCTCTTTCCATTTCTTCTAAACACAAGTTGTTTAGAAGTACTCTGAACACAACTAGGAGGGAGGCTGTGGCTCAGTGGTACCACATCTTCTCTGCATGCAGAAGGTCCCAGGTTCAGTTCTCGGCATCTCCAGTTAAAAGGACCAGGCAGGAGGTGATGCGAAAGACCTGGACCTGAGACCCTGGCTCAGTGGCAGAGCCTCTGCTTGGCATGCTGAAGGTCCCAGGTTCAATCCCCAGCATCTCCAGTGAAAAGGACCAGGCAGGAGGTGATGGGAAAGACCTTGACTTGAGACCCTGGCTCAGTGGCAGAGCCTCTGCTTGCCATGCAGAAGGTCCCAGGTTCAATCCCCGGCATCTCCAGTGAAAAGGACCAGGCAGGAGGTGATGAGAAAGACCTTGACTTGAGACCCTGGCTCAGTGGAAGAGCCTCTACTTGGCATGCAGAAGGTCCCAGGTTCAATTCCCGGCATCTCCAGTTAAAAGGACCAGGCAGGAGGTGATACAAAAGACCTGGACCTGAGACCCTGGCTCAGTGGCAGAGCCTCTGCCTGGCACATAGAAGGCCCCAGGTTCATTCCCCAGCATCTCCAGTTAAAAGGACCAGGCAGGCGGTGATGAGAAAGACCTTGACCTGAGACCCTGGCTCAGGGGCAGAGCCTCTGCTTGGCATGCAGGAGGTCCCAGGTTCAATCCCCGGCATCTCCAGTTAAAAGGACCATGCAGGAGGTGATGCGAAAGACTTGGACCTGAGACCCTGGCTCAGTGGCAGAGCCTCTGCTTAGCATGCAGGAGGTCCCAGGTTCAATCTCCGGCATCTCCAGTTAAAAGGATCAGGCAGGAGGTGGTGAGAAAGACCTTCGCCTTAGACCCTGGCTCAGTGACAGAGCCTCTGCTTGGCATGCAGGAGGTCCCAGGTTCAATCTCCGGCATCTCCAGCTAAAAAGACCAGGACGGAGGTGCCGCGAAAAGACCTTCACCCAACACCCTGGACAGCTGCTGCCCGTCTGAGTAGACAATACTGAACCCTTGATGGATCAAGGGTCTGATTCAGTACAAGACAGCTTCACGTGCATTTCTAAGAGGCCAATGATAATATGTCACCCTTGTTCAGTGGGAAGCCAGGATCAATGCTCCCTCTAAGCCGTGGAGTCTTGTGAGCTCCTGGCATTAAAGTTGTGAGGGAGCGATTTGGCTACTGCAGAAATCAGTTTGCTCTGGAGCCGTCCCTTCCTGAGCTGAGACAAAAATGTGTGAGCCGGAGGCTAAAAAACTGTGAGCTAGCTCACACTAACTCAGCTTAGAGGGAACACTGGCCAGGATAAATCCCGAACACCACCCTTTCCACCATGAGGGCTGCCATTCGTGACTACATTTTGAGCTGCAACCCCATTTGGGGCCACTGTAGAACATCATGCTCAACCCACTGTTAACAGAAGATACGCTAAGGAATGCGTGCTTCCCTCCAAAAAAACCCCACATAGTTTTGAGCCCCTAAAACCCTAGCTCCATTGCAGCATTCC
>NW_015162247.1:0-362 GCF_001447785.1 Gekko japonicus | reverse complement strand
GAACAGGGCTCTCGTTCCCTTATAAGTCAAGCTGTGGGCAGAGTTTAACCGCGCCCTAACGCGAGTCGGGAAGAGCTCCAAAGCTCATCAGCCTCTTCCCCTTTCCCCTGGAACCAGTCGCCAGCTCGGTGAAGCATGGTGAGCTTAGCTGGAGAGTCTCAGTTCCAGCAACTACCCTCTCTGGGGCCTGGAACGGCAGCATTGAACACAGCAATTTCTGCTTGCTGCAGAGACAGGAAAGGAGCAGAGCACTGAAGATGGCTTTCAGAGGCACGGAGACTCAGGATCCCAGAGCGAGGAGGCAACACTGGGGGAAGAGGTCCCAGGTTCAACCCCCTCTGTGCCCTGTTGTTGGCCCTCCA
>NW_015162246.1:3222-5402 GCF_001447785.1 Gekko japonicus | reverse complement strand
CAGCTGAGGTCCGTTTTCTTGAGAAAGGGAAGGGGGGAAACTGCAGTTGGGCTAGAACGAAACCACACCCCGTTCCAAACGTCAGTCTTGTGAACTGTTCCTTTCCTCTGATTTTTGCACCCTGTGACTGCAGCTGGATGTGGTTTGTCCTCTCTGAAGCACAGCCCGGACCACGGTCAGCTCTGAGGCACCGCACATTGCAGAGAAGTTGTTCTTGGGGAAGGAGGGCTTCAGAAAGCACTGTCGCGTTGACACAGCAGACTCCAGATGAGATTTTCATTTGAAGGTCGGCAAAGAGAAAACAGGACCCTTCCAGCTATAAAAACTACACTATGAGGTTCTCCTTCGTCATCCTCTTCCTTGGTTAGTATAAAAGGGCAGAGACTCTTAAGGGAGTTGAAGGGCAGGCTGGGTGGAACAAAGTATTAGTTCTTGATCCTTCATATCAAGTTGCAGCTAACAGTATAATCTCCTTTCTAGGAGGGTGGATGACTGGGCAGAGTTGGATGTCCAGAGGTGAGTAGCAGCGAATATAAAGATTATTAATTTGGGAGGCAGGGGTCATTTCCTGCAGGAGCACACAGGAGCGGAGCTCTGGGATTAAAGAGCCCAGGGGGCGGGTACATGCAACAAGCCCCACCTCCTGCTCCCAGCAGCCTTCAGTCAGAGCAAGAAGCAACCAGGTAAGTTGCAGAGCCTCCTCGGTCCAAAACAGTCCAGTGGCACCTTTAAGACCAAGTTTTATTCAGGTACAAGCTCTCCCTCCTCTGTGAGGACAGATCTGCACGTCTCCTCACCCCCAATAGCTGGCAGTCCAAAACAGTCCAGTGGAGCCTGAGCGGTGGGTGTTGCCTTCTGACACACTTCTGGTGATGTCAGGGGGTGTGGCATATGCAAATAAGTTATGCTAATGAGCTCCTGGAACCTCTTTTTCTACGAAATGACCCCTGATGGGAGGTGTAGAATGATAGCTGGGAGACAAGGTGGAATGGTATAAACTGATCTTGTCAGGCCGTGGTCTCGCTTCCCTTGAAAGTCCTTTGCGGGGGTCACCATAGGTCAGCTGTGACTTGCCGGCACTTCCCACACAGAGAGAGAACGGGAGCCAGAGGTTCTGGTCTCCCCCTCCACAAGGGCTTATTCTCCTTGCATGTCAAATTAAACCCGCCTGTTCCCTGTTCTATACAAGCAGGGCTGCTGAAAGAGGGGGACTGGAGGGACAAGACTGGGGGAACCCAGGTCCAGCAGTATCCACCAAATGTATTTTTTTAAATATTACTAATGCAGTTCTGACTGCCGCCACTAGGAGCTCAGGGAAGTTCACTAGGAGGCTGAGGGAAACCATCTGGTGATCAGATCCTGCTAAACTAGGGCTGCCAGCTCCAGGTTGGGAAATGCCTGGAGATTTGGGGGTTGAAGCCTGAGGAGGGTGGAGTTTGGAGAAGGGAGGGACTTCAATGGGGTATAATGCCATAGAGTCCACCTTCCAAAGCAGCCATTTTCTCCAGGTGAACTGATCTGTGTTGCTTGGAGATCAGTTGTAAAGCGACAGTCCCCCTCCTTCCCTCCTAAAAGATTGAAAGGGCCCTCCAGCTGATCGGCGGGTCACGCATCTAAAGGGCCCTCCAGCTGATCGGCGGGTCACGTGCATCCCCACCGATCAACTGAAGCCCTTTAAATCTAACAGGAGGGGAGGGAGAGGGGTGGCCGCCAGTGTTCCCTCTAAGCTGAGTTAGTGTGAGCTAGCTCACAGCTTTTTAGCCTCCGGCTCACACATTTTTGTCTTAGCTCAGGAAGGAGGGCTCCAGAGCAAACTGATTTATGCAGCAGCCAAATCCCTCGCTCACCACTTGAATGCCAATAGCTCACAAAGTAGAATTTTTGCTCACAGGACTCCACAGCTTAGAGGGAGCATTGGTGGCCGCTTTTGTAGGCGGGGCTTGGGTGCAGCTTGCAGGCGGCGGATTGGAACCCCCAAAAGCGGGGGAACTCTTGCCCTGACCTGGGGGCTGGCAACCCTACATTGCCCAGTTGCAGGCTCCCCACAAGGTCATTATCTATGCTTTCCCCCTCTCTTTCGTTTGACCCAGCTTCTGCACAGCCAGGTCTTGCAAAGGAGCAGTCCTCTGGGAGTGTGGTAGCAAGCACTCCTCCCCCAAGCCCTTCATTGCCTTTCCCTG
>NW_015162246.1:0-3212 GCF_001447785.1 Gekko japonicus | reverse complement strand
CTTCCCTAACTCTTTTCCATACTTTTTTTCTCCTTCATTTCGCTCTCTTCCTCTCATGACCTGCCATTTGCCTATCCCCACTTACAATCCCCCCCAGCTTATTTTTCAGTCTCAACCCTTCATCTATCGTGCTTGGCGACTTAGAAGTATTTCATAGTAGTATAGCTGCAAACCTTTGTTAATTATATGAACAGGTGGGGGGGCTTAATATTCTCCCATAATCTATCAAAGCAGTAAGAGCACGCTTCCCCTCCCTCCACCCCTTACATGTATAATAATAGAATGTTAATCTGCTTTAGTGGTAACAAATGAGGCACAGAAGTTAGAATATTTATTGATTTCCCTTATTTATATCCTGCCTTTCTTCCCAAGGGGGACCCAAGGGTGGCTGGCGTCATTCTCGTCTCCTCCGCTTGACCCTCACGACAACCCTGTGAGGTAGGCTAGGCTGACAGTGTGTGATGGGCCCAAGGTCACCCAGTCATTGTAGACTTATTGCCCCTATAGCAACTTAAGACTCATAACATTAAGAGGCACTTTAAAGTACATGATTCTGAAATGCCAGAAGATAAAACCCACTGGTCAATAAGTATCAGTTAGGTAAAATCAGTGGGTTCTAGATCAAATCAAGTCTGAATTCCCCCTCGAAGCTAAAACAACTCAACTGAGGCTATTGTATTTGGGCCGCATTATGAGAAGACCTGAGACACTGGAAAAGACAAGAACGCTAGGAAACGTTGAAGGCAGGAGGAAAAGAGGAAGACCCGGCATGAGGTGGACGGACTCGATCAAGGAAGCCACAAAGGCCCTCCATTGGCAAGAGCTGAACGAGGCTGTTAATGAGAGGATATTTTGGAGGTCATTAATTCGTAAGGTGGTCATAAGTCGGAATCAACTTGACAGACAGCTAAAATTATACAGGCTCACAAGAAAGGTATCTTACATCCAGTTATGCTTTTTGTAGGACTACCAGGTCTTCACCTGGTCCTCTTTAATCCCCTCCCCACTGCCCCCCCAGCTATGTACCATCTTGGGGGGGGTTAGGGCTTAGGAGGCCGGGTAGAATCATTGTTAACACCTATTATCAATGCCTACTGGGAATGTTTGGGTTGTGTTAGGGTTGTGGTCGCCCTCTCTGGGTTTCTGAGATTCTGGAATGATTGTGGTTACTGAGCATCTTAATTGTTTTATTGGTTTTAAATTGTACATGTTGTTTTTAACTGTATTAGAGTATTGATGTTTTATTAGCAAGCCTTTTCTTGCCTTGTTAGCCGCCCTGAGCCCTACGGGGAAGGGGGGGTATAAATTTAATAATAAATAAATAAAATAAATAAGAGCCATGCCTTTAAGTGCAGCATTTTATAAAAGGCAGGGCTATTTTTGGGCAGGAACGCACACGCCCAGCAGGAACTCATTAGTATAATAGGCCACACCCAACAGCAGAAACTCATTAGGATTGGCTACATTCGGGGTGTGTGGTCTAACATGCAAAGGAGTTCCTGCTCCAAAAAAAGGCCTGGGTTTTGGCAACAAACAAGGTAAATAGAATAAGAAGTAAAAGGTGGGTGTGGCTGGATCACCACATTTCTGGTAACATGGGGGTGCAGCCTAATATGCTAATGAGTTCCTACTGTTGGGTGTGGCCTGTTATGCTAATGAGTTCCTGCTGGGCTTTTTCTACAAAAAAAGCCCTGATAAAAGGTAACACCGATCTCCATGCTATTAAAAGCTTTAGCTACCAATTCCCGAATCTCAAGTTACACTTCAGGCATGGTGAAGGTTAGGATATCAATTCAGTTGGGAACCCTCCGGTTTTGTCACAGGGGCTGTGCTACTCGTGCTGTTCTGTTCTTCAAGTTTATTACATATCTGACAACCTACGAAATGGGTTTTTAACAGGTTTCTTTCTGTACTGTTTAATCCCCCAGCCTACCTCCCATCCCCTCAAGTCAACCTTTAATATTAAATGTCTTCCAAACAAAAATGTCTTTCCCACAAAAGTTCCTCCCAGCTAAAAAAATAAAAGACTTTTAACAATCCTTCCGCACATTCAGCTGCCATTTTTACCATATGGACCAGAAGCAGTCAGCTCAGGAAGAGGCAAGAGACCTCTGTGAGTTGTAGATGTCGGGAATCCCAGCTGATGCACTAAATAAAAGCCCCTGTCTGGAAGAATCCATCAGCCAGAGCCAGGATGGTGCAGAATGTTGGACTAGGGTCTGGGAAACCTGCTGGGTGACCTTGGGCCCGTCACACACTCTCTCAGCCACCTCACCTCACAGGGTTGTTGTGAAGGTAAACTGAAGGAGAGAACGATGTAAGCCACTTTGGGTCCCCCTTGGGAAGAAAGGCCAGTTATAAAGGAGGTTAAACACAAAGATCTCACTGTTCAGCGTTGAGTGGGGATAGCCAACGGTAAGCCCAGAAGCTCAGTCTAGCTTCTGTGGTCTTCCCGTCCGGTCCCAGCCAGACAACCCAGCCTTCCAGCTCTTTAATCCCCTCCCCACAGCCCATGAAGAACACCAGAGACTTTACGATGCACACCAGCTCTTGGTTCTCGTCCCCCAGTGGGGTGTCTGTGAGGAGGAGCAGCCAAGTTGCACCAAGAGGACATTCTGATGGGGCCTCCCACGTTTTGCTCTTCACAGGGGAAGCAAGGGCTGAGGTCAGACTGGCAGTTTGACGTGCAAGGAGGGAGTCGTGGCAAAAAAGACCCAGAACAACGGGTTCCGGGTATTCCCGGTCACACTGCACCGACTGATGCAGGAGTATACCGGGGAGGAGGCTCAAGGGAGCGTTCACACTGTTGGCCCGCCCCTGGCGGAGGAGCAGCTGTTGGTGCGGGATGAACGCGCTCTCCAGGGTTTGCTACCACGTTCACCAGGTACTTTTTAAACTCGGGAGGGAAGCGGTACAAGATGGGCTGAGTACAGCTGAGGAACGCCTGACAAATGTGCCTGCGTGAACGGCCCCTTTAATCCGTCTGTGAAACGTTTCTGACATGTGCCTATATTGGGCCAAACTGCCAGTCTGCACTCAGGGAAGGAACAGGCAGTTTGCCTCCCATTCAATGTTGCTGGGACGTCTGCCCTTCCTTAAATCATTTTTTTTTTAAATAGAAGCCACAGCGTTAAATAATTACAAATAAAGTAATTAGGAACAAATGTCTGCACTACTTTATCCCAAAGGAGCTGCGATGGCTCAAGTGGTTA
>NW_015162245.1:0-5751 GCF_001447785.1 Gekko japonicus | reverse complement strand
ACCCTACTTAGCTTCTGAGATCAGATGAGCTCGGGCTCACCTGGGCCGTCCAGGTCAGGGCTAAAAAACCCCACTAGAAAGCTACTAGTTGCTGGACAGATGGCTTCCCCCCACATTACTGTAGCAAAGGAAGGGGGGAGAGGAGAAGGTGAGAAGCTGGCAGGGAGGAAGAGGAGAGAAAGAGAACGACCCAAAGGCAAGGGCGGGCATTAGGGAGGGAGAGCCTGCGACCCACTTTTGGGTCCCGACCTGCAAGTTTGGGAAACTGTACGGCACCAATGCTAATTCATTTCCATCCATCCTGTACCTTTCCCCACCACCACCCTTCCGGCAAGGCGCAGCTTTGTGGTTCTCCTTTCTCCACTGTATTCTGACAACTGCCCTGCGAAGCAGAGATTTATGGTAACTAAGCAGGAGCCCTCTTATAAACCCCTTT
Source organism: Gekko japonicus (assembly GCF_001447785.1). Classification (NCBI taxonomy): domain Eukaryota; kingdom Metazoa; phylum Chordata; class Lepidosauria; order Squamata; family Gekkonidae; genus Gekko; species Gekko japonicus. Next base: position 5,315 of record NW_015162245.1, on the reverse strand, counting down.
GGAAATGGCACTTGACATGAAGTAAGGTTCAAACAAGAAGGTTGATTTTACTGAACAGGCACGGCTGGGTTAGGAACAGGGCAGGGGATGAGAAGCTCAGGTAAATTTTGTTGTTTATACAAATTATAATGATCTTTTGAACAGGCAACAGAGTATAGTTGCTACTTATTTTTTTAGAGACTCAGTTCTTGAGTGTGAGAGGTCTGTTTGTCTTTCAGCAACTATGTGTCTTAATAAAGTTTCATAAAACTATCTTAGTTTCCTGGAAGTTAGTACTCTCTTCCTGTATTTAAATACCATTTTTCATTTATTAGCTTCATTGACCCGAGGTCTTAAGCCAAACATGCAAACAACAAGTATAAAATGCATTACATAAAATTACAAGATATTTAGACAGAACGCCTTTACAATAAAAGCTAGTAAACATGCTCTCAATCAGTAACATCAGACCACATTTTATAAACTTCAATGAATTCTATAAAATCCCATGATATTATGGAAATTAGTTTTAAAATTTTAAAATTGTATACAAAAGGTACTCATAACATTTCAAAGCCGCTTTAAAGATAGCACTATTGAAAGATATTTTGCCACCAAGCGAGTCGTTTCAGGGTCCTCATCAGCTATTAGTATGGTTATCACCCAGGGTTCCATAGGGAGGTGATATCTTTGTAAAATAGGAGTAATCCAGCAGGATCTGGGGTCAATCCATTGGTGGCAAAATAACATAAGATGATCTAAGGTCTCTATTGCACCTGATCCACAATCACACAATCTATTTGAGTACTGTATTTTAGCAAAACACTAACTCAGCTTAGAGGGAACACTGCCACCAAGCCCCCCCCCTCCATCACACATCTAAACACAACACATCAGATGCTATCAATCCTTTCTCATAGATCGGTGATGGAGAACCGTTTAGAGACCGAGTGCCCAAACTGCAACCTAGAACCCACTTATTTATCGCAAAGTGCCAACACGGCAATTGAACCTGAATACTGAGGTTTCACTTTAGAAAAAACAACTCATACATTAACTTAAGATGATCCAAACAAAGTAAGGAAAGCAATCCCAAATGCTTTCATTTACTTAAAATTATTTGGCAGAGGATTCGACAACTTTAATGATGGTCTGGGCCTGGCTGGGGCGATGGCACGCGTGCCCACAGAGAGGGCTCTGAGTGCCGCCTCTGGCACCCGTGCCATAGGTTTGCCACCACTGTCATAGATCAATAACAAAAGTCTCAGGAGGAGGAGATTGGATTTATACCCCGCCCTTCAGGCTTACAAACTCCTTTCCCTTCCCCTCCCCACAACAGACACCCTGTGAGGTGGGTGGGGCTGAGAGAGCTCTGACACAAACTGCTCTTTTTCAAGGACAGCTGTGCCAGAGCTTGTGACTGACCCAAGGTCACATCAGCGGGTGCAAGTGGAGGAGTGGGGAATCAAACCCGGTTCTCCCAGATTAGAGTCCGCACACTTAACCACTACAACAAACTGGCTCTCAGGCCAAAAGGGGATGATTCTCTCATGCTGGCTTACAAATAGGGAAGGAGTCGAGACAGTGGGATTTGCCCCCACCAAGGGGTAAGACGGAGGGGGGTGGAAAGAGCTGGGCAAACCCTCCTATTGGCCCAGAGCAGCCCTTTGATGTCTCTTGCGGGCTCAGGGAGGGAGCTATTAATGACTCCCATCTTCCCCAGGCTGCAGGGAGGATAAAAAAGTCCCCAAATCAGCATTTCAAACAAGCTAGAGTGAAAAACTGCTTTTGTCTTGGTGGAGGAGCTTTGAGTACAGATGCACTCCATAAATTGGAGGGGAATGCGCAAAGGAGCGCATGTTTATGCATGAACGTTTACAGTCAGAGAGAGAGAAAGAGAGAGTGCGCATTCGGCAGCACAGATGCTCAATACAGTAGATTCATGCACCTGGGAGACGTGTTGCTCATGCACAGGTTGCATTCGCCTCATTATAGGTGAAATATATATAGGCGGGAGCACATCCAGCCTGCGCTAAAAGCACTGCACTGGCTGCCTAGAGCATACCGAATTCACTTCAAGGTGCTGTTTCTTACCTTTAACGCCCTTTGTGGTCAGGGGCCTACATACCTGAGGGACCGCATTTCCCCACATGCTCCCCAAAAAGCACTACGTTCAGGGTCACCAAAATGCCAGGCTGGCTTTGACTAGAGCCAGGGCCTTCTCACTGGCAGCTCCATGTTGATGGAACAAACTCCCGGAAGATACTAGGGCCCTGGGGGACCTTTTACAGTTCCACAGGGCCTGCAAGATGGAGCTCTTCCACCAGGCCTTCGATTAAGGAGCCACACCTAACAAACTTGACCCCCACCCCCAAGTATATTTTAACCTGATTTGTCTGGGCTTGGATAGCTAAGGATAGCCTGATCACGTCAGATCTTGGAAGCCAAATGAGGTCGGTCCTGCTTAGTGTTTGGATGGGAGACCCAACCGCAGCGAGAGGGGTAAGAGGATTTGGCAACCCTACGGAAGATACTAGGGCCCTGGGGGACCTTTTACAGTTCCACAGGGCCTACAAGATGGAGCTCTTCCACCAGGCCTTCGATTAAGGAGCCACACCTAACAAACTTGACCCCCACCCCACCCAAGTATATTTTAACTTGATTTGTCCGGACCTGGATAGCTAAGGATAGCCTGATCGCGTCAGATCTTGGAAGCCGAATGAGGTCGGTCCTGCTTAGTGTTTGGATGGGAGACCCACCAGGGAAGTCCAGGGTTGCTATGCAGAGGCAGGGCCGGCTCACTCACTAGGCGCTCGCCTAGACCGTGCCAGCCCTTAGGGGCGCCAAACTGGCACCCCCCCCCGCTGTCCTGGTTCAGCTGCAAACACTACTGAGTTTTAAACATGTTATGATCTTTCTGATGATACAAACACCAATTCCACCAAAGAACCCAGCCCACTGGGCACAGAAGGGTCACTCAGCTGAGAGCGGTGGGGGCGGCGGGGGGGGGGGGGGCACCAGAAGGGATCCTCGCCTAGGGTGCAAAATAAGCTGGGGCCGGCCCTGCGCAGAGGCAGGCCATGGCAAACCACCTCTGTTCATCTCTTGCCTTGACCTGGATGGCCCAGACTAACCTGCTCTCACCAGATCTCAGAAGCTAAGCAGGGTCGGCCCTGGTTAGTGTTTAGATGAGAGACCTCCAAGGACGTCCAGGGTCACTATGCAGAGGTAGGCAATGGCCGACCACCACTGAATGACTCTTGTCTTGAAAACCCTATAGCAGAGACGTTGAACTCATTTGTCACAAGGGCCAGGATCCGACATAAATGTCACTTTGTCAGGCCAGGCCATGTGTGCCATAAAATGTAATGCCAGGTACCGGGGAGACAAACGTTATAAAGGGCAGCGGCTGGTAAGCTCTGAATTGGTGTATCCTCACTGCATGGCCTCATGGGCTGGGAGGGGGTGTAAAGGAAAACCCGTATGGGCAGACTGGAGAGCCATCAGTCCAGCACTGGGCAGCACCGTTCCCTCTAAGCGGAGTCAGTGGGAGCCAGCTCACAGTTTTTTTAGCCTGTGGCTCACCCATTTTTGTCTTAGCCCAGAGCAAACTAATTTATGCAGTAACCAAAATGCTTGCTCGCAACTTTAATGCCAGTCGTCTCGCAAAGTGGAATGTTCGCTCACAAGACTCCACAGCTTAGAGGGGGTATTGCTAGGCAGATACTCCCAGGCTGCTTGACTGCTGAAGATGAGGTTGTTCCGCCATGCTGAAGCCACAATCGGAGTACATCTGCCCATTCCCCCTCGATCAGCCTCCTGTTCCCTCCCTTGCACTAGTTGCTCGCAGGCCGCATAAGAGCCTGGGCTGGCCAGTTCTGGCCCCCGGGCCTTATGTTTGACACCCCTGCCCTATGGGGTCACCTTAAGTCAGCTGTTCCCTGACGACAACAAGCAAAATAATAGATAAAACGGAAGGAAGCGTCTTTCTTTTCGCTTGGAATACCAGCATTTGAGCCTCCTTGCCTGGACTTCAGGCACTCCCCTTCCAAGCTTACAATGCAATTCTACGCAAAGTGACTCCAGTCTATGATCACTGACCTCAATGGGCTTAGAGTGGAGTAACTCTGCACGGGATTGCACCGATATTGTTTAGCTTCGCTTAGTTAGTTTCGTTACCAAAGATGTTGACCAGGAGCACGTTAGTGGGCTGTTGCAGCAACCCAGGAAGTAAAAGGTAAAAGTAAAGGTGTCCCTTGCTCGAAAGCCAGTCGAGTCCGACTCTAGGGTTGCGGTGCTCATCTCCGTTTCAAAGCCGAAGAGCCAGCGCTGTCCGAAGACGTTTCCGTGGTCATGTGGCCAGCATGACTAAACACCAAGGCGCATGGAACGCTGCTACCTTCCCACCATAAGTGGTACCTATTTATCTACTTGCAATGTCTTGCTTTCGAACGGCTAGGCTGGCAGGAGCTGGAACTAGAGACGGGAGCTCACTCCGTCATGCAGCACACTTGGGTCTCGAACTGCTGAACTACCGACCTTCCACAGCCTGCAGTTCAGCGTCTTAACCACTTGAGCCACCGCAGCTCCGTAACCCAGGAAGTGGCTGCATTGATTTTTCAGCCATCACCTTTTGCTTCCAGCAAGGTTATGAATTTTAATTCCCAGGCTCGCCTTTGAAAGGACAGTCGTGTCCCATTGTCCTTGGCCGCTCAAATTAAATCTGTACAACAACTTGAGGGAGGCATGTCTGGGAATGAAAATTCATAACCTTGTTGCTGGCAGAGGGTACTGGGTTAAAGAGAGACCTTTGTGGACAAGCACCTGTACGATGGGGAAAGATAATCTTCACATCTGCCACCAGTCTGGCTCGCCTGATATGCACAATACGATTCCAGATCAGCAGGAGCATGTAGGAGGATACATGCCTTAAATATATAAAGATCACATACTTTTTGAGCCTGTGGGCACCTTTGGAATTTTGAGATGCGGTGGCGAGCACCACTCCAAAATGGCTGCCCCAGGAGGTGGGGCCAAACTCCAAATGGCTGCCTCAGGAGGCGGAGCCCAATGGAATACCTCTTTCCTCACACCTTCAGGAAGTCCTGAAGTGGGAATGGAACCATGCTAAGGAAAAGTCAGACGTTTACCAGTCCTCTTCATCCTGTAGTGGAAAACCTTTTCATTTGAATGAGGACACCCAGTAACCAGCCCCAGCTTCCAATGACCCTCCCCACTTTCTGAAAAGTTTGATGGGCACCACGTATCAGGCAGGCAACATGGTGTCCACAACAACCACATTGGGGAATATCTCTCTTTCTCTCTCTCTCTCTCTC
>NW_015162244.1:0-5730 GCF_001447785.1 Gekko japonicus | reverse complement strand
CATGGCTAGTAGCCATTGATAGACTTCATTAATCTGTCTAAAACCCCTTTGAAAGCTGCTTATTCCTCTGGCCATCACTACATCCTCTTGGCAGTGAATTCCACATTTTAATCACTCTCTGTGTCAAGTAGTGTTTCCTTGTGTCTGTCCTGAACCTACTGCCCACCAGCTTTGTTGGATGCCCGTGAGTTCTAGTCTTTGGGGAGAGGGAGAAGGTCTCTTTGTCCGCTCTCTCCACCCCAGGCGTCGTTTTATAAACCTCTCTCATGCCCCCCCTTCGTCTTTTCAAAACTGAAAGGTCCTGGACCCTTCATCCCTTCCTCCTGGGGAAGGTTCTTCAACCCCCTCTGGACTTTTCCCACCTCTGCAATGTCCTTTTTGACTCATTGTGGACACAACCTTTAGCCTCTAGATTCAGCTGCTTTCCCCCGTATAGTTGCGCCCTGAGATAAAGTGCTCATTTCTAGAGTGAGGCTGCCTCTGAGACAGAACCATTCAAATGGATTACAGAGTTTCTGGATATAGTTTTATTTCTAATGGGGTATCAAGCTGTTGTGTTTTTCATGTGCGTGTAGTTTGGCGTAGTGGTTAGGAGGAGGGCAGACTCTAGCCTGGGAGAACCAGGTTCGATTCCCCGCTCCTACACATGCAGCTGCTGGATGACCCTGGGTCAGTCGCAAGTTCTCTCAGAGCTGTCCTCTCACGAGCAGTCCTCGAAAGAGCTCTCTCGGCCCCACCTACCCCACAGGGTGTCTGTTGAGGGGAGGGGAAGGGAAAGGAGATTGTAAGCTGCTCTGAGACACCTTCGGGTAGTGAAGTATAAATCCAATCTCTTCTTTTGTCTTCTCTCTATTTGTGTATGTGGGATTTTAACATCCCAATGTCTTCATAGAATCATAGAATGTTAGAGTCGGAAGGGACCTTGCAGGTCATCTAGTCCAACCCCCTGCACTCTGCAGGAGCATAGCTGAAAGAGAGCCCTACATACCTACGACATACCTGAAAGGTGGTCAGCGTTTCCTTGGCTGGACGGTGTCTTTCTTCAAGTAATCAAGTACTACTTTTCTAAGCGGGAAACCGAGCCTGGGTTCGAAGTATCAGGTGTGGCAGGGTAAAAGCTGGTGTGGTGGAGTAGTTGGCATTTCAGACGAGGACTTGGTACACCGGAGTTTGAATACCTCACTTTGCCATGGAGGCTCTCTGGGTCCCCTTGGGCCAGGCCCATAGCTAGGGAATTTTGGGGGAGGGGGCCTCGGGGCTCCCGCCAGCTAATTAAATCAAAGCACACAGTGCAGGTGGTAATTTGGGGCACTTTGGGGGCAGCCCAGGAGGGAGGGGGCCCAGAAGGAACACTAGGGGGCTGGGCCCCGTGGGCCCCACATTACCTACGGGCCAGCCCATCACAGTCTCACAGTCTCTCCTACCTCACAGGGTTGTTTTGAGAGGACAGAGGGGGGGGGGGAGAATGGTGTGGTAAGGCACTTTGGGATCCCATGGGGAAAGAGATAGGGATGCCAGCCTCCAGGTGGGACCTGGGGATCCCCCGGAATTACAGCTCATCTCCAGACAACGGAGATCAGGTTCCCCTGGAGAAGAGGGATGCTAGGGAGGGCATTGTACCCCCACTGGGGTCCCTGTCCTCCCCAGGCTCCATCCCCAAATCTCTACGAGTTCCCCGATCTGGAGCTGGTAACCTTGAGTAACCTAAAGTCCTATGGTTAGACAGTGGCCATGGAAGACCTGGGAACCCTAGAAGAGCAAGGTATTAAAAGAAAGCAAGAAAAGAGAAAGAATAATCATGACACAGTGCTCTGCTTCTCCAACAGCGAAGGAAACCGAACCCTAGAAAACCACAGGAGAACCTCTTTCGGTTTGTCAGCTAGAACCTTTGCGGATATGGCCGGATGGTTGCTGGGAACGAGCAGAAACGGAACTTGGAACTTGGAACCTCCACATCAGTTCTTAGAGACAGTTTGGTATCGTGGGTTAGGAGCATGGACTCTAATCTGGGAGAACTGGGTTTGATTCCCCACTCCTCCACTTGCGGCTGCTGGGTGACCTTGGGCAAGCCGTAGTTCTGGTCAGAGCTGTTCTCTCAAGAGCTGTCCTCGAAAGAGCTCTCTCAGCCCCACCTGCCTCACGTGGTGTCTGTTGTGGGGAGGGGAAGGGAAAGGAGATTGTAAGCTGCTCTGAGACTCCGAGTGAAGGGCAGGGTATAAATCCAATCTCCTCCTCCTCCTCCTCCTCTTCTTCTTCTCCTCCATCTTCCATGGTGAACCACTGAAAGCTGAAGATCTAAAGTTTCGTGGACCTGGGGACAATCCACACAAACTTCGTGGACAGCTCTGGGTTGGGAAATACCTGGAGATCCTGGGGGTGGAGCCTGAGGAGGGCGGGGCTTGTGGAGGGGAGGGGTCTCAGTGGGGAGAATGCCAAAGCGGCCATTTTTTCCAGATGAACTAATCTCTGTCATCGGGAAATCAGTTGTAATAGCGAGAGGGCATACACTTCGGCAAGGAGTTCCAACTTTCCTTTCATGGTATTAGAAGGTAGGTATAAGAAGATAAGGAGCTGCGGTGGCTCAAGTGGTTAAGACGCTGAACTGCAGGCTGTGGAAGGTCAGTAGTTCAGCAGTTCGAGACCCGGGTGCCGCATGACGGAGTGAGCTCCAGTCTCTAGTTCCAGCTCCTGCTATCCTAGCAGTTCGAAAGCAAGAAATCGCAAGTAGATAAATAGGTACCACTTCGGTGGGAAGGTAACAGCGTTCCGCGCGCCTTGGCGTCCAGTCATACCGGCCACATGAGCACGGAAGCGTCTTCGGACAGCGCTGGCTCTTTGGCTTGGAAACGGAGACGAGCACCGCAACCCTAGAGTCGGACTCGACTGGCTTTCGAGCAAGGGGAACCTTTACTTTTTATAAGAAGATCCCCTCTCCTGAAAGGCTGTGCACATGGTCATTAAAAGAGATCGAGTCCATTGAGCATATGTTTTTTGGCTGCCCATATTGCAAAGTGACTCGTGAGGAGATTATTACTCCGCTACTGGATAAGATTCTCGGTTTCACTGGAAAAGCTAAGCTTGATTATCCTTTATGTGATGAGAACCCTAGGATTATGTACCAAGCAGTGTTCCCTCTAAGCTGAGTTAGTGCGAGCTGGCTCGCAGTTTTCCAGCCTCCAGCTCACACATTTTTGTCCCAGCTCAGGAAGCGATGGCTCCAGAGCACACTAATTTATGCAGCAGCCAAATCGCTCACTCACAACTTTAATGGAGAATTTTTGCTTACAAGACTCCACAGCTTAGCATTGTAAGTAGCCAAATTTTGTGTGTTGATATTTAGGCTACGGAAATTGTATCATGACCAGGCTTGAGTTTTAAAAGATCATGTTTTATTCTGTAAGCGTGTGTGTGTGTAAACTGTAAAACTAGTTACATGTTTGGTCAAATGACTAACAATAAAGAAGAAGAGGGGTAGGAGGAGGAGGAGGAGACTGGATTTATACCCCGCCCTTTACTCAGAGTCTCAGAGCGGCTTACAAACCCATTTCCCTTCCCCTCCCCACGGCAGACACCCTGTGAGGTAGGTGGGGCTGAGAGAGCTCTGACAGAAACGGCTCTTTTTCAAGGGCAGCTCTGACAGAACTATGGCTTGCCCGAGGTCATCCAGCCAGGTGCAAGTGGAAGAGTGGGGAATCAAACCTGGTTCTCCCAGATTAGAGTCCGCGCCCTTAACCACGACACCAAACTGAACTGAACGAATAACAGATCTCCAGTCACCACCCGGAGGTTGGCAACCTGCATTGTTTGAACCACTCGCCACCCCTGTCCAGTTCCCCACAGGCCCTGTTCCCGGGCCACTGGTGCCTTCTCTACCTCATGCGTTGGCTCTGGGCCGCCTGCAGCCCAGCGTTTCACCCTTGGCAACCGCTGAGGAAACAGAAGGGCTTAATATCGAGGTTGCTTCGCTCTCCGCCTACGAATGAGAACGGAGAAGATCTCTCGTGCCCTGCCTGCCACCGTGTCCCATCCCCATCCCAGGGGCCAGACCCACAGAATCGTAGAGTTTCCCTCAGAGTGGTTGAGTCGGAACTGTCTCTCCTGCGAAGGCCTTCCCACCCAGCTTCCGAGCTCCACTGGAGGACGGGAAACTCATGGGGAGCCTCGCCAGGCCGAGTGGAAACGTGAAAGGAACGGGAGAGGTTACATTTGCTCCAGCCGATAATCAAAACCAAAGCGGAGGAGAAGGCGCACAGAGGAAGAGAGAAGAGAGCCCACGTCCGAGAGACGAACCGAGGGGAGGGAGGCCAGCTCGGATCTGAAGGCGGCCACTTGGTTTGGCCTCCAGCGGATCAGACGCCTCTCCTCTTTGACCTTGCTCAGTTCCCACTGAGAAACACAGGAATGCTTGTCTTCCTCAGAGGTGCTGTTGGAAGCACCCGTCTGTGAGGGACGGAGGTTTTAGGGTCATAGCGTTGGAAGGGACCTCTGGGGTCATCTAGTCCAACCCCCTGCTCAATGCAGGACATTCACAAATCCCCCCACCACACTCCCAGTGACCCCTGTTCCACGCCCAGAAGATGACAAAAAACCTCCAGGATGAGGTCCATCAGTGGCTATTAGCCACAAGGTATAGCTAGGGGCTCTGGGGCAAGTGATGCTCTGTCTTCTTGGTGCTTGGGGGGGGTCAACAGTGGGAGGGCTTCTAATGTCCTGGCCCCACTGCTGGACCTCCTGATGGCACTGGTATTTCTGGCCACTGTGTGACACAGAGTGTTGGACTGGATGGGCCTTTGGCCTGATCCAACATTGGCGTCTCTTATGTTCTTATTTTCTTAACCGCTCTAACGTTAGGAAGTTCTTCCTCATGTTTTGCTCAAAACTCTTCTGACTGAATTTCAACCCGTTGGGTCTGGTCCAACCTTCTGGGGCAACAGAAAACAACTCAACGCACCATCCTCTAGATGACAGCCCGTCAAGTACTTGAAGATGGCGATCATATCACCTCTCAGTCGTCTCCCCTCCAGGCTAAACGTACCCAGCTCCTTCAGCCTTTCCTCACAGGACTTGGTCTCCAGACCCCTCACCGTCTTCCTTGCCCTCCTATGGAGGTCTCAGATGCTTAGGCTAAAATAGCGGAACTAAATGCACTGGAATGAAATATGGCGGATCACTGCAAACACCAGAAAACCGTTGTCTGTGTCATTGTTCTGGTTAAACAGCCTATAAGCCATACACCAAGGGAAGACATGTAAGAATCCTGATCTGAGGAGATACAGTGTAATACAGGGTTGCCAGCTCCGGGTTGGTAAATACCTGGAGATTTCGAGGGTGGAGTCTGAAGAGGACGGGGTTTGGGGAGAGCCAGTTTGGTGTAGTGGTTAAGTGCGCGGACTCTAATCTGGGCGAAGCGGGGTTGATTCCCCACTCCTCCACATGAAGCCAGCTGGGTGACCTTGGGCAAGCCACAGTTCTCCGGGAGCTGTTCTCTCAGGAGCACTTCTCAAAAGAGCTCTCTCAGCCCCACCTACCTCACAGGGTGCCTGTTGTGGGGAGGGGAAGGGAAAGGAGATTGTAAGCTGCTCTGAGACTCCTTCGGGTAGTGAAGGGCAGGGTATAAATCCCATCTCTTCTATTTTTAAAGTGCTTTTTTGTATTTTTCATATGTGTGTGCGCGTGCATGTGACTGTGATTGTGTGTGCAAGCCTGGAAGTCATGGTGAGCTCTGGTGAC
>NW_015162243.1:0-5775 GCF_001447785.1 Gekko japonicus | reverse complement strand
GGGCAGCCCTTCCCTGTGGAGCCCCAGTGCCCCGCACCAGGTGCAGCCTGACCACCACCCTCAGCTCCCTCCTGGGGCTGGGAGAGGAGAGGCATGTGGTGCCTGGGCTGGCCGCAAAGGTGCAGTGTGTAGGTGCATTGGTGCACAGCCAGGCGTGCCTGGCCAGGGCCAGACGAAGTGCCTGCTTGCCTCCTTGCCTTGCCTGTCTGGGCTTACCTGCTGCTGGTGGGCTGGGCGGCAAGCATCTCTCAGCCCAGACTCATCTCCTCTGCTGCTTCTTGTGCCGCCGCTGCTGCTTCTTGTTCACATGACTGCCATCAAAGCTCTGGCTTCCTTCCTTATTCTGTTGTTGTTGTTCAGTCGCACAGTCGAGTCCTTATTCTGTACCTGTCCAGTTTTGTGGCAGTCAATTTGCAATCACTAGTCACCTGGCGGAACGACAATGGCAGTTGGACTTCTGTCCTTTTTCATAATGTGATTGCAGCATATCCCTCTGGACATGCCGTTATCCTGATGTTAATTAATCCAAGACTGAAACAGGCATGGGTTGGGATGCTACATCACTTAAAAGGTCGTTTGAGAGAAGTACCATCTTAGAACCCACCAAGAGGCACTAGGGAGAAGATATGCTCTTGTGGAAGGAAGTGCCGTGGGCCAGCCTGAGTCCAGTGTGACTGAAAACTCCTCTGGAGTCAAGGAGCCACATGCAGCCAGCTCTGAACCAGATAAAGTTAGTGAATTAGAGACACAGGAGCCTCAAGATTCATTGCTGGCAGCTGACCTCGACCCACCCAGGCATAGCTCTGAAGTAGCCAACAAAGCAGAGCTGCAGGAAAGCAGCCCACCAGGCCCCCCCTCGTTAATTGAACCGTGAAGGAAAAACACTCTGACAATACTTGATACGCAGACAGAGTGCTCGCCTCTTGGCTCAGCACCAGATGTTGAATGATAGCAGTTCTGAGTAAGTGCAGGAGCACCTCCGAGCAGATGGCTGTAAATCAGGCTTGTTAAGGAATGCCTATATAAACCAGACCTGGAGAATTGCAGATTGTGGAAGCAACGTGTCACAACCCTGTGAACTTTATGATCACAACTCTGGATTCTGCCTGCCTCCTGTGATCTTTGACCTGATCCTTGACTCCGCTTTTGGACCTGCCTGAACCTTGCTGATCAATGACCTTGGAGTGCCTTGACTTTGTGTTCCTGAACAACCCATGAACTCCGACTGTTGCTGAACTGGTGTTTGATCTCTGGACTAGACTCTTTGTTGCCTTACTCTGCCTGTATTCCAGGTGTAATGTATTAAGTAAAATGGCTGCGGCCATGTGGGCCCGGCCATGTGGTCTAAAACAGACCTGGACCTTTGCCCATATGAACCATAGCTACTTCGGATCCTAGGGCGCACCAATGGGTTTGCCTGGATCTGAAAGTAGACCAACCAGGTCTGTTGCATGTAAATAGAACCTTTCACTGGGTTTGGGGGTGTGCTGGGTGTGGTTTGGGTGTGGTGTGTTCAGGCATATAAGCCGGCCTGTGGCAGAAAGTTATCTTCGAGTTCCTGATGTAATCAATAAACCTTGAGCTGATTCACTATGCTGAGCCTCTGCTTCCAGTACTTTTCACCAGGGCAGGAAGATCCTAAAAACCCTTTGTGTAGAATCCCCCAAAGCAGGGGTGCGCCATCCATCAGATGCACCTAGGCAGTCACCTAGGGCATTAGAGATAGAGGGTGAATTTTCCTTTTGTTTTATTGTCACAGACTGTATTTCTATTTTCTTAATAAAATGTGTCATTGATAAGTTTCTAATCATAGTTCTTTGCAGCTTTTAAAGAATACACAATAGTTTCTAAAAACCATGGTACTTGGTGATACATCAGCACAAGCCAGGCAGGTGATGTTGCTGGAGACCAGGGGTTCCTAGGGCTGCCAGGTCTCTGGGGGGGGGGGGATTGCCTGCTCAAAAAGCCCCCAAACCCCTGGCCCAGATCTGGCCGGTGGGGCGAACCCCACCCCAAAGTTCCTGGATCCGGCCAACATCACCCAGAGGGGACATCATTGCAATGGGCACGTTGCTAGGGGGACGCTCTAGCATTCAACCTAAAAACTTGATGGTATAGAGTTTTCAAGCCGAATGCTAGAGCATCCACTGGTGACGTGCCTAGCATGATGACATCACTTCTGGGCGATATCATTGTGGTGCATGGTATGCGTGTGTGCGCGCGCAAATGTCCCGGACTGGGATCTACTCCCCCCTGCTGCAACAGCTAAGTGACCTGGCAACCCTGAGGGTTCCCAATCTTTTTGAGACTGCGGACACATTTGGAATTCTGAGACATCATGGCTGCCACAAAATGGCTGCTGCAGGAGGCGGAGCCAGTCACAAAATGATTGCCACAGCTTAACTTCAGTTAATAAAAATCTGTGCAGCTAATCAAATCTCCAATAGTCAGTCAGAAGCCTTGCTGGGCAAAAGCCCTACCTGGCCTCACCCACTTCCTAAAAACACTTGGTGGGAACCAGAAAAGGTGTTGGCAGGTGCTGTGGCACTCACAAGCACCATGCTGGAGACAATAGGGATTCTATCCCCCAGTGTAGTGTCCCCATCCAGGACATTTCTAGTTTTGATACTGTCTTCCTTGTGTAATAATGTTGAGACAGGACTGGGAACCTCTTGGTGGATCCCCAATGTCAGACAGTCCCCTTGTCTGAGCTGATGGAGTTGGTCTTAGGGCGAGACTTCAACATTCATGCTGAGGCTGCTTTGTGGGGAGCAGCTCAGAATTTCCTGGCCTCCATCACAGCCATGGACCTATGTTAGGTATGAACTGGTTCCACACATTGTGCAGGTCACACTCTTGATCTGGTATTTTATTCTGGGGAGGAGGAATGTGATCTGAGGGTGGAGGAATTGATGATGCTTTAGATTAGTAAGGATACCATGACTCTGCAGGGGTGGAGGATCAATTAAAATGATCTAAATGGCTATCTGATGGCTCAAGGGATTTTGCTGTTGGTATGTTTGGTGCTCCTGTTGATACCATGGTTGACCTCTGGAAGGAATAAATGATCCGGGTGCTGAACACAATGGCTCCCAGGTGCCTTTGCACAGGTGTTTACTGAGTGTTTGTGGCTGATGCAAAGGCAAGTCAGGCTGCTAGAATGATGGGCAGATATGTCTGGATGAACGGTCATTTTAAAGCCTACTCTATGTTGGCGATGACATCAAGAAAAAGTATACTTTCCCCACCCCTGTTGCATCTGCATCTGTGTAAGAAGTTTTTCATTGCAGTTACTGCTCCAAATTTCATTCTTTCCATAATATTTTTGTCATCCACAACCTTGTTAATAATCCACTAGCCATGTATGAGCGCTATGATACTCCAGATGCACTTTGATGGAAAGAGACATAAAAGGAAAGAAAGAGCCTTGAGGAGAAAATGTGCTCCAGTGATAAATGAAGAACCACTGTCTGTAAAGAGACCACTTTCAGAAAGCATAAGATGTCCGAAAGATTACATGAAGGGTCCCAACAGAGAAGAGCCTCTTATAGGTTTGGAATATGTGCTTAAGGTTTGGTTTCAAGGGAGAAGAGATCCTTGTTATGAATGCCAGCTGTGCCAGTTTAATACAGAGGTAGTGCCAATGATAGAACATCTCATTGGCCAAAGACACAGAAAAGCATATCTTATGAAACATTTTCCAGATAGAGGAAAGAGGAAAGCAAATGATCCTGAAGAGAACTATCCCAGAGATGACCTCAGCCCAGCAGAGAACCATCCCAGAAATGACCACAGTCTAGCAGAGGACATCACTTAGAGGAAAGCAACACCCCAGCAGAGTGGGACTGTGAGTTAAAGAAACCACAGACTTTAACAGCAACAGAGGAGAAGAATGGACTAAAATGAACTTCTGGAATAAAGACTATAAGAGATTCCCCTACGTCAGAAGAAGTTACACACAACTCTTTGGAAAAAGAGATGTGTTCCACTTAAGGACAAGGGAGAGGTTTGTAATGATTTCATGTTTTGGTGTGTGTGTTCCTTTAAATGTTTTGTTTGACTGCAGCAATGGAAGGAGAGTGATAGAGGGAGACAAGTGTGATGTGATTGGCTGATGACTGAGAGTGTGGGAGGAGAGATTTCTCTGAGGTGATTCTGTGTGTGGAGTTTGGAAAGAGAGCATAGTCTGTGTGAATATGAAAGTTTGAGTCTATTCTGTGTGAATAAGACAAAGAGTTTAGCCTGTATGGCTATATATATTTGAGAGATACCGTAGCTATTAGACTGAGTGTCTAAGCCTGACAGAGTGGAGTTTGGGAGTTTGAGAGTCTGTTTGTGACACCAATCTTTGCCAGTTATATTTACAAGTTCCTTTCTTCAGTAACAGTTCAAAATAACCAGAAACTTATTTTGTTCTTTATTAAATAAATCATTTTTTGTTTAAACTTATCCCAGCAATCAGAATAGTCCTTCCTCAGGGCCACATAGTCCTCTGAAGTGCCCAGACCCTAAGTCATTCTTCCAAAAGAGAGAGATTTGGAAGTTTTAATTCCTGGTGGCAGCAGACATCTACCAAGTTCATGTACACAAAGTGTGTTTTAAAGGAGAAACAGTCTCCCCAATAAGCAGCATGCCACATGGTCCCTCAGGTATGTCGGTCCCTGACCATATAGGGCTTTAAAGGTAAGAACCAGCAACTTGAAGTGAACTCAGAAAGCTATCAGCAGCCAGTGTAATGCCTTGAGCTCAGGCTGGATGTGCTCCCACATAGGGAGGCCCATCAGAAGCCTGGCCGCTGCATTTTACACTAGCTGCAGCTTCCAGATTTGTGACAAGGGCAGCCCTATGTAGAGAGCATTACAGTAGTCCAGTCTCGAGGTGACCATTGCGTGGATCCCTGTTGCCAAGTCGTTGCGGTCGAGGAAGGGAACCAGCTGCCTAATCAGCTGGAGATGGTAAAAGGCTGACCTGGCAGTGGCTGCTACTTGGGCCTCCATTGTTAAGGAGGCATCCAAGAGCTCTCCCAAGCTCCTAACCTCCGGTGCTGGCACCAGCGGCACCCCATCGAAGGTCGGAGGTGGGATCCCTACCCTCAGACAACCCCGGCTCAGGCACAGGACTTCTGTCTTCATCGGATTCAATTTCGGCCGGCTCAGTCTAAGACAACCAGCCACAGCTTTTAATGCCCAGTCTAGATCTTCCAGTTTAAAGTCAGACTGGCCACCCAACAAGAGATAGAGCTGGGTGTCATCCGCATATTGGTGACAACCCAGCCCATGCCTCCGGGCAATCTGGGCAAGGGGGTGCATATAGATTTTGAATAGCATCGAGGATAGCACTGACCCTTGAGGAATTCCACAGTTCAGTGGGTGCCTTTAGGACATCTGTTCCCCTATCTAGTTGTGCTGTGGGCTCAGCCCTGTAGCTAGGGATTTTTTGTGAGGGGGCCTTAGGGGGGCAGCCCTTCCCTGTGGAGCCCCAGTGATGGTCAACCATGTCGAACACTGCTGACAGGTCCAACAACAACAGCACTGCTGATCTGCCCTAATCCAGTCCCCTCTGGAGGTCGTCCGTGAGGGCAATCAGTGCTGTCTCCATCCTATGGCCTGGGCAAAAGCCAGACTGGGCAGGATCTAAAATGGAAGTGTCATCCAGAAAGCCCTGAAGTTGAATTGCCACAGCCCTCTCTAGTAATTTACCCAGATAGGGTAAGTTGGAGACCAGTTGGTAATTTGCCAAATTGGCTGGGTCCAGTGATGGTTTTTTCAAGAGTGG
>NW_015162242.1:531-5705 GCF_001447785.1 Gekko japonicus | reverse complement strand
AGCAGGGGTAAGGGAGGAAACAGGTAAAGGAGGCCCATGGACCAAGGATAAAGGAGACCGTCTCCTAGAGACTGTGGATCCCTGCTGCCTCGACTGCAAAACAGAGGACACTTTTTGTTGGCTCTGGTGGCAAAAACATCGACTGGGGGAATTCCCCACCTGCGGAAGAGTGGGAGGAGGTATGTTGGGTTCATCTCCCACTCATGAAGGCTGAGTCCTGCTCGACTTAGATGGTCTGCCTGCACGTTCATGTGTCCAGGGATGTGTGTGGCTACGAGGAAAATGTTGTTGGTGATGCAAAGGTTCCACAACTGGATGGCAAGGTTGCAGAGGCGTAGAGAAACAGTGCCTCCTTGCTTGTTGACATAAGAGAGTGCCGTGGTGTTGTCCGTGAGGACCGTGAAACATTTCCCTCTGATTATAGGTAGGAAGCTGGTGACAGCATGCTGTATTGCCAGCAGTTCCAGGAAGTTTATGTGTCGCTTCCTCTTCTGCGTGTCCCATTTGCCTCCAACAGAAAGGCCCATCGTGTGGGCACCCCAGCCCGTCAGAGAAGCATCTGTCGTTAGGGTGACTTGGGGTGACGGCGGATGGAAGGGTGCTCCCTGGAAAAGATTGGGACAGTCCACCAAAGTAAGGCGGCTCATATGTTAGGAGGGGGGGTTAGGACGTTGATATGTGCATTTTTCATTGTGTTGAAGTTGCGGATAAACCACAGTTTTAGGTGGCGCATTTTCAATTTTGCGAAGACCAAGACTGATGTAGTCACGGCCATAAGGCCGAGTAGCCTCTGTATCTGGAAGGCCGTGACAAAGGGTTGGGTACGGACGATGGTGGCTAGGTGGATTTTGAAAGGTGGGTCTTTGACCACCGGAAGCCGTACGTGTTCTCCCTTGCCTGTCCGGAGACTGACGATTGTCTCGGAGACAAAGGAATGTGCCGCCTTTGAGAATGATCCCTATAAACTCGCTCATTGATATCGACAGTTTCGCCATGCAGACGTGGAGGTTGACGCTGTGTGCTAGTAGAAATGTGTCGATTCCGACCTGTATCGATGTCGGAAGCTTCCGAAACCGTCAATGTTGATGATGGAGAAGGAGAGAGGGAAGGCTCTGCACCCATGGGGTGACTTAGGAGCTCCGCATTGTCAATGTCAGAGTAGGGACGCTCTAGTTGTTGTATAGGAAAGTCCAAAAGTTGAATGGTAGGTATCGGTGGAGGAGCGTGTGTCTCTGATATCAATGGAGCGGGGGGCACTATAGGGGCATCACCCATTGTGGATGCCGCTACTTTCACCTTCTTTGCTGCTTTGAGGGGCTTAGAGGAACCCTTTTTTGTGGGCTTATCCTTACTTGCCTTGGGCCTCTTCTTCACCGGTGTTGAGGCGGAGGATTGCACCTTCGATGCTGGAGGCTTCGGCGCCGGTTGGACGATGTCAGAGGCAAGTCTCGATACCGGAGCCGTCAATGTTGAAGGTCTCTCGGAGTCCATCGTTGTGGAAGGATGTAGAGCCGATTCAAGTAGCGCCACTTTGAGGCGCACAGCTCGGTTTTTTCGGGTTTGGTTTGAAAATCTAGCACAGTGCCAGCAAGAGTCAGGTCTGTGAGACTCTCCCAAACACAAAATACAGAGGGTGTGGCTGTCAGGCTGTGCGAGTTTACTGCCGCAGCCTTTACACCGGTTAAAAAAGCCCCAATTTTTCTAAATAGAACAGGAGAGTAGTGAGAAAAAAGCGGGAGAGGGGAGGGGGCAGAGCCCGAAGGCCAAGCTGGGGTAACTTGGCAACTTCCCCCCCCTCAGGAAAAATACGTTCTTCTTTTTTATTTAGTAGGTAACAAAGGATAATCACGAAAAAAGGAGAAAAGCGCGGAAAAAATCCAAAGAGCCGTGAGGCAAATAGCCAAATATAGTGAACCGATCAGACCGACAGAGAAAAAGGTCTTTCCAACGCAGTGGTAAGAAAGGAACTGGCGGGATGTCCTCGCCCACCCCTCTGGGCATGCGCGGTGGGGTTCCTGCACATGCCCGAGGTCTGGGCGCGAAAATTTGTTAAAGAGCTTGCCACAATGCTGATCGATCCAGCGCGTGCGCACTAGATCCCATGGGTGTGAAGCATAGAGACCACGTCGAAGATTATTTAAATTCTACTAGCAGCAAGGAAGAGCCTGCATGGTTATTCCAAGTGCAGGAATGACAAGGTGGTATGAAAGAAATGAACGCCACTAGAAATTCACGGAAGGGATGTGTTGGGCTTTTGGCAGAAGGTCCACAGTACTTTTACGAACATCTTCTCCTGTATGAACCCTCCATTGCACTGGTATCTGCTGATAAGGACCTGTTCCAAATTCTATCATATGCAAAGTCTGCATATACTAGCTGCAGATCGAGTCAATTATTGCTCTAACACAGGAAGACCAGCACCCCACAGAAGATCAGCTTGCTCCCTCACTTTTCTCATTTTGAAGGCTGGTGAACATTCTTTTTTTCTATCAAATAAGAGCATAATAAGATAAGAGAATCCAATGTTGGATCAGGCCAGTGGCCCATCTAGTCCAACACTCTGTGTCACACGGTGGCCAAAAATACTAGGTGCCATCAGGAGGTCCACCAGTGGGGTGAGGACACTAGAAGCCCTCCCACTGTTGCCCCCCCCAGCACCAAGAACACAGAGTATCACTTGCCCCAGCCTAAGAGTTCCTATCTATACCTTGTGGCTAATAGCCACCGATGGACTTCTGCTCCATATGCTTATCCAATTCCCTCTAGAAGCCATCCATGCTTATAGCTGCCACCACCTCCTGTGGCAGTGAATTCCATGTGTTAATCACTCTTTGGGTGAAGAAGTACTTCCTTTTATCTGTTCTAACCCGACTGCTCAGCAATTTCATTGAGTGCCCATGAGTTCTTGTATTGTGAGAAAGGGAGAAAAGTACCTCTCTCTTTACCTGCTCTATCCCATGCATCATCTTATAAACCTTGATCATGTCACTCGTCAGCCATCGTTTCTCCAAGCTAAAGAGCCCCAAGCGTTTTAACCTTTCCTCATAGGGAAAGTGTTCCAACCTCTGAATCTTTTGGACTGGTTCCTATTTTATGCTGAAACCTGATGAGGATATTTGTAATTTTAATCTTGTACATTGTTTCTACATTCTCAAACTAGTAAAATGTTTGTGAAATGGCTGCATTCAGACATCAGCAGCAAACCAGAACAAGCCCACTTTATCCTTGCACCTGTGCATTGCTTCCTCCTTACTTTACATACAGGGCAAGTCATGAAACTGAGGATAAATCAGGCTAATAAACAAACCAGGGGTTATTCATGACAGCTGAATGTGGCCATTGTTTTTAGAGGCTTTACTTGTGAACTACTTATAAAGCCTTGGGCTCTGTGAGAAAGGCAGACTATAAGTATAATATAAATAAATAAAATCCTTTTCAAGTTAAAAGAGGTGAATAAATACTGTAAATAAAACAAACGCATGAAGCTGACTTAGTATAAGGCCAACCATTAGTCTATAGAGTCAGTATGGTCTACTCTGACTAGCAGTAGCTCTCCAGAATCTCAGATCAAAGTCCTTCTCATCACTTTCTACCTGATCTCTTTACACAGATATGCCAAAGACTGAACCTGGGACTCTCTGCAGGCAAAGCAGAAGCTCCGGCAACTGAAAAGGCTACAAGGGTCAAGCTACCTCAAATAAGAAATTATCAAAAATATATGGTTATTATATGGTGTACACAATGGCGAATAAAAGCATAAGACCTGAATATCAGACTACATAGAACATCAACATGAGTTTTACATAGGCTGTAGTAATTTCACATACACAGTTGATGATTTCACATACACAGTTGATAAATATATCAAACTAGCCTGATACCCGTGCTTTGCTACAGTATTTAAGTTCCACAGATCCAGTTATAATACCGATGATGTGAAGTTTAAAATGTGACATTTGTTGTAGGAATTCTAACAGAGAAGATTGTAGTGTAAGAAATTAAGTGAGACATATGTCCTTTTCCCCCCCCTCTACCAAAGGACCTCTCTCTCGACCACATTGGTGGTTCTGCCCTCAGGTGCTAGGATCACCAGGCTGCTTGATGAGCTCACTCTGGAGCAAGCAACATAGAACTGTCCATTTAAGAAGCAGTCGTCTGTTCCCCAAGACCAAGAAGTGCGGGAAAAGAGGGACTGTCCCAAGGGACAGGGCAACATCAATATAGACTCCATCCCATCCAGGAAGGAGGCAGTCTTCGTCCTACAGGAGGTTAGGAAACGCTCCTGCTACCTGTGCTGACCAGGCCGTCCAGGCCACAAGCCAGAGACATGGGGGAACCCTGGGAGGCAGCAGAAATTCAGCCACTCCACAGTCGGCTGGACTGGTGAATGAATGGAAGTTTCCCTGCTCTCTTGGGCCAGAGAGAGAGACTGAAGCAGAGCCAGAGGCCGGTCCAAGGAGAGAGCCTATCCTGAGCCCACAACCTCCAGAGGTAGACAGTATTGTGTGTACGGAAAGAGGATTGCGTTTAACTCCTATTGATTTATGTCCTGTTGGGTCATAGCGTGTGCTTACTCCTACAGTGTGTGTGTGCTCCATAACTCTGTAAATAGTTAAATAAATTCTTTAATTTGGGCTAATAATCTGTGTTCTGCTCTGACCACATAGTCTCCCCCGCTCTGCACAATACCAAAGGGAGGGGGTAGCCCAGCAAAACAAGGAAAGGCCAGATCCTTGGGTTGCCAACTTTCCAGGGATCCCCCAAAGATTGGGGATTCCATCTCCAAATAGGAAGATTCAGCCAGCGGGATCTCACTGTCCCTCTAAAAAGGCAGTGACAATTCAGTGAGCGGTGGTAGCAAACTTAAGGAGTGAAATACGCCCATGGGACGAGGGTGGGAGACGAACAGCTGAGTTGTAAACTGGAGCCCATTTCGCCACAGTAGGCAACCAAACTTGGTTAAGACAAAGGAAACCCTTTGCAGGCCTTTGTGAGGAACTCACTGGGGCCAGTCCTGACTAGGGTTGCCAGCTCCAGGGTCCTGGAGATTTTCTGGTAGAGTCTATGGAAGCCAGGGTTTGGGGAAGGGAGAGGCCTCAGCTGAACAGAATGCCATAAAGCCCACCTTCCAAAGCAGTTTTTTTCTCCGGGGGGGGGGGAGAGATCTGGTTATC
>NW_015162242.1:0-324 GCF_001447785.1 Gekko japonicus | reverse complement strand
TGTTTTCCTTGGCGAGATGTTCTTCTGGCGCTCGGCGGATGGCATACGGCACACGCCCGACGTCCTCCTCCGGCCCTGGCTGCGTCCTTTTGGCTCCACCACGCCTCCAGATGACGTCATCGAGCGCCTCTGCCTCCGCCTCCACCAGTGACGGCCGCCTGATGTTCCGCTGCCGGCCACCAGGGATCTCTCCTCGGGCTCCGTTGCTGCTTGCCGCTGCGTCGCCACGCTGTTTTTTGTCGCCGGTACTCCGCTGCCACCGGTGTCTTTCGCCGTCAATTGCCGTCATTCTCATCTGGGTGCCCCCTACCCTTCTAAGGGTAG
>NW_015162241.1:5386-5803 GCF_001447785.1 Gekko japonicus | reverse complement strand
AAGAAACACGGATCACACTCACCTCCCTCTCCACGCAGCACATCGTGATATGCCCGTCCGCACTTCAGGCACTCTTTATGCCAATAAAGGCTGAGCTGACTTGACTTGACTTCAGGCACTCAGCAGTGTGCGTTGGCGGTTTTTAAAATTTCTACACAGTTTGCGCATGCGCATAGGCAGTCTTTCCTATAATTGAGATCTTCGCGCATGCGCATAACACCGTAGCCCGAAAAGCATGCCCTGAAGTGAAGACTTCCCTTTAAACTTTGACATTGAAACTGGCCTTGGCGAGGTCCCGGACTCACCTGAGGGCTGAAACTGAGCACCGTTTAAAGTTTGCTTTTACTCACGCCGGGGCGAAGCTTCGCCCAAGCGCACATTGCCTAATGTCCCGAGGATGGGACTTCCAACCCCCCC
>NW_015162241.1:0-5357 GCF_001447785.1 Gekko japonicus | reverse complement strand
CTTCCAAAGGGAGCCAGGGCCACCAGGAGGGGCGTTGGCAACACTGCCTCCGGCACCCGCCGGGAGAGAGCCGGGAGCGGCAGGGCGCGAGGCGGTGCCCCAGCCCCTGCCAGACCCCAGAGCAGGCAGCCAGCACAATGCAGAGTGACGGGGGTGAGACGGCTGCATCGGGCCTGCAGCCTGGCGCGAGAGCCCACTCCTGCAGCAGAGCGCAGTGACCCAGAGTGGAAGGGATGAAAGACGGAGGAACCACGCCCTGGGAGCTGCATCTTCGGCTTTGTAAGGGGGCGGGGCCAGGAGAGGCAGGCGGCACTGGGAAGAGCAGGACCCGCTGGGAACCGGGTGGGGGGAATATAAGGGGTAGGGAAGGAGGAGGCTGGGGATGACTCCTGGATGAGAGGCTGATCCAGAGAGAGAGAGAGCTCCATCCAGCAGGGACAGGTGGGTAGGGACGGTGGTGTAACCGCCCTCCCCCACCCAGGTGTCTGAGGCCAACACACTCCTTGAGGAATAGGGAAGGGGGCAAAGCAACGTGTCTGAGCTTGGCGGCACTGGGAGCTCGAGCGACGAAGACAGCGAAGGGTTGTCGTCGAGCTCCTGTGACACCTACGATTTTTTTTAAAAAAGAGGATGATGAAAAGCGGAAGCCTCGGGCTTCCGAACGGAAGTGGCTCTCCACCGGCGGAGAGCGATCAGATGGGGGGAAAGCGGCTAGAACCGGAGCACTCAGGATAACACCACTTGGGTACCTAGTGGCAAACTATACCGGTTTAAGGGGTGTTTGCGACGATTGGCAACGGTTAGGAACGGAAGGCAGATGTTGTGCGTGTGATCACGCGTAAGTACTCCGTTTCTTTTTTTTGTCAAAACTTTTTTATGTGGATATAACCACATATTTAACATTACATTACATTTCTTTTGTCACATATCCGTATCTTTTATCTCCCCCCCCCCATTTGGTGGCTTCCCGCAATGCTCCTCCCTGCTCTCCCTTTTATAGTTCTATTTTCCTTTCCCATTTTCACTTTAAATTCCAAGGAAACAACATCTTATTTTAAACATTTCAAACCTATATATATTTCTGCCCTTAATAATTTACCAAGACTAAGTAAACTATGTTTTACACATCCCAGTTTTTTTCTAAGTATTCTTTAAAGTCTTTCCATTCTTCAAAAAATTCTTGATCCTCTTTGTTATTAAGTTTCTTCGTTCATTTGTCCATTTCAGCCATGAATATCACTTTCTGTATCCACTCCCATTTTTCAGGTATTCTGTCCTGCTTCCAAGATTGTGCATAAGTCATTCTAGCAGTAGTAATCAAATACCACAGCAATGTCTTTTTTGTTACATTTACTTCTTCCGTCTTAAGCCCGCGAAGTAATATCTCCGGCTCTTTTTTAAAAGTACATTTCAAAATTTTCTGCATCTCATCATGAATTTCTGTCCAAAAAGCCATAGCTTTATCACAAGTCCACCACCGTAAGTACTCCGTTTCTTACCGGCTTCTATACCAGCTTAAATGCCCCGTCTGAACGCACCCTTAGTGTTGTCTGACCTGGATGGCCCAGGCCAGCCTGCTCTAGTCAGATCTCGGAAGCTAAGCAGGGTGGGCCCTGGTTAGTATGAGGATGGGAGACCACCGAGGAAGTCCAGGGTTGCTACGCAAGAGGCAGGCCATAGCCAACCACCTCTATATGCCTTTCCCCATGACCTGGAAGGCCCAGGCTAGTCTGATCTCATCAGATCTTGGAAGCTAAGGAGCGTGAGCCCTGGTTAGTACTTGGATGGGAGACCACCACAGTTCCCTCTAAGCCGAGTTAGCGTGAGCTAGCTCAAAGTTTTTTTAGCCTCCAGCTCACACCTTTTTGTCTCCACTCAGGAAAGGAGGGCTCCAGAGCCAACTAATTTATGCAGCGGCCAAATCACTTGCTCACAGCTTCAATGCCAGCAGCTCACAGAGTAGAATTTTTGCTCACAGGACTCCACAGCTTAGAGGGAGCACTGGGGACCACCAAAGGAAGCTGTGCAGAGACAGGCAATGGCAAACCACCTCTGTATGCCTCTTGCCCTGAAAACCTGATGAGATCGCTGTTAGTCTGCTGCAACCAAATGACACTTTCCACCACCACTAGGCAGCTTCAGAGCAACGTGGGGGAATCGAAGATAAAACGAAAGAGGAAGCCAAAGTTATGGGTTTTTTTTTTTAAAAAACCCTAACCTAAAAGATGTTTAAGGAGCTGCGATGGCTCAAGTGGTTAAGATGCTGAACTGCAGGCTGTGGGAGGTCAGCAGTTCAGCAGTTCAAGACCCGAGTGTGCCACATGATGGAGTGAGCTCCCGTCTCTAGTTCCAGCTCCTGCCACCCTAGCCGTTCGAAAGCAAGAAATTGCAAGTAGATAAATAGGGACCACTTCGGTGGGAAGGTCACAGCGTTCCGTGCACCTTGGTGTCTAGTCATGCCGGCCACATGACCCCGGAAACGTCTTCGGACAGCACTGGCTCTTCGGCTTGGAAACAGAGATGAGCACCGCAACCCTAAAGTCGGACTCGACTGGCTT
The DNA here is from genome assembly GCF_001447785.1 of Gekko japonicus. Classification (NCBI taxonomy): domain Eukaryota; kingdom Metazoa; phylum Chordata; class Lepidosauria; order Squamata; family Gekkonidae; genus Gekko; species Gekko japonicus. Next base: position 2,799 of record NW_015162241.1, on the reverse strand, counting down.
TCGAGCGAGGGAACCTTTACCTTTTTAAAAGACGTCGTAATCCTCACGGCCTCCGAGTGCACTCGATGAAATGTGAACGTTTCCCTGGAATCTTTCCGTTCGCGCTGCTAAAAATAAGTGGCGACGAAGCTCGGCTAGAGCAGACCCCCTGGGAGGTGTCCCTGTTTGTTCTCCCCTCCTCTGGAATATAGAGACGACACGGGGGGAAACGATGCTGCTCGCCTACCCGGAGTGCCATCCGTTGGCCCGTGAGTCACTGCTGCTCCTGGGCTTCATTTTGTCCGGGCCTAAAGAGCGACTCGGTCACTTTCACAGTGACTGAGCACAGCGAAGCTTCCTGGGGCCAGACAGTCTTCAAGCGGGTGGACAGCAAGAGGTCTGTTGGCTGAAAGAAGCAACGTAGGATAGAAACAGCAGGCGATTCTGTATCTGGAATCCGCTCCGCATTTTCTCAACTGGGGCCCAGTCTGCATCTAGCCTTTGCTCCGCTGTCTTACCAAATCCACGCTGGAATAGAAATTCCCCTCTGTGTTGCGTGCCACTTTTACTTTGATTGATTGTCAGGTTTGATGGCAGTATCCAGACTTCGTTTGATCTCTCGGTTTTATGGTAGCCGTCTGCATAGATTTGGGGCCGTTTTATGGCCGTTCAGGGGTGACTCAGTACGGCCTTGGCCCGGATTATCTAAATGTGGTTTTGAGCTGCATCTATTTCTGTTCCAGTGTGGGTTTGCTAAAACAACGGGGAGAAGCGCCAATGCAGAATCAGCCAGCATATCTAAAAAGCAAATCGACACAGTAGTCAGGCCACCCTGACCCATGAACGTTATGGGAAATGGCAGCTTTCACATTAGCTTTTCACTCTGACTGCTAAAGACACTCCTCTGAAATAGGGACTCCCTGGTCACAATTACTGCCGTTCTGATTCTCTGATAGGAACACTCCCCCCTCCCAAAGGGAAATTAGAGCCCCAGCAGAGCCCCAGAAAAGGAGCCATGCTTTCTCCTTTGCTTTCTTTAGCTAGCTAGAGAATCAGAAAGCTCCTCATTGTGAAGAACATAGGCGATGCCAATATTGGATCAGGCCAAAGGCCCATCCATTCCAACACTCTGTCACACAGTGGCCAAAAATACCAGGTGCCATCAGGAGGTCCAGCAGTGGGGCCTGTTCTGTTCTGTTACCTGTCCTGGAAGGAGGGGGGGAAAGGGGAAGAAGAAGAAGAAGAAAAGAGATGAGAAGAGATTGGATTTATATCCTGCCTTTCACTACCCAAAGGAGTCTCATAGCGGCTTACAAACTCCTTTCCCTTCCTCTCCCCACAACAGACACCCTGTGAGGTAGGTGGGGCTGAGAGAGCTCTGACAGAAACTGTTCTTTTTCAAACCCGGTTCTCCCGGATTAGAGTCTGTGCACTTAACCACTACACCAAACTGCCCACACTGATCTGGAGACTTCCCCATGCTTCTCATGGAACTGGCCATATGTTAAATACTGGGTTCCATGGATGGTGCAACCCCAAGCTTAGTGATCAGCTCAGCTTTATTAGTGGCTAGGAATAAGGCTCATTATGGAAATAAATACAATGAGTTCTATAAAGAGGCTCTGGGAGTCCCCAGCCTTGGGCACTCAGTCCCCAGCCTTGGGCACTCAGCGTCAATTTGCTGTGGCGACCTCAGCAGGGTATAATGACACTGAGTCCACCTCCAGGGGAACTGACCTCTGACATCTGAAGAGCAGTTGTAATTCTGTGTGATCTCCATCCCTCCACTGGAGATTGGCAACAATGGTTCCTCATGAGGGAATGGTTGGTTTGGAGGGTGGAGTCTATGACATTGTACCTGTCTGAGGTCCCACGCCTCCTCAAATCTCACCCTCTCCATGCTCCACCCCTCAAATCTCCAGGATTTTCCGAACCTGGCATTGTCAACCCCATCTCCCTCCCAGCCAACCGTCAACCTACCGTTATCTGGCCCCTGGCTTCAGTTTTCCATCTCCTCCCCCTCCCACCTAGAGAGCAGTTGTAATTTTGAGTGATCTCCAGCCCCCACCTGGAGATTGACAACAGTGGTTCCCCATAAAGAAATGGCTGACTTGGAGGGTGGGGTCTATGGCATTGTACCTGTCTGAGGTCCCACCCCTCCTCAAATCTCACCCTCACCGGGCTCCACTCCTCAAATCTCCAGGAATTTCCCAACCTGGAGTTGTCAACACTATCTCCCTCCCAGCCAACTGTCAACCTACCATGATCTGGCCCCTGGCTTCATCTTTCCATCTCCTCCCCCTCCCTCCTAGAGAGCAGTTGTAATTCTGAGGGATCTCCACACACACCTGGAGATTGGCAACAATGGTTTCCCATGAGGGAATGGCTGGCTTGGAGGGTGGAGTCAATGGCATTGTACCTGTCTGAGGTCCCACACCTCCTCAAACCTCACCATTTCCAGGATCCATCCCTCAAATCTCCAGGAATTTCACACCTGGAGTTGGCAACCCAATCAGGACTGGCCCCAATGAGTTTTCTCCCAAAGGCCAAAATAGGTATGGAAAGGGCCTTTTACTGACAGAACCTGGTTGCCTGGCAACAGGCACTGAGGAGAAAGTACAGTTGGCAGCTCTGATTAGGAAAATACCTGGAGATTTGGGGGGTGGATCCTGTGGAGGGCAACATTGGGGTGTGTGGAAGGACTCAGCAGGGGATAATGCCATAGGGCCTACCCTCCAAAACAGCCATTTTCTCCAGGGGAATTGATCTCTGCCATCTGGCAATCAATTGAAACACCAGGAGATCTCCAGGTCCCACCTG
>NW_015162240.1:4507-5849 GCF_001447785.1 Gekko japonicus | reverse complement strand
TAGTACAGTGCGACTCTATCGCCTGCGTTGGAAAGCCCTCTTGAATGATGCGGTTTTGCATAGTTTGCGGAATCACCTCTGCGCGTTAGCTATCACGCACAGTCCAATATTTACCATGGTAATCGAAGCTGATTGCATGCTGTATACCGATTTCAAAACCTTTGGCAGGTATTTGAATATTCCGAGATTATCTGGAGAGTTTTCACCAGGCGGATTTCCTATCTATTATGCTCTTATGTCTCCTTAAGATCTCCCAAGAAGCTTAAAACAGCATGCCTGGAGTAATTTTTTTTTTAAATCCTTCTCAGCAACCTTGTGAGTGATAGCAGGCTCAGAGAATACCTTGCTCTGGGTCACCTAGTCAGATTCATGATTGAACCAAGATAGAATCCTAGAATCACAGAGTCGGAAGTGTCCGTAGAGGCCATCTAGTCCAACCCCTACTCAATGCAAGATCAGCCTAGAGCAGGGGTATTAAACATGCGGCCCGGGGGCCGGGTCAGGCCCCTGGAGGGCTTCCATCAGGCCCGCAGTGGAACTGGCCATCTCCTGCTTCCAGTTCTGCTGCTGCTGCTGCATGCTTTGCCAGACTCTCTTAATCACTCAGCCACTTCATGTTTTAACCTGGGTCCTAGACGCAGAACTCTGAGAATGAGATTTCTGTGGTGAATGCCAATACATCAAAAGTAGGTTTGCAGCTTACAGGGCTAATGTTTTAAGCATGTTTTTATTTTAAGTAAAAAAAAAAGTCTTTGTGTTTGTGTCCTTTATAAAGTTTATATCTCCGCTACCTGGCATTACGTTTTATGACACACATGGCTCGGCCCAACAGAGTCTCATTTATGTCAGATCCGGCCCTCATAACAAATGAGTTAGACACCCCTGGCCTAGAGCATCCCTGAAAAGGGTTTGTCCAGCCACTGCTTAGAGACTGCAAGGAAGGGGGAGCTCACCACTTCCATAGGTAGTTGATCCCACTGTGGCACAACTCTCACTCTCAAAACGTTTCCCCTGATATCCAGCTGGTACCTTCACCTGCCTTAATTTAAACCCATTCTTGTGAGTCCTCTCCTCTGCTGCCAACAGGAAGAGCTCCCTGCCTTCCTCCTAGTGACAGCCCTTCAAATACTTTAATCCTGTCCCCCCTCAGCCTCCTCTTCTCCAGACTGAACATTTCCAGGTCCCTCAGCCTTTCCTGCCCTCCTCTGAGGGACAGCCCTTCAGATACTTCAAGAGAGCCATCCTGTCCCCCCTCAGCCTCCTCTTCTCCAGACTGAACATTCCCAAGTCCCTCAGCCTTTCCTGCCCTCCTCCAAGTGACAGCCCTTCAGATACTCCAAGA
>NW_015162240.1:2193-4408 GCF_001447785.1 Gekko japonicus | reverse complement strand
GTCCCTCAGCCTTTCCTGCCCTCCTCTGAGGGACAGCCCTTCAGATACTCCAAGAGAGCCATCCTGTCCCCCCTCAGCCTCCTCTTCTCCAGACTGAACATTCCCAAGTCCCTCAGCCTTTCCTGCCCTCCTCTGAGGGACAGCCCTTCAGATACTCCAAGAGAGCCATCCTGTCCCCCCTCAGCCTCCTCTTCTCCAGACTGAACATTCCCAAGTCCCTCAGCCTTTCCTGCCCTCCTCTGAGGGACAGCCCTTCAGATACTCCAAGAGAGCCATCCTGTCCCCCCTCAGCCTCCTCTTCTCCAGACTGAACATTCCCAAGTCCCTCAGCCTTTCCTGCCCTCCTCTGAGGGACAGCCCTTCAGATACTCCAAGAGAGCCATCCTGTCCCCCCTCAGCCTCCTCTTCTCCAGACTGAACATTCCCAAGTCCCTCAGCCTTTCCTGCCCTCCTCTGAGGGACAGCCCTTCAGATACTCCAAGAGAGCCATCCTGTACCCCCTCAACTGCCTCTCCAGACTGAACATTCCCAAGTCCCTCAGCCTTACCCCACAGGGCTTGGTGTGACATTGTGTCTCCCTGATCCAGGACCACCGCTCTGTTTTAGCACGTTTTTTCATCCCATGCTTGCTTTCCCACACTCTCACCCCATCGCTTCCTTATTCTTGTACATAATCAATCCTGGGTCAGGTTGCCAAGTTCCGTGTGGGGCCCGGAGTCCTCCCTGAGTCACAAACGATCTCCAGACGGCAGAGACCAGCTCCCCTGGAGAAAATGGCCGCTCTGGAGGGTGGACTCCACAGCATCGCATCCCAAACTCCGTCCTCTCCAGACTCTGCCTGCCAATCTCCAGGAATTCCCCAACCCAGTGTTGGCAATCTTAAAGTCTGGCTAAGACACGTTTGCCAACCTCCAAGTGGAGAGTCCCCTGGACTGCAAGGAGATCAAACCAGTCCATCCTAAAAGAAATCAACCCTGACTGTTCCCTGGAAGGCCAGATAATGAAACTGAAGCTCAACTACTTTGGCCACCCAATGAGAAGGGAGCACTCACTGGAGAAGACCCTGATGCTGGGAAAGATTGAAGGTCAAAGAAGACGGGGATGGCAAAGGATGAGATGGTTAGACAGTGTCATAGATGCAACGAACATGAAATTGAGCAAACTTCAGAGGACGGCGGAAGACAGGAGGGCCTGGCGGGATCTGGTCCATGGGGTCGTGAAGAGTCGGACTCGACTGTGCGACTGAACAACAACAACAACAGCAACAAAAGTGGGACCTTGAGATCTCCCAAAATTACCACTGATCAACAGACTACTGAGGTCAGATCCTCCTGGAGAAAAAAGATAGCGTTGGAGAGTGGATTCCATGGTGTTGCACCACACTGAGTTCCCTCCCCTTCGCACACCCTGGTCCTGTTGGCGGAGTTTAAATATGCAAGGTAGTGAAGCACTGACCGTTTGGAGAAAAGTAAGTAGGTTTATTAAGGAAGAACATACTTTGACAGAACATGGAAGAGAGAGAGAGCCTTAGCTATTGTCGGGATTCGTGATGCCTCGACACGGAAATAAGGGACCAGACACCGGAGTCAACGTAAGGTCGGAAACAAACACCTCTCGACAATCTCTCTCTCTCTCCTCCCCGGTGTTTTCCCGTCTCCTCTTTTTATTTCCTCACACACATTTATCACAGTGATTTAAACACCCTGTGCTCACACGCAATTAGTTCCCTCGATACAGGTGGCCATTTTCCCCTTCTCCCAACCCCTTGTGTTCACTTGGCTAATTCTGTGCTGCGTAACTCGGTGAGGCTTGTGGTGCACTTCGGAAGAGTCTGCCTCGTCCGGCTCCTTGATATCGGCCCCGGTATCCTCGCAGCTCCACGGTAAAGCTTCCCGGTTCTTGCGTCTGGCGTGCCCCCTCCTTTCTCCCGGCTCTATAACAGGGATGTCTTCGTACCCCAGGAGGTGCCCCTTGTTCTGTCCCGTCTGGGATGTCCCAGGGATCGGCGCGGGACAGCTATCTAGCCCAGGGGTGGCCAAACTGTGGCTCGGGAGCCACATGTGGCTCTTCCACACATATTGTGTGGCTCCCGGCAGGGCGGCTGGGGAAGCGAAGGGGAGGCATGCTTTTCCTTCCTTCCTTCCTTCCTTCCTTCCTTCCTTCCTTCCTTCCTTCCTTCCTTCCTTCCTTCCTTCCTTCCTTCCTTCCCTTTCCT
>NW_015162240.1:0-1251 GCF_001447785.1 Gekko japonicus | reverse complement strand
CCTTCCTTCCTTCCTTCCTTCCTTCCTTCCTTCCTTCCTTCCTTCCTTCCTTCCTTCCATTTGCTTTCTTTGTTTCTCTCTTTCTCCCTTTCTTTCCACCTCTTTCCTTCTTTCTTTCCACCCCCCCTCTCTCAGACAATAAATATCATTATCAAACAAATAAATATCATTGCACAAATAAATATCATTATCAGTATCTGTTTTTACCCCTTTTGCTTTTATTTTTGGCAGTCTCATTTGATGTTAATAAAAAGCAAATTTGCATATTTTAAAATAAAAACGTGTTTGCAATACCTGTTCATGTCTTGCGGCTCTCAAACATCTGATGTTTATTCTGTGTGGCTCTTACATTGAGCTAGTTTGGCCACCCCTGATCTAGCCTAACTGCTGTGAGAGGAACAAACAGCAACAGGAAGCCAAACAGCAACAGGAAGTCTCCAGGAGTGCCAATCAGGAGACAGCACGGACACAATTTGAAAAAGTGGGAAGTCCATAGTCTAGTTGTGCTAGCTACCTGTCCTTCAGCTGTCCCCTGTAGAATGATCTCCAGATCTTCTTCATAAGGCTGTGCTATAGACCTTGCATATTCCAGCAGGCTCCACCTCCAGAATCACCAGGCATGTCCCCAGCCTGAAGGTGGGAACCCTAAACATGATGCAAAGCACATGGGCATTCCCCTTCCCAGCCCAACATGGAATCTTCACCGTTACAGTGACTTGGGTCTCCTCAATGGCATCCCATTGAAAGGTTACTGTTCATCCCATAAGAACATAAGAGAAGCCAATGTTGGATCAGGCCAATGGCCCATCCAGCTAAAAATACCAGGTGCCATCAGGAGGTCCAGCAGTGGGGACAGGACACTAGAAGCTCTCCCACTGTTGCTCCCCCAAGCACCAAGAATACAGAGTGCCCCAGACCGAGAGTTCCTATCCCAGTTGTTCTGAGAAGACCTGAAGTAACTCGGGGAAGGGTGGGCTTGCAACCTGGGTCAAAGCCATGAGTATGTTTCCACGCTATTTCGAAAAAGTCGTACCAAACCTGCTTCCTCCTAACCAAAGGGAAAGCCCAACGCTCTCTGAACAACCACGATTTCAACTTCTTGGGGGGCAACGGATGTTATCTAGAAAATGAGCCCTCCCCGTCTTGAGAGCCCGAAATGTATGCGGAGGGGGTGCTTTCCAGAGAGCTGCTGAGTTCTGCCATCCATTGGATAGATTCGATGTAGACTATAAATTAGAAAACGTTGTGGCC
>NW_015162239.1:4942-6147 GCF_001447785.1 Gekko japonicus | reverse complement strand
GATATATCCACTGTGCCACCGCTCCCCTCGGACACCTTTCCCTTATTCTTCATACCTCTTTCCTTTAGAGAAGAGCTGAAGGTGTGAGGAAGAAGTGGTGCTAAATAATTGCGGTTATGGGTGGGAGTGGGGAGCTGGGTGTCAGGCTGTGACACAAAGATCGTCCAAAGCCCCTGTATGTATGCGGATCTGTGAGTGTTTGTCCATGAGATAGATTTCCCTCTTGTTTGTGCTCCCACCCAGCGAGATGATGGCCCAGGAGTCCCTTCCCTGGAAATCTGTGGTCGGACAGTTTAATGTGTTCTTTAAGATTTAAAAGCTGCCACCAGGAAGAAGGAGGATTGGGTTTCAGTGCTGTGGGGAAGTGGTTTGCTTCTCCAGATGACTTTCCATTTTCCCGCCTATTGCCCCTTTCCCATAATTTGGTTGTGGTGGGGACTTCTATAGCGCAAGGATTACATTTCCCTCCCTTGACGCCATCCAAATCCATCCACCACCACCCCCAATAGCTGGTTTTTAATATTCATAAAAATACAGTCTTACTTAACTGGATGCATTTAAGTTGCTGTAGTTTGAAGATATGGGCTAGTTCAGAGGTTCCCAACGTGGTGCCCTCGGGCACCTTGATGCCTGCCAAAACCTTTTCTGGCAACTAGGGTTGCCAACGTCCAGGGGGTACAAAGCAAAACAAAAGAGATGCGCAGTACAAGTCACCCAGAAAGCAGAAACTGTGTAAGAAAACAATCACTAATCAGTACATTCAAAATATTCACAAATCACACCAACTGAATATGTTTTTTACAAATCTATAAAAACTTTATCCTCTGTGAATGCCAAGGACTGATTAACAATTTGTGACTCTTAGGCGCATCCTGAGGGAACACCACACTACACACACACACACTGTAATGATTCCTTGATTTATGAGAGTGTGTGTGCCTTTAAATGCTTGGTTGGAGTGCATGGTTAGTAGACTAGAGTGATTGAGAGAGACAAATGTGCTGTGATTGGTGGACGACAGAGAGTGTGTGGGTTTTTTTGAAGTGAATCTGTGTGGGTGTGTCACTGTGTCAGTTATGAGAGACAGTTAGAAATCAGTTGGAATTGTTCAGTTAGAGAGTTAAGTCAGTGAGTGTTCAGTTAGTTCTGAGTGAGTTCTTAAAGAGTGCAGTATATATGTCCTTAGCCTGTGTGGCTGACTATAG
>NW_015162239.1:0-4930 GCF_001447785.1 Gekko japonicus | reverse complement strand
TGACTCCTGTTTATGTTGGAACTAAGTGTCAAAACAAACAAAAAGTAAAGGAAAAAAGACTCTGTGTGTGATACATTTGATAGACATATTTTCAAGTCCCTTTATTCAAGACAATTACAGAATAACCAACCTCATATTTTGTTTTTACTTCAATAAATCATCTTTTGTTCAAGTTTATCACCGAATTTAGTTCTCTCTTTCCTCAGGACCCCATAGATCCCTGAGAAGCCCCAATTCTAGGTCACCTTACCAGAAAATGAAACAGAGAGAAGGTCTGGAAATCCTTAAATTCCTGGTAGCAGCAGAATCTACCCCGTTTACAAAAGCAAAGAGCACATTTAAAGGGAAAACCAGTCCTTCCTAAAAAGAGGACGCCACACAAACACACACACACACACACACACACACAGAGAGAGAGAGAGAGAGAGAGTCTTTGATCAGTTCCACATTTGGTTTTGTACTTTGTGGTCATATGCACTTTAATATTGGAAAAAGTCTTTGCAGATTTGTAAAGAACATAATCACTTGATGTGATCTGTGAATATTTTGAATGTACTGATTAGTGATTGTTTTCATACACAGTTTCTGCTTTGTGGATAACCTCCAGGTGGTGGCTGGTGATCTTCCACAATTACAGCTGATCTCCAGGGGACAGAGATCAGTTTGCCTGGAAAAAGTGGCTGCTTTCGAAGGTGGGCTCAATAGCATTTGAGTCCCTCCCCTCCCCAAACTCCGCCCTTCCCAGACCACCACCCCAAATCTCCAGGTGTTTCCCAACCCAGAGCTGGCAACCCTATCTGGCACCCAACAAGGTTTTTTTGGAAGTGGGTGGGGCCAAGAAGGGCTTTTACACAGCAAACCTTCTGATTGGCTGAGCAGATTTTTAAACATGTTGCTTTGGCAGTAGCTGCCACCACAGCACTGGGATCTGCACTGTGTGACTGAAGCTGTGGCAATCATTTTGTGGCTGATTCCGCCTCCTATGGCAGCCATTTTGTGGCAGTCATCTTGTCGCTGCGCCAATCATAGAGCTGAAGGTGGTTGCGTGGCTGAATCCTGAGAGTAGTGATGAACTCTTGGTGGAGGGATGGGGGAGTTCATGTTGCTTTCTTGGATGAGACAGATTGCCCCTACCCTTTGTTTACTGGCCTTATTTGGGGCCAGAAACTGCTTTAGGTTGTCCTCAATGGCAACCTTCACCAAGATAGGGAGAAGGTGAATGTGACCCCTGCTGGTTCTCCTGGACCAGGAAAGGAGGAAACCAAATGGTTCGCTTTTGTCTGGCTTGGCTTTCCCCTCACCTGCAGGCACCGTTGGAGACTGGAAGGAACACTTCACAGTGGCTCAGAGTGAATGGCTGGATGAAGTCTGTGCCCGGGAACTGGAGGGCAGTGGCCTGAACTTCCGCACAGAGCTGTAAGCCGCCCTGTGCGTTACTCTGTGAAACTTACACCTTAATGTGCCTGGACCGTTCATGTTGCCTGTGCTAAATAAGCTACAAGCTGTGACCAACCAAGCTAAATGTAATGTACAGTTTTTAAAAAAACGTGATTTCTCATTATTATGGGTTTTTAATTTTTATTTTTCAATGAATTTTGATGACTGCTAATAAAGACCTGATAGCAACTATTACTGTTATATCATATGCAGTTTTAAAAAGCTTCAAACTGCTATACAAACAGCTGAAGGACTATGAGGGTTAATTCTTCACAGAAGCCAGAGAGCCTTGAGTGACAGGCTTTTCCAAGAGATCTGATTGGTTAGCATCAGCTGAGCAGAGAGACTTTTAGAGCTGAATGCTTAGGAGGAGGATTCATTCAGAATTCAGCCCGGATGGAAAGCAGTTTAACACAGAGAGGAGAACTGGGGAAAGTTGACAAGGACGAGTGGGTAGTTAGATGGAGACTCTCATTCAGGCCTAGGAAAGAGGATAGAAGAGTGTACCAGCCTTCTGGAAACCAAAAGAGAATACTTAAAGAAAGTGTACTGGAGTGTTTGGGGAAAGCAATGGAACAAAAACCTCTCAACATAAAAATTTAAGTCACTGTGAAAAGGTTAAGAAACTCTCACGAGCCTGAAATATAAGAACTAACGTCTGTGCCTATACTGGTTTTACCACAGAAATTTTGGTGCCTGATTTCCCCTGACCTCTCCTCTCTATATTGAATAAAATATTTTATTAATGTGGAATATAAAAATGTCTCAAGTGCCATTAAAGGGGGCTTCCAATCCTTCCCTCAGGCTCCTGGGCTGAGCAAACTGCTGAAATATTACACTGTGGCAGGGTGGGACAGCCAGAGTTCTTCTGCAAAGAAGAAAAAAACATTATTAGGGTGGCTCAGTCAGTAAAGGAGAACAAAAATGGAGGGAAAATCTTGCCTATGGAAGGGAAGTGGATGAGGCAGTTAATGTACAGGTTTTTTTAAAAATGAGATTTCCCATTATTGTGGGGTTTTCATTTCATTTGTCAGTGAATTTCGATGACTTCTAAAATGAAGACCTGATAGCAACTATCACTGTTAATTCACATGCAACAGTTGCATTACCACCACTTTGGGAATTCATTGAATTAAGACTGCAGGATGTAAACATTTTAAACAAATAACTCACAATGGGACAGAAACCCAATCAATATTTTCAGATATATTTTTTTAAAACCAAAAATCTGTCTCAGGAACCAATCTTCAACCTTCCCAGACATGATACTCACTGAGCAGGGGATCCACACAGCTACAGGCATGTGACAGGAAGTCACGTGACATCAAAGTCACACAACTGGAAGAAGGGGAGCAAGAGTTATGATGTCATTGGTGTCAAGTCCCAGACTATGGGTGGCAGGACACACAAACTGAACAGCAGGAGGTGTACCATCAGGAGGAAGAAGCCAAGGATCACAGTCTGGGAGGAACTGGAATCCTTCTCACCACACCACCCCTCATCCTGCTCCTCTTCCTAAATTAAATTTATATTAATGGAGAATGACCTCGATCACAGATTCAGATCCGAAGAGAAAAAATTGCAGGAAAAGTGGATTTGCAAAACGTGGGGTAATGGGGCACTAAATTCGGATCTACCCCGGTGAGGCAAAATGTTGTGTGGAAAGTTTTCCAAACTTCTATTATTTAAGAACACCAATGCAGAGATTTACACTTGTGTGGAAATGATCTCCATTTCCTTTGAATGCAAACCTATTTCTTTTGTCCCAGTTTTACTTTCCATTCAACATTTTCTTGTAGTCCTTCGCCACCCCTCACACGACTCGATGCCGGTCTTTCCCTCCTCCTCCCCCCCTTACAGAGCTTGCAAAGAGGATTCTCAGAGATCTTCCTGAAAAGCATGCTTTTTGTCTGTAAACCCCCCCCCCAGCGATCCAAGACTAGCAAAAGTCTAATTTCACAAGACTCATGCCGCCTATAAGTTTTTAAATGTAAAACAATGAGGCCCCTTTTCAATGTTAAGCTTCTGGAGACTGCCAAAATGCCCTCTCCCCCAAAAAACCTTCATTCACTTAACCATTAAAGGGAAAAAATGTTTTCAAAGCTTTAGGCTTCCCATCACAGTGTCTCTCTCTCTTTACATCTAATGTCAATTGTATTCCACGCTGATGATTCCCCCCTTTTGTTTGCATTCAGTACTGAAATCCTTCTCTCTTTTTGCACTGGGGATGCTTCCATTTGCCTCGTCTCCCATTCCCCTTTCAAGTCAACACCAGCAGGGAACTAAACCTCCACGGCTCCATTTAAACTTTCCCCTGTCCCTTAATTTTTTTTTTCTGATTCAGCACTCCAAGACTAGCAAAAGTCTCATTTCACTAGTCTCTTCTCACTTGTAAAAAAATTAAATGATGGTGAAAGTAACCAATAGTCGAGCTTGTACATCAACGAAGGGGGGAGGATGGCAGAAGGTGCAGATTGGGAGGGACGACCTCAGTGTGGGTGGTGGAGTGGCCTCCAAGGGGCAAGGAAAAGGGGGGGGATTTGAGGGAATCTGTATGCTTTTGGATTACTTTTGGCTTTGGAAGTGAAGCAAGGGGAAAACTGTCACAAAACCAATCTCAGAAAACCGAGGGATACAGAAAACGGAAAGCAAACCAAGCACTGAAGGGATGAAAATCAATGCAGGACAGAAGAAAACTGATGGACATTGTAACGATTCCTTGTTTCTGTGTGTGTGTCTCTTTAAAAGTTTGGTTGCATGGTATGTAGACTAATGTGGTTGGGAGAAGTGAGCGTGATATGATTGGTGGTTGACAGAGAGGGGGAGGGGTTTTAGAAGTGAAAATGAGTGGATGAGTGTGTATGTGAGTCTAGAGTTAGTTACAAGGGCAGTTGATGTTCAGTTAGACAGTTAAGTTCTATGTATGAAAGAAGTTAGAAGCAGTTCTGTGTGTAAGCAGTTAAGAACAGCTGAGGTTGTTCTGAGAGAATAGGAAAAAGTAAATGAAAGTAAAATTGAAGACAAATTATAGGAAAGGCTGTATGTCCTGATAAACTGGAGAAAAACAGTGAACTAATATGACCTTGAGTTAAAGTGTTACAAAGTTACCTGAAAGATCCCTGTCAGTAAGGGAGCAGATTGTGTGATACACCAAGCATTTGTTCAGTATTTACTCCTTATTAGTTACAATGTTCTACCCTTTTATTTATGAATTACTTCAATAAATCCTCTTTTATTCAAGTATACCAGCTCTGAAAGAAATACTTTCTCAGAACCACATAGTTCCTCGTAAGCCTAGAACTCGGTCTACCAACAATAGTAAGAGATACAGTAAAGTATAAAGGTTTGGAAAGCCTTAAATTTCCTGGTGGCAGCCGTATATACCTAGCAGAACAAAATAAAGAACACTTTTAAAGTAAAACCAGTCCTCCCCAATAAGGAGGACGTCACAGACATGCATGGTAAAAATGAGGGAAAATGCAGAACGACAAAG
>NW_015162238.1:2797-6218 GCF_001447785.1 Gekko japonicus | reverse complement strand
AATTTTTTGGTAGTTCCACATCAACAGCCGCATTATTAAGAATTTTTCGAACCCGAAAAGGACCTATGAATTTCCATCCCAGTTTACGACTAGGTCGTAGAAGCTTAATATTTTTAGTTGACACATATACAAAATCACCAGGCTGCAGACCCAAACCCGCCACCCTTCCTCTGTCAGCCTGTGCTTTATAGGCTGCCTTAGCAGCGTTCAGAGTTTCACACAAAAGAGGCCATGCTCGTTGTAGAGATTGACACCAGGCTCCTGCATCTGTAGGCTGCAGAGGATGTTCCTCCCCCAAGAATGGCAGAGGAGGACTGTCATAGCCAAAGACAGCCCTAAAGGGAGACATGCCAATCGAACTGTGATCAGTGTTGTTATAACAGTACTCAGCTAAAGGTAGCAGATCACACCAGTCAGACTGTAGGTAATTGGTAAAGCAACGGAGATACTGTTCCAAAGTTTGATTTACGCGTTCCGTCTGACCATCAGTTTCTGGATGATAGGCACTACTGAGACCTTGCTCCACCCCCATGGTGGACATTAGTTCTCTCCAGAACTTAGAAACGAACTGAGTTCCTCTGTCGGATATAACCTTAGTTGGCAACAAATGGAGGCGCACCACGTGGTAGAGAAACGTTTTGGCTAAAGCCTGGGCAGTAGGCAAAGAAAGGAACGGAACGAAATGCGCTTGTTTAGAAAACAAGTCGACCACCACCCAAATAACAGTTTTCCCCCTGCTGGGAGGTAAATCAGTGATGAAGTCCATAGACACCACTTCCCATGGCCTGGAGGGGGTGGGGAGGGGTTGAAGTAAACCAGGTGGTTTCCCCCCCCCCGAGCTTTTGATAAGGCACAGGTTTGGCAGGTTCGCACAAATTCTAGCATGTCCATGCGCATGCGGGGCCACCAGAACTGTCTGCGGAGTAATTGTAGTGATTTGACAAAACCCCAGTGGCCCGCCCGTTTCGAACCATGCGCAGCTTGCAGTGTTTCCCCCCTTAGCGCAACAGGAACATACAGCTTCCCTTCGGAATAGACTAAGCCATTTGGCTCCCGGAAGCACTGGGGAAGTTCTTTGATCAGCGCCTCATCCTCTGGGGTCCAGGCTGAAACGTATCGTTTACACCACTCCCCCCCCTTCGGCAGAGTATCAGAGGGTGTCTGCGGCCCAACCGGGCGGGCATTTTACTGGTCTGTGCTCGGGTTACCACCGCGCCACCCAGTTGGGCAGGAGTGAAGACAAGACCGAGTCAATGATGATGTCACGTTGGCTGTCGTGTTGGGGGAGGCGGGACAGCGCATCAGCCAGGGAGTTTGACACCCCTGGTAAATGATGCAAAGTGAATTGGAACTTTGCAAAAAAGTCCTCCCACCGCAGCTGCTTAGCATTCAGACTTCTAGGTGATTTCAAAGTCTCAAGGTTTTTATGGTCAGTCCAAACCTCAAACGGCCCCCTCGCCCCCTCCAGCCAGTGGCGCCACGTTGAAAGGGCCAATTTGATGGCTGATGCTTCCTTCTCCCATATCGACCAGTGCCGTTCAGCATCAGAAAACTTTTTAGAAACATATGCTAATGGGTGCAACTTCCCCTCCGCCCCCTCTTGCAAAATAGCCGCACCCATTGCCACATCGGACGCATCAGTTTGTACAATGAATTTCCTAGTCTCATCCGGCCGCGCCAGGATAGGTTCAGAGGTGAATAATAGTTTGAGCCGTCTGAACGCCTCATCGCAGTCAGGAGACCATTTGAGGGGCGCTCCCGGTTTAGTCGAGTCAAACCCCTTTCCTTTGGTTTTCAATAGGTCAGTTAAGGGAAGAGCCACTTGGGCAAACCCTTTGATGAATGCACGGTAAAAATTGGCGAATCCGAGAAATGCTTGAAGTTGCCGTCTGGTCCTGGGGGGGTTCCCAATCAAGCACGGCCTGAATTTCCCCCGGATCCATTTCCAACCCACCTCCCGAAATACGGAAGTCCAAAAAGTCAATGTGCGTCTGATGAAATTCACATTTGGACAGTTTGGCAAAGAGTTTGTGCTTGTGCAACCGTTTGAGTACTTCTCTGACCAATTTGACATGTGAGGGGAGGTCCTGGGAGTATATCAACACGTCATCTAGATAAACAATCACCCCTTTAAACAACAAATCATGCATGACCTCATTAATCAAGTTCATGAAGGGCATAACCAAGTACTCAAACTGTCCCAACGGGGTGTTGAATGCCGTCTTCCCCTCATCCCCCTCTTTGATGCGCACACGGAAGTATGCGTCTCGTAGATCAAGTTTGGAGAATATTCTCCCTTTGGTAGCCTCCGCTACAAGGTCTTTAATCAAGGGCAATGGGTAGGCATTAGTAGTAGAAATGGCATTCAACCCACGATAGTCTGTACATAATCTAAGCCCCCCGTCTTTCTTTTTTTGGAAAAGAACTGGAGCTGCAAACGGGGAGGAAGCTGGGCGTAGGAATCCCCTAGCCAGGTTCTTGTCGAGGAACTTTCGCAGTTCAGACTTCTCCGCCGGCCCCATCGCATAGATTTTACCTTTTGGCAATTTGCTCCCGGGCAACAGTTCAATGGAGCAGTCAGTGTTGCGATGGGGGGGTAAATCGTCAGCCTCCTCCTCCCCAAATACCCGTGCTAAGTCCCGATAGTCGGGTGGGAGGGCCGCTACTTCCTCAGGGGATAGCGTGGTGCACGGGAAGTTGGTCAATGGTGGGTCACCCCATTCCTTGTGCCATCGGTGCGAGGTGCATCTGGGTGACACAAAATCCACCCTCCCCTCTTCCCACAGTATGTAAGGGTCATGGGAGAAAAGCCACGGGGCTCCCAGGACAAGCGCAAACTGCGATTCAGGTGCGACTAGAAAAGTCCTCTGCTCCCAATGCTCCCCTGCCCCCAACTGCAATGGCATAGTCTCGTGAGGACAAGGTTTCATTTACCATCTGGGTAAAAGTGATAGGGGATTTCAGTTTCTTTATTCCGGCTTCCAACCCCGCTACCACCCTAGGGCTGATCAAATCTCTCCCACACCCCGAGTCAACGAGTGCTTTTACTCTCACATGCGTCCCCAAAATCGGGTTAATCAATGACACAGTCACGAAAAAGAGGGAGGGGGGTTCTCTCACCACCACTGGCGCATCGAGAACAGAGTCCTGCCGTTTTGCGCCGCTTACAACAGGATAAATCTCTCCCACCCCCCGAGTCAACGAGTGCTTTTACTCTCACATGCGTCCCCAAAATCGGGTTAATCAATGACACAGTCACGAAAAAGAGGGAGGGGGGTTCTCTCACCACCACTGGCGCATCGAGAACAGAGTCCTGCCGTTTTGCGCCGCTTACAACAGGACGTTCTCGTTTCCCGCCATCTCCAGCTCTGGCTCGGGCGATTCTTCAATGTTGTCATCCGGCGCAGCTTGCAAGGCTTTG
>NW_015162238.1:2380-2585 GCF_001447785.1 Gekko japonicus | reverse complement strand
CTCAGTACCGTCTCCCGGATGTCTTGATTTAAACCAAGTCGGTACATGTCAGCTAACAAATGATCAGGTCAGTCTCTCAACTTAACGGCTTGGTTCTTGAACTCGGCAGTATATTCTCTTACCGACTGCCTACCTTGTTTAAAGGTGCGCAGGAAGCGCTTTGCCCTTTGGCTCGCATTCACATCCTCGAAACGGGCCCTCAGCG
>NW_015162238.1:0-763 GCF_001447785.1 Gekko japonicus | reverse complement strand
TGACACTGTCTAACCATCTCATCCTTTGCCGTCCTCGTCTTCTTTGACCTTCAATCTTTCCCAGCATCAGGGTCTTCTCCAGTGAGTGCTCCCTTCTCATTTGGTGGCCAAAGTATTTGAGCTTCAGTTTCATTATCTGGCCTTCCAGGGAACAGCCAGTGTTGATTTCTTTTAGGATTGACTAATTGGATCTTCTTGCAGTCCAAGGGACTCTCAAGAGAAGAGGTTTACAATATAGTTGATACTAAAAAGGCATTACTTAAAAGAGAAGCCTTTTGGATTCACAGATTACAAACCTTAAGTCCCTGAGGTCTTAATATGGACATAGATCTTTCATGCTTCTTAGGATAAATAGTTGATAGTAACAGATGTAGTATGTATAGGACTGATAGGATGTGGCATAATGGGACTATGTTCCCTTTAAGTTAAATACTCTGAAAATATATTTAGGCTGTTAGTATACTAGATCATTAAGGCATTCCGACATTGAATAGCGTAAGCAGAATCAAATTGGAGCTGGATATGAAGGTTGTTACCTAGTTGGTGAGTGTCTGCCTTCTTTACAAATAGATTATAAATATGTATTAAAAATAAATATATTGATATTCTCTTATATTGTTTTAAATTTTAGGTATATATTGAAAAAATAGAGAGCATATTGCAGTATAATAAAAACGGCACACAGCAAATAGGTATACAAAATGTTTATTATAAAATGTTTAATGTTATTGTTCTCCATTCTGTATTTTGGAAAAATGTTGAT
>NW_015162237.1:2762-6263 GCF_001447785.1 Gekko japonicus | reverse complement strand
GTTATGCTAATGAGTTCCCCTAGCTCATTCTCTACGAAACGACCCCTGCCCATTCTCAAAATTCCAGAAGAGCCCATGAGCTCAGCACGGTTGGATACCTCCTGGGGTAACCTGATTTGGGGGTAAAATAACTATTGACTGTTTTAAGGGCTATCGGGACATAGGATTTCAAGGTTGGTCAGATCAGCAGGTGGGGGATGGAGCTTATCTTTCTGGGAGCAAGGAAGAAGAAGCAGGAAATAAACGTGACGTGCTTATGTCACCAGGAAGTGATGTAGGCACGTCACTGATGTGGGGGGGAGACACTCTGGTTTTTGGGCAAACCTCTATGGTTTGAAGCTGATTTTACCATAGAGTTTTGCCCAAAAACCAGAGTGTCACCCCAGACATCACTGACATGCCTACCTTACTTCCGGGTTACACAGGCACGTCGTGTTTATTTCCTGCTTCTTGCAGGTTGGGGGGGGGATTCCCGCCACAGAGAGGAGCGCCCTGCAGCCTTTCCCCCCACTTTCTGATAGCTCTGAAGTGGGGGGAGGGTCTCCAAACCGGGGGATCCCCCCCCCCAACTGGGGATTGGCAACCCTATCAGGACACCACCATGAATGCACCTTTGGGAGCAGCTGCAATGGTCTGCCAAAAGTCAGTCCAGAGCAGCATTGGGGGGAGTGGGGTCTCACCTGCTGTTACCTGGATTTTCCCAAACCATGTAGAAAGAAGTGATGGGGACTGACAGTAACTAAAAAAATGCAGAAGGCTCCTTCACCCACTGCTCACCTTCTCAAAGGCCTTCTTCCCACACACTGTTCTCAGAACCCATCTTTGGTATCGGAACTTAACTGAGAAAAAGCACCTGGGGGTGGGGATGCCAGGCCAGCTATAAGCTGGGAAGAAGAAGAAGAGGAGGAGGAGGAAGAAGAAGAAGAGGAAGAAGAGGATGAGGAAGAAGAGGATGAGGAAGAAAAAGAAGAGGAGGAGAAGGAAGAAGAAGAAGAGGAAGAGGAGGAGGAGGAGGAGGAGGAGGAAGCGGAGGAGGAAGAAGAGGAAGAAGAAGAAGAGGAGGAGGAGGAGGAGTTGGGTTTTCTACCCTGCTTTTCATTACCTGAAGGAGTCTCAGAGTGCCTTACAATTGCCTTCCCTTCCTCTCCCTGCAACAGACACCTTGTGAGGTAGGTGGGGCTGAGAGAGCTCTTTCGAGGACTACTCTGAGAGAACCCATGACTGACCCAAGGTCACCCAGCTGGCTCCATGTGGAGAGTGAGGAATTAGACCTGGTTCTCCAGATTAGAGTCCGCTCCTCTTAACCACTACACCAAAATGACAGAGCTGGGAAAAGGACAGAGGAGGAGGGCAACCAAGATGATGAGGGGGTTGGAGCCCCTTCCCTATGAGGCCAGGCTGAAGAGTCTGGGACTTTTCAGTGAAGAAAAGAGACACATAAGGGGGGGGGGACATGACAGGTTTATAAAAGTATGCAACGGGTGGAAGAAGTTGACAAAGAGACCTTTTTCCTCCCTCTCCCAAACTACTAGAACTCAAGGGCATCCAATGAAGCTGATGGGCAGTAGGTTCAGGACAGACAAATGGAAATAGTACTTTACAAGGGGCGGACCCACAATACTCGCGGGGGGGGAGGCAGAGGAGGAAGCAGCAGGAGGAGGTAAGTCCCCCCCCATCCCGCCGGTTCCCCCCGTCTCCTCCACACACACCTCAGTGCCCCCGTCTCCTCCACCCCCTTGATCTCCCCCCCATTGCCTTTCTCCCCCCCCCGCTCCTCGCTACTCTCTTCCCCCCCATCCCAGCACCGAAGCGAGGGCCGAGCAGCTTTCCTCTTGGCCCTCTCTACTCTTCCCCCCCCATTCCATCACCTAACTGAGGGCCACTCGGCCCTCGCTGCTCTCTCCCCCACCCCCATCCCGGCACCTAAGCGAGGGCCGAGCGGTTTGCTGCTCGGCCCTCGCTGCTCTCTCCCCCACCCCCATCCCGGCACTGAAGCGAGGGCTGAGCTCGGCCCTCGCTGCTCTCTTTTCCCCCCCCTCCGCGGCGGCGGCGGGAGGCCGGCTGCAGAGCGTTCCCTGCGCATGCGCAGGGGACGCCGATATATTTTACAGGGTTTCAGATTTTTGTGCACACCTGGGGACCGCCCCACATGTGCACAAAACTCTCCCTCCCCTCCAGGTCCACCCAATGTGCGGAAATAAGTATCCGCACACCAGGGGGCGACTTCGGAATTAGATATATAGATACAGAGAGCGATTAAAATGTGGAAATCATTGCCAGAGGATGTAGTTATGGCCACGAGAATAAACAGCTTGAAAAGGGGATTAGATAGATTCATGTTCCTCTGCATTAAGGAATATGTCTTAGAACCACGTCCTTGAGATTTGACCCACACGTCCAGGACTTGCAGCCACAATTTAGTTTGAACAATTCAAACCGTCAGCTTCAGCTATTCAAGGTCTGTGTCCCTGACTCCAAGATGGGTTGACATCAGGCCCGCGCTGCCTCCAAAGGAGAAGTGCACTAAATGCCACAATCATAACGGTTAATCCGATACAGCACAAAACCAGTGTACTCTGCAGCGACCACCCCAAAGATCCGAGAAAGGTAACTCACATTATATGGTCACCCTGGAAGAAGAAGAGGAGAGGAGAAGAGGCGGTTGAGAGGGGACAGGATTGCTCTCTTTAGGTAATTGAAGGGCTGTCACTTAGAGAAGGGCAGGGAGCTGTTCCTGTCGGCAGCAGAGGAGAGGACTTGCAACAATGGGTTTAAATTAAGGGTGGGAAGGTACCAGCTGGATCTTAGGAAAGACTTTTGACAGTAAGTGTTGTGCAACAGTGGAATCAGCTGCCTCGGGAGGTGCTCAGCTCCCCCTCACTGGCAGTCTTTAAGCAGCGGCTGGACAAAGACTCGTCAGGGATACAGCATATTACAACAGCACAGTCAATTTGATGCAATAATTCGGAGCAAGAGGTGTCAGTTATCAGACATTGTTAAATAAACAAAATATTGCAAGAGTGCTAATGTTGTAAGCATGTTTTTATTTTAAGTAAAAGAAATCCTTTGTCTCTGTGTCCTTTATAAAGTTTATCTCTCTGCTACCTGGCATGACCTTTTACGACACACGTGGCCCGGCCCAACAAGGTCTCATTTGTGTCAGATCCGGCCCTCATAACAAATGAGTTCGACACCCAGGGGTCATTTCGTAGAAAAAGAGGTGCAGGAGCTCATTAGCATAACTCATTAGCATAACTCATTTGCATGTGCCACACCCCCTGACATCAGCAGAAGTGTGTCAGAAGACAACACCCACCGCTCAGGCTCCACTGGACTGTTTTGGATTGCTAGCTATGGGGGGGGGACATGCAGATCTGTCCTCACAGAGGAGGGAGAGCTTGTACCTGAATAAAACCTGGTCTTAAAGGTGCCACTGGACTGTTTTGGACTGGGGGGCGGGGAGGGGGGGTCTCTGCAGCTTACCTGGCTGCTGCGGGCGCG
>NW_015162237.1:2513-2737 GCF_001447785.1 Gekko japonicus | reverse complement strand
TGACTGAGGGCTGCTGGGAGCAGGGGGTGGGGCTTGTTGCATGTGCCCACCCCCTGGGCTCCTTACTGCCGGAGCTCTGCTCCTGTGCGCTCCTGCAGGAAATGGCCCCTGTCAACACCCCTGCTCTAGGTGGATCCTGCACTGAGCCGGGGGCTGGACTCGATGGCCTGCATGGCCTCTTCTGACTCTGTGATTCTATGATTCTATGAACTGCAAGGTCAGAT
>NW_015162237.1:0-926 GCF_001447785.1 Gekko japonicus | reverse complement strand
CTCCTGATCTGGTTCTACAGTAACAATTAGCACAGTAATACAATCACTAAACATAAAAACACCAATGAATCCATAATTTCAATTTATTATGGGTCTATGTGACTGAAGTCTTGACCAAAAAGAGAATGCAAAAGGGGTAAAATAAGTACATAAAATTGACATCAATGAATCCATAACAGGCCATTAACAAAGCCAGGAGTACCTGGCTTCCTCCAGTGTCTGGAGTCTAAACAGGGTTGCCAACTCTGAGTTCGAAAATTCCTGGGGACTGGGGGGGGGGGGGGGGGCGGGTGAGTCCAAACAAGGTTTCCAACTCTGAGTTAGGAAATTCCTGGGGGCTGGGGGGGGGGGAGTCTGGCGAAGGCAGAGTTTGGGGAGGAGGCAGTGCAGCCAAGTCCAATGCACCCCTTTCCGCAAGGGGATCTGATCTCTGTAATGCCGGGGGGGGGGAGTGTCTCCAGGTCCCACCTGCAGGCTGGCAACCCTAAGCCCTCCATTCTGGGAAGCTGCTCCTTGGCCACAGGGAGCCGCCAGCTCCTGTTGCGTGTGCCCGACCCGGCCTTCACCACCTCCGTCCCCGTTCCTGCTTTAAGGCCGGGGGTTGGTCCGGCAATCCCACCTGGACTGGCTCGGGGCCCTGGTTGGAGGCCGGCCAGTGGGACTGGCTCCAGCAGGGCCCTAAAGAAACAGGGACGGATCGGACAGGTGGAGGGAGGCGGCGCAGGTAGAGCCCGGGGCGGCGGCAGCGGGCAGAGCGCAGGTGCCCTGGGTCCCGCCGGCCAGCGGAAGAAGGAGGCGGGGTAGCGAAGGCAGGCACGCTAGGAGTCTCCCACACCGGCTGGCCGGAGGCGCAGGGGCAAGAGGGCGGCCTGCGATTGCGAAGTGAAGCTCCCCCACAGGCAGGGCCAGCTACAGGCTGCTCCCCA
>NW_015162236.1:5398-6287 GCF_001447785.1 Gekko japonicus | reverse complement strand
ATCATCAGATTTTATGGTACCTTCTACATGCTCCTTTCACTTTCTTCGATCATCGGGTTTTAGGGTACCCTATGCCTAGATGTATGGCCCTTCAGGGGTGACTTTGCAGTCAGTACGGCGTTGCCCCCGGGGTATCTAAATGTGGTTTTGAGCTGCACATTTTCCTCAGTGCTGAGGAAATGTGGAGCGAATGCCCGATGCAGAACCAGCCAGGGTTTGAATCCCCTCACCACCAGTTAGACGGTGCGATGATTAGGTGGAAATGGAATCACAGAGAGCAACGTCTCAAATCCCCTGGCATGTACATATCTATTGATGCCGAATCATTTTCACTACCCAGCCCTTCCCGCCTCCCACAACATTAGAAACCAATAGCTTGAAGAAATGTCAGACTGAATCCTAGAATCACAGAGTTGGAAGGGGCCATACGGGTCATCTGGTCCAACCCCCTGCCCCATGCAGGATCAGCCTAGAGCATCCCTGACAAGGGTTTGTCCAGCCGCTGCTTCAAGACTGCCAGGGAGGGGGGGCTCACCACCTCCCTAGAGGCAGCTGAAAGTTTACAGTGGCTCCTGAATCACGCTAGAGCACCCCTGACAAGGGTTTGGCCAGCCGCTGCTTCAAGACTGCCAGGGAGGGGGGGCTCACCACCTCCCTAGAGGCAGCTGAAAGTTTACAGTGGCTCCTGAATGTAGGAAATTATCGTATTCAAATCTAGAGTTTCCCCAGTATTTATAAATGGTCACTGGCAGGGGTCATTTCCTGCAGGAGCGCACAGGAGCGGAGCTCCGGCAGTAAAGAGCCCAGGGGGCGGGCACATGCAACAAGCCCCACCCCCTGCTCCTAGCAGCCCTCAGTCAGAGCAAGAAGCAGCCAGGTAAGTTGCAGA
>NW_015162236.1:1082-1193 GCF_001447785.1 Gekko japonicus | reverse complement strand
AGAGCAAGCTAATTGATGCAGTAGCCAAATCGCTCACTCACAACTTTGATGCCAGTAGCTCACAAAGTAGAATGTTTGCTCACAAGACTCCACAGTTTAGAGGTTAAGTCA
>NW_015162236.1:721-931 GCF_001447785.1 Gekko japonicus | reverse complement strand
CCTCACGGGGTGTCTGTTGTGGGGAGGGGAAGGGGAAGGAGTTTGTAAGGCACTCTGAAAATCCAAGTGAAGGGCGGGGTATAAATCCAATCTCCTCCTCCTCCTGCATAACCGAAGGTCCATTACTTATCTTTACATGCTAGGAAACAGTGGCATGGATCCTTGGATATACTGGCGGAGTGCCCTGTTAACTTAGCAGGTTGCATCAAC
>NW_015162236.1:0-632 GCF_001447785.1 Gekko japonicus | reverse complement strand
AATGACAGTGTTCTCCTGCCCCTCACCAGTGTTCCCTCTAAGCTGAGTTAGTGTGAGCTAGCTCACAGTTTTTTAGCCTCCAGCTCACACATTTTTGTCTTAGCTCAGGAAGGGATGGCTCCAGAGCAAACTAAGTTATGCAACAGCCAAATCGCTTGCTCACAACTTTAATGCCAGTAGCTCACAAAGTAGAATTTTTTGCTCACAAGACCCCACAGCTTAGAGGGAACATTGCCCCTCACTGGGGTCTCGAGCCGAGCTGGGCCCCCGCAGCACTGTAGAGTTCAGTTTCCCGCAAGCATGGAGCTGAAACATTGTTAGTGCTGTTCCTTGCAGAAGCAGGGGGATGGTGGAGGATACAATGTGGTTCTCCGTCCGCAAGAGCCTAATGTTATATTAAAACAGCCCTGCTGTCAAGGTGGGCACAGTAGGATCCGTGCCAGCCTGGTATATGAGCGAGATCAGGGGTCCCCATCCTTTTTTAGACTGCGGGCACAAGATGGCTGCCACGGGACATGGAGCCAATCACAAAATGGCTGTCACGGGAGCCAGAGCGAGCCACGACGTGTCAGGGAGAGGGGTTTTATATATAACTCTAGTAGTACCTTTTCAACATTTCAGGCAGAAGCTCT
>NW_015162235.1:6038-6303 GCF_001447785.1 Gekko japonicus | reverse complement strand
CTGGAAATGGAATCAGAGTGTTATTTAGCTCCTCCTTAGACCCCGTGGCTGCCATTTTGAAGTTAGCCGCACCTCCCAGCCACCATTTGGGGTTGGTGCTCCCTAACTGTATTCAGAATTCCCATAATGCTTAGCAGGCCGAACAAAATGGGGGACCCTGCTGTATGCAACACTCTTCATCTTGTTTTGCGAGTTCAGCACTCGCTGGAAGAAGAAGAGAAGAAGAAGAAGAGATTGGATTTATACCCCACCCTTCACTTGGAGT
>NW_015162235.1:0-5920 GCF_001447785.1 Gekko japonicus | reverse complement strand
GTGACTGACCTAAGGTCACATCAGCAGGTGCAAGTGGAGGAGTGGGGAATCAAACCCGGTTCTCCCAGATTAGAGTCCGCACACTTAACCACTACACCAAACTAGAGGTGAGGCCCACACCCACTTTAATTGGTTTGTTTACTGCTTTGCCGGGATCCTATTCTCATCTGTGTTGGGCAAGGCGATCACATGCTGTCACTCGGGTGACCTGGTCTCCCATCGCACCCTCCGCCTGCTCTGTGTACCACCACTCAGTGGGGTGGCAGCGGGAAACCAGTGGGGGAAATGGGGAGGAAAGGTTCAACTTCACACTGAGGCCATGATGTCACACTGATACCATGACATCACTTCTGGGTTGTGCTGGAATTGGTGTTGTAAGCATCGGTGCGATGCCAAAAAGGCCCTTGCCCACACAATCTGTCACTTGTTGTCAGCCATGGACTGGCAGGCCTGCGTGCAGCTAGGTATGTGCTTCATGAAAAAAATGTTAGAATTTCAGACCCGGAATTCAGGGAGGGCACTTTTACTGTTACTCCTGATTTTGGGTAGAACAGTATCCATTTGGGATAGGTTCTAGAATTTTGGGACCATGTATTTTTGAGGGTCTTAGGCGGCTGTTTTTAAAGATAATGGCACCAAATTTGTACGGAACACAGCCCTCCCTCTAATCTAAAGTTTGAAGCAGAACGGACAAAGGGGTTTGACTTTTCAGAGCTCCCAAGCAGGTACCTCTGTGAGTGTTTGTCTCCACTGTTTCCTGTGGGTGTTGGCTGGGGGGGGGAAACCCCAAACCCTGACTGCATTCAGTTTTCTTTAGGGCCACGGTCAGATGTGCCTTTTAGATCCAACTCAGCTGCAAATGTCTGACAGATCTAAAGGTGTCAGCACCCCCGTGCTGCCCCGTCACAGAAGCAGAGTTAAAAGACACCAGGGAAAGTCCAGTCCTAAGGCTTGCCGATGGGCTACGGATGGACTTTCCCCTGTCTCAGGGGTCGTTTCGTAGAAAAAGAGCTAGGGGAACTCATTAGCATAACTCATTAGCATATGCCACACCCCCTGACATCAGGGGCCCGGCGGTGGACCTGCAAGGCCGGCGGGAGTGCGAGGAAGCCCCGCCAAGGCCCTCCCTGGCCCCAGGCAGGCAGGGGTGGGGAGAGGCGGGGAGGAAGCAACTTACCCTCCCTCTTCTCCTGCCTCCTCCTGGCTGAATGAGGGCTGGAAGCGGGGCAGCTGGAAGCAGGGGGCGGGGCTTCGTTGTGTGCCCTACCCCCCGCACCTCACCCAGGGGAACTGCGATCCCCCCCGATCCCCCCCCGAATCAACCTCTGCCCTGTCTGATCGCTTAAGCACGCTCTCATGCCATCAGGAATGGTCTGATCATTCCACCCTGACTCGGTGCCATTCCCCCCCTCCCCTCACTTAGCAGAATGCGCATAACTGCATACTCCATGGGGAACCCTCAGTGTGGAGGTGCGATTCCTCATTTATGCGCATGGGAAACAAAAGGCAAAAAAACCCCACTTGGCTGAACGTGCCGTCTGATCGGGCAGTGAGGGGCTGAGTCCACAGCTACAAAGGATGTGTGATTGTGCAACACCGTGTCAGTTTCCACTAGGGGAAATGGGCTCACTTCCCCTCTGCACCAAATGGCACGTCTGACCGTGGCCTAGGTACTCTTACAGTGACTATCAAGCGATATTTCCTCTTTCTGCTGAAAACCCTGCATTTGCCATCCTTTCTGGTTATAGTCCATTGTCTCTTCTCACAAAGGAAGGAAGCCGTCCTTTGCAGACCCCCTCGTTACTGTCTGCAATCTTTGCAAATAGTTTGAATTTTAAAAAATGGGGCGTGTGTGTGTGATGCTTGCGATTAATCACATGCAGTTACTATGAGACACTTGTCTGAGCATCCACCATAGGGGTACCTTAATTACTACTACTATATTATGAGGAGGAGGAGGGGACAGCGGTGATGAGGGCTGGGGTGTCTGGCACGTACTCCTCCATGAAGTAGGAGCACTTCTTCCTAGGTCTGCTTTATCCAGGCCAGAAAGAGCCATTTTGTGCCATGAGGGGCTTCTTGGACCTAAATTCCTTTTTGGGGGTTTGTCTCCAGTGGTGATTGGCTGGGAGCGCTCTCCTTCTGATCCCTTGCAAGGATCTGATGAAAAGTAATAAATGCTATTGCCCGGGAAATCAGGAGAATCAAAGAAAAACAACAGACCTTGGCCTCTAGGCACTGCTTGTTGGCCTTCCAGGGCAACTGGTCGACCGCTGTGTGAAGGAAGGCACTGGACTTGGAAGGGAAGAATGTAACAGGTAGCCTGTTAGCATCAGTTCGTACCTATGTGTTCTCTCTCTGGCACTGGAACTGAAAGGTTTGCTGCCTCTGTAGCCATTCATGGACTTCTTTTCCATGAATTTATCTAATCCCCTTTTAAAACCATTCATTCTTGCAGCCATCACTACATCCCCTGGCAGTGAACCTTGGAACTGAATTACTCCAGAGCAAAGTAGTGTTTATTTTTGTCTGTCCTGAAACTTTTGCCCATCAGCTTCATTGGTTAAGCCTCAGGATTATGGGAAAGGGAGAAGATGTTCTCCCGTTCTACTTTCTCTACCCCATGCACAATTTTATAAATATCATGTCCCACCGTTGTCGTTTTTACAAAACTGAAAAGTCCCTGACTCTTCAGCCTTTCCTCATAGGAAAGGTGCCCCAACTCCTTCAATCATCTTGGTTGTCTTCTTCTGTACTTATTCCTGGCCATTTTCTTAAATACCTTGTTCTCGAAAAATCTATCAATGTATTGTCCAGATTTAGTCCTGTTGGGGGGGGGGATCAAATTAAAACGATATAAATTTGATTGTTGTTGTTTTTTTGCAAGCCAAAGTGTGCTAACCTATGGTAGCCAAACTGGATTCCTTGTGAATACGTCTTTGGAAATCATGCCTTTTTGAGTCACAGTGATGAAGAGGTCGGGTGGAAGCGCTTGGAAGAATGATGTCACCACTGTGTATCGTGAAAAGCTGAGTAACGGGTGTTGTGGATGAAAGTGGATTCCATTCAGTCCTGTGAGAGAGAGAGAGATGCGGAACCAGTTTCTTGTACGCATGTTCCAGAACTGATTTCTGAATATGTGTGCAATTTCCGTTTCAACGTAATTATAGATCATAAAAACAGATAAGGCAGAGATGGCCAGATTAAACGACGTTCGGTCAGATTTCTGAGAGGGCAGGCAATTGGGTTTTTTTTGGGGGGGAACGGATTCTTTAAAAAATTTAAAGGCCCTCTTGGGTGCATTGAAGATTACATTGCAAAAAAACAACAACAACAGGGTGATTTAAGGGCATTTGCCCTGATCTGAATAGCCCCGGCTAGCCTGATCTCGTCAGATCTCAGAAACTAAGCAGGGTCGACCCTGGTTAGGATTTGGATGGGAGGGGCCTCCAAGGAATACCAAGGTCGTGATGCAGAGGAAATTTGTTCTATTTACTTTCTTTCCCGTAGCTCCTATAGTAACCCTGGCAATTTCATTGTAGAATCATAGAGTTGTAAGGGACCTCCAAGGTCATCTGGTCAACTGAGAGCCAGTTTGCTGTAGTGGTTAGGAGCGTGGACTCTAATCTGGGAGAACAGAGTTTGATTCCCTCTTCCACATGCAGCTGCCAGTGTGACCTTGGGTCAGTTACAAGTTCTTTCGGAGCTGTTCTCTCAAGAGCAGTTCTCAAATGAGCTCTCTCAGCCCCACCTACCACACAGGGTGTCTGTTGTGGGGAGGGGAAGGGAAAGGAGATTGTAAGCCACTCTGAGACTCCTTTGGGTAGTGAAGGGCGGGGTATAAATCCAATCTCTTCTTCTTCATCATCTAGTCCAATCCCTGCACAATGCATATTGGACCTGTCTTCTGTGAGCATCCCGTTTTGCCACGCTTAGGAGAGACTCATTCAGCTTTGAAGCGTAGTCTGTTAAAGACAGGTCCAATATGATAAATCTTCAGCGGAAATGAGGGCTAGTCCCGACACTAAACGTAGCAACTCTTGAGAAGAGATATCTTTAGAAACCAGAAAGTATAATACAACGAAAATTCTAACACAAAATAAGTTGATTTGCTTCTGATGAAGTTATGATACGAAACCAAGCAAAAGCCGGCTGCTTTGTAATGATGCTTTGACTGTATGATTCTTTGATTGTTATAAAAGTCCCCCAGTTCTTTGGCTGTCAGCAGTAACAATCGTACTGTTTGTACTATCACTGAGATTACTGTAATGTTTGTATATCATTGAGATACTGTATAGTTTTGGCTTGTATACCTTGTTGATATTTTGCATACTTTGAAATAATTTCCAAGTATAAAAGTGACTGTATTTGCGTACATATCTAAGTGTCTGAGTGGATCCATCATACTGTTTTTGCCCCAGTCTTGCTACTTTTTAAAGTCCTTATACTGGGAGGTCTGTTTTTTTTGGTGAGGTGGGATTACGGCAGTCTTAGCTGGATGAGACGGTGCTGGGTGGAAAGGAGATTTTGGGTGCGCTCAGACAGATAGCGAATCCCACCATTATGCTGTCTCAAATTTGATCCCGATCTTTTTAATCCATCCTCGCACGACCAGACATCCCCCGGGGGAATCGCCTTACCGCGCGCTGCTTCCGCTAGACGGCGTCCACTGAATGAGGTGTGCGCAGGGTGGCTTTTTTAAAAAAACCAAAATTAGAAACCAGAAAGTATAATACAACGAAAATTCTAACACAAAATAAGTTGATTTGCTTCTGATGAAGTTATGATACGAAACCAAGCAAAAGCCGGCTGCTTTGTAATGATGCTTTGACTGTATGATTCTTTGATTGTTATAAAAGTCCCCCAGTTCTTTGGCTGTCAGCAGTAACAATCGTACTGTTTGTCCTATCACTGAGATTAGTGTCATGTTTGTATATCATTGAGATACTGTATAGTTTTGGCTTGTATACCTTGTTGATATTCTGTATACTTTGAAATAATTTCCAAGTATAAAAGTGACTGTATTTGCGTACATATCTAAGTGTCTGAGTGGATCCATCACACTGTTTTTGCCCCAGTTTTACTACTTTTTAAAGTCCTTATACTGGGAGGTCTGGTTTTTTTGGTGAGGTGGGATTACGCGGTGGCTTTTTAAAAAAACCAAAAGTTTGCACATAGGCGTGATATTGCGTCCTTGGTTATTTGCGCATGTGCAGAATCAAGATTTTTTTTAAATGGCACCCATTCGGGATGGTCTGACATTTTTAATTGTGCTCTGTTAAAGACAGGTCCAATATGAGAAATCAGGTCCAATATGGACAGGTCCAATATGGACAGGTCCAATATGAGAAAATAAAAATGGCGCCTGTTCGGGATGGTCTGACATTTTTAATTGTGCGCTGGAACGATCAGATGGGGGAAAGTCCGCGAGTGGCCCGTCGGAACCGAAAACTCTAGATTTAAAGTAGTATCTTTTCAGTGCGGCTCCTAAGCGTGGCAAAACGGGATGCTCACAGAAGACGGACGTTTCCCAGATGTTGATATCTAGACATTACATTTAAATCCATGAGGCACCCGTGCCTCGTGTGGATCTAAAGAGCTGTCTGAACACACCCTTTGATGCTCCAGAGATTACTGGGATAGAGAACCACAATATACCCTCCCCCCCGAGAATATTTAAAAGTCTGCAGTGAAGCGATCCCCTCCTGGCACTAACAGGGCCACGTGGGTTGTCAGAAGGCAGAGAATGGCCGGGAAATATGGCCGTCCTTATATTGACAAAGCTGGAAATTAATCTAAGAGATTCACTAGACAGAGCCAAAGGGAGTAGCGGTCAGCAATGAGTAGTTGGAGGGCATACGCAAAGTTCCATTAGAAGATTATCTTCCTCTGAGACGGGGACAGGATTTGTGCCTTTGGC
>NW_015162234.1:4103-6344 GCF_001447785.1 Gekko japonicus | reverse complement strand
AAACAGCAGCGAGGGAGAAGGGTAAGAGACGGAACGGAAAAGAGATCGAAGAACGGATCCTGCCCCACTCCAAGACTCTGCACCCTTCCATCAGCAGACCTGGTGAGTTATCTGGAGGAATAAGAAATTCTCTGGTAGAAGAGGCTGCTGAAGGAGGCCGTTAAACGTCCCATTGGGATGATTAACACCTGGTGACATGTCTGGCAGGGAGCCTGTAGGAGAAGGCCAGGTACCGTTGCATGAACTGGACATACCTGGAGAGAATCCCCTCACCTGTTCTGCCTGCCTCTTCTCCTCTGCCTGACTCAGGAGGAAACCCTCGGCCAGGGCCACCGCCTGGGAACTGGCCTCCGGGCGACACCCTCTGACCCAGCCCTGCATTTCCTGGGGTAGGAGAGTCAGGAACTGCTCCAGGGTCACCAGGTCCAGGATCTGCTTCTTGGTGTGCCTCTCCGGCTTCAGCCAGTGGCTGCAAAGTCCGTGGAGCTGGCTGCAGACCTCTCGGGGCCCATCGGTCTCACGGTAGCAGAACTGCCGGAAGCGTCTGCAATGTACATCTGGGATTGCAGTGAGCTGAGACTGGATCTCTTGCACCGGGCCTTCCCAGAATTCAGCACCACTCCCAGCTTGGGTGGGATGGGGGCCTTTCCTCACTGTCTTGCCACTTCCAGGTCCTTCCGTGTTCTGCTTGTCCATCTCTCTTTCCCCTTCTCTTGGGTCTGTGGGTGATACCTCTGTAAGATGCTGTCAGTCACTTGGCTATGAAGAGGGGCTTCTCTCTGGGGGGGAGGGGAGAGACACAAGACAGTCACATGGGAGTTCAAAGAGAATGGAGATACACCCCTGAGCATCACAAACCTTCACATGCTCAGGAGACACATGAGAATTGCCCTGGTGCATCGGAACAAAAGGGTTTGTAGACCAGGTTCGATATCATTTTTCTATACTACAAACCAAGCTGTTTCAGATATGCCTCCATGGTCCTTTGGGAACTGTAGTATATTGAAAAGGCTTTCATGAATCACCGCATTGACTCCGTATGTTAAGCTCGAGCCCGAGTAAGGCTCCTCCGAACTGACATGGTATTGGTCGCTCAACAACAGCGACCAATCAGGACTGCACTAATTCCCTGTGGGGGGAAGACTCTAATTGGACATTATCCACACAACCTCATTGGTTGTTTATTGTACAGAGGCGTGGCTACGTTAGCCGGGGAATGTTTAAAAGGAGCCTAGCTCCCAATGTTAAACTGCTCTGGTCTGGTTATGACTTCTTTCAAGTGCTTGTTCGTACCTTCAATAAAGCTGTTCACTTTTGCTGAAATCACTCTCCGGATCTTTGTAAGTGGCGATCTAACAGGAACGTATCTCTGTTTAGCTCTTTAAGGATGTTCACAGGCTAAGCCTCTCACCACATTGGGTCCGTCTGTCCTTGGGGCTAATTCTTCAGGGAAACACCAAGAGGAAAAGAGGTAGGGGTCAGCCCTTGACCCTTGTAGGCGTCTCTCCGACAGGCCAGAGGTGATGGACAAGAACCCTGTCTGAGAACCCAGCCCAGGGGAAGGGGCAGGAAAGTGTCCCTGTGAAGAAGGAGCAGCAGCTGAGATCTGGAGAGGAAGGAAGACAGGCTGAGATCTGGCTGAAGGACACGGAGGCGCAGGAACGCTCCCTCTGGGCACCTGATGGGGGGGGGGAACCTGCTCCTCTGGGGGAATCCCCCAGGGCTTCCTCCTTCTTCCTCCACGGGGAACCGACCCAGGGAAACCGCCTCCCTTGGGACTCCTTCCCCCTCGGAGGAGGAGCAGGGCGGAGGCGACCAGAGGTCCTTCCTTCCTCCAGGGAAGAGCCCCGGTTTCCTCCTGGCCCCGTAGTCCACCTCCCCCTGACCGCAGGACCCTTCTCCAGAGTCCAGCCTCTGGGGGGGGGGGGGCAAGTGCTGGCCCTTCAGACCACTCTGGATGGCTCCTAAGCAGTGTTCCCTCTAAGCTGAGTGAGTGTGAGCTAGCTCACAGTTTTTCAGCCTCCGGCTCACACATTTTTGTCTTAGCTCAGGAAGGATGGGGCTCCAGAGCAAACTAATTCATGCAGCAGCCAAATCGCTTGCTCACAACTTTAATGCCAGGAGCTCACAAAGTAGGATTTTTGTTCACAAGATGCCACAGCTCAGAGGGAGCACTGCTCCTAAGGGTGTCCGGAGATCTGCCCCTGCCAAGGGCTGCTGCTGCTGGTGGTGGTGGGGCTG
>NW_015162234.1:0-2895 GCF_001447785.1 Gekko japonicus | reverse complement strand
CTCCGAGCGGCTGACAAACTCCCTCCCCTCCCCCTCCCCACAACAGACACCCCCTGTGGGGCTGAGAGAGCTCAGACAGAAAGGGCTCTTTTTCAAGGACAGCTCTTGTCAGAACTAGGGCTTGCCCAAGGTCATCCAGCCAGGTGCCAGTGGAGGGAGTGAGGAATCAACCCTGGTTAGAGTCCAGGCCCTTAACCACGACACCAAATCATGGAATCCCACAGAGTTGGAAGGGGCCCTTGAGGTCATCCACTCCAGCCCCCTGCTCAGTGCAGGATCAGCCCAGAGCATCCCTGACCAGGGTCTGTCCAGCCGCTGCTTGAAGACTGCCAGGGAGGGGGAGCTCAGCACCTCCCTAAGGAGGCCGACTCCACTCTGCCTGTCAAGAAGTCTTCCCTAAGATCCAGCCGGAACCTTCCCGCCCTGAATTCAAACCCATGACTGCAGTCTGAAAATCCAGATGCCATTCTTCACTGTAGACACTGTGGACATGAAGGGAGTCTCATTTTAATACAGTGTTCACACTCATCTAGAACCCTTTCAGGTACATTATTTGGAGGGTCGTTCCAAGGACATTTCTGTGATCTTACGATATATTTTGTTGGAGCCCATTTAACAATCATGGGGATCCGGGCATTTAATACAGTGCAATATATGTGGATCAATAATGGATACGGGGTGACCCAGAAACCCGCAGATGGGTGACTTTTGAGGAGCAAGGTGAGGCCGTGGGCTTGATATGTGATTTGATGGTGGGATGACCCAACACAAAACCCCCGAGGATTCATGAGGATCCGTGCTTTGGACTCATGGATTTGCATCACGGTGTCGCCATGAATCTGTGATTGGGCGGGGGCTATTCTTCATGTGTATGTGAGTGCGTGCCCCTGTGCCTGGAAGTCAGGGCGGCCTCTGAAAACTCCCACTGGGGCGTGGAGGACGTTCAGAGATGTGGCCTGCCTCCCGACCCTGGTATTCCTTGGAGGTCTCCCATCCAAATACTTGCCAGGGTTGGGCCTGCTTAGCTTCCGAGATCGGGCTTGCCTGGGCTGTCCAAGTCAGGGCTGATCCATGATTTTTATGGTGCCAGCCATGCCCATGGACATGTTTGGATGCTTTGTTGTCGTCAGAAGAAGCCAGCAGTGACTCACGAAAGCTCCTCCCCTGCCCCACAAGTTCTATTAGTCCTCTTTAAGGTGCTCCTGGCCTCTTGCTCTTTTCTGCTGCCCCTGCAGAGAGACTCACACGGCTGCCCATCTTCCTCCATCTGCAGGCTTGGCCACTACATTGCTCACCCGTAGTTCCAGATCATGAATTCAATACATTTGGCCCCAGTCTGGGGCAGAGGCTGGCTGCAGTGAGGCAGTCTCAAACCACTTGTGAGCCAGTAGCTGTGGAGCTACATGAGATGCGATGCCATCTTGGTAAACAACTACAGGGGACATTTAGTCAAATGTTGATGGTTTAAACGTTTTTAAATGTTTTGTGTTTTAGCTCAAATGTGTTATGTATGAATCTGGCATTGTGCCAGGCAGTGTGAGCCGCCCTGAGCACGCTTGCAGGGAGGGCGGACTATAAACATGATAAATAAATACATTTGGCCCCAAGAGCCATCCTTGTGGGACCCCACTGCTTACTCCCCGCCCCCACTGGGAAAACTGACCTTGATTCCCACTCTTTGCTTCCTGCCATGGCTGATTTATGGTGACCCTGCAGGGTTTTCAAGGCAAGAGACATTCAGGGGGGGTCGGCCATTGCCTTCCTCCAGGTCACGATAACCCTGGCATTCCTTGGAGGTCTCTCCCATTCGTGTACAATCCATGGCCTGCTCTGCTTAGCTTCCGAGACCTGAGGAGCCTGGGCCATTGATCCAGCTCCTGATAATAGCTGAGCCACGGCATTTTGCACCAATTGGAGTTTCTGAATGGATTCTGAGGGAAGACCCATGGACAGGGCATCACAGCAGTTCAGTCTGGACGTCACCATGGTGTGGATCCAGGTGGCCAGGTCAGCCGTATCAAGGTAAGGGGCCGTCATATGGGCTAGGCTGAGTTGGGAGGAAGCATTATGTGGAGAGGTCTTAACTGGCTTCTACAGCAGTACTGTTGGATCTGACTTAACCACCAGTCTCTTAACTCAGTCAGCAAGAACTCCACCAGAAGTGGGGGGCATAACGTCATTCAAAATCTCCACCTTCCCAACCAGCATTTCCCCAGTCTTTTCAGGGATTAGTTGCAGTTTCTTCACTCTCAGCCAGTCTCCCACACCCTAGCCAAACAGTGACTTAGGATTTGTGATGCCAGAGAATCCACCCTCTAAAGCAGCCATTTTCTCCAGGGGAGCGGATCTGTGTTGTCCAGAGTTCAGCTGTAATTCTGGGAGATCTCCAGGTCCCACCTGGAAGCTGGCAACCCTAGGCCCCTGGCAGCAACCACGGGGTGACTTCCTACCACTGAACCTGCCTGACTCGCCTAGGACTGCCTCCTGGATCCTGTTCAACAGCAGCCGCCCCAGGAAAGTCAGTACACTGTCCTGGGTAGAGCTTCTGAGTACCATCTCAGAGACTCAAGTCTGAATCCCCATCTCGCTGTGGGAGCTCAGCAGGTGATTTGGGGCCAGTCCCACACTTTCAGCGGAACCGACTTCACAAGGTTGTTGTGAGGATAAAAAGGAGCAGAGGAGAATGATGCAAGTTCCTTTGGTCCCCACTGTGCGGAAAGCCAGGGAACAAATACAGGAAGGATAAATGTTGCTGAAGATGGGAACAGAGAAAAGGTAGGTTGGTGAATGGCTGAGAAGGAGAGAAGGAGACAGGGAAAGGGGAGAGGATATGGGGGCTGCCAAGAGGAGGAAAAGAGGAAGTAGTGGGGGGGCAGAGGGAAAAGTGCAGAGCCC
>NW_015162233.1:3512-6503 GCF_001447785.1 Gekko japonicus | reverse complement strand
CGGCTAAACATTAGCAAGAACTTCCTGACTGTTAGAAAGGTTCCTCAGTGGAACAGGCTTCCTCGGGAGGTGGTGGGCTCTCCTTCCTTGGAGGTTTTGAAGCAGAGGCTAGATGGCCATCCGTCAGGTTTGCTGACTCTGTGAACTTAGGCAGATCATGAGAGGGAGGGCAGGAAGGGTTCCCTCAGTGCTTAGTTCTTGTGGCCCTTTCTCACACACCCAGGGAAATGCTGATCACCACTTTGGAGCCCAGGCAGCAATTTTTCTCTAGGCCAGTTTGGGGGGGAGGGTTTTCTCCAGGCCAGTTTGGCAGGGTTTTTTTTTTGGGGGGGAGCATCTTCTGGGCATGAATCAGGGGTTACTGGCATCGGGGGGGGGGAAGTATATGTGACTTTCCTGCATTGAGCAGAGGGTTGGACTAGATGACCTTGAAGATCCATTCCAACTCTACGATTCTACAATTCTATTATTCTAAGCCAACCAAGGGGTGATCAGAGTGAAATATGTGTTAGCCAAACTGCCTTATCTACAACAGCTGGCAACTAAATTCAAATAGGTTCCTGCCAATGTTTACGGAGGTCCAGAACACCCAAGGATTTTCCCAGTGAAAGAGTCGAGACTGGTGAATTCAAAACAATCTATCTTTTACTGAAGAATATTTATATTTCACATACACACAAAACAGAATCTCACACACATAAAATCAAGTTCCTTAGGAGTACAGCAATAGAAAAATCGTTTGTTTTACTTGGGAGGTAGGTAGGTTAATGAGTTTATAATCTGTTTCTGGAGCCTTGTCTGTTGCAATGAAGAATAAAGGGTATAGAAAATAGTACCTAAGGGTATTTCTAAGTCACACTGCCAGAACCAGCCGGCAAAGTGTGGACCTCTTTGGCTGCAGTCCAAGAGATCAAAAGAATACACAAAGGAATTGGGTACTGCAAGCAGGGCAAGAGAGGATTTGTAAAGCAGACAGGGGATGATGATGGGGTAATACGGCTAGCAAAGAACCCAGCACATGATCCCTGGCTTTTATAGTGGAAACTTTGGGATAGGTGGCAACCTTGCTATCTAGAGATTTACCTTTCTGTTAGTCCGTCCCATCCCTGCAACCATTGGTGCGTGTATTGAGGGCGTTACTCTGGGGGTTTGGCCAATGTTTGAAACACTAAACTCTAACTCAAGACAAGCCATCTGGTTAGGTGTGAAAGCTTGGCTCCAGAAACCTCCTTGATGTGTAAATGCAGCCTTCCTTTCCCGTGTAATCAAATAAACACCTGCCAGGGAGTGGCCATTCAAGTGTAAAGTCCAATACGTGTATTGCATGACATCAAGTCCTTCAGCAATGGGGGATGATCTGTCCTCAAGCTGTTCTTTTCTGCTAACAATGGCAAAATGTGCTTCTTCTTCCCTAAGACTTAGGAGCTGTGTGTGTGCTTGCAAACTTCATTAGCATGAAATGCAGGTATAGTGCAGATACCTTCTATGTGTATTCTCACAACAGGTGATTGCAAATAGCTTTCCCTGAGCCCAGAGGTCGATTCGGGGGGGATTGCGGGGGATCGCAGTTCTCCCGGGTGAGGTATGGGGCGGGGCACATGACAAAGCCCCGCCCCCTGCTTCCAGCCGCCCCGCTTCCGGCCCTCATTCAGCCAGGAGGAGGCAGAAGAAGAGAGAGGGTAAGTTGTTTCCTCCCCGCCTCTCCCCACCCCTGCCTGCCTGGGGCCAGGGAGGGCCTTGGCGGGGCTTCCTTGCACTCCTGCCGGCCTTGCAGGTCCACCGCCAGGCCTTATGATGTCAGGGGGTGTGGTATATGCTAATGAGTTATGCTAATGAATTCCCTAGCTCTTTTTCTACGAAATGACCCCTGCCTGAGCCTATGGGCATGTGTGTGTGCACAATCCATACAGCGTGTCAGCAGATATAAAATATCAGTTTTCATCTTCCAACATATGGTCGCTCATCAAGTTCCCCCTGAAACAAAAAACCCCCATGAACTAAGGCTAGGCCTTTGGAGATTTTCATGCCGGCAAAATTATAACCAAATTTCTTAGTTTTGATTTATCCTGAGAGTGTCCGAATCGACCAACTACACTCTCCGAATCTGTAGAGCTCTGGACATTTTTTCCTCCTCCAAATATGCTGCAGAAATGTCCAAGGAGCAGACGCACATCCCGGCATGTCCATGACACTCTCATCCAGCGTTCCCTCTAAGATGAGTTAGTGTGAGCTAGCTCACAGTTTTTTAGTCTCCAGCTCACACATTTTTGTCTTAGCTCAAGGAGGAGGGCTCCAGAACCAGCCAATTTATGCAGCAGCCAAATCGCTTGCTCACAACTTTAACGCCAGTAGCTCACAAAGTAGAATTTTTGCTCACAAGACTCCACAGCTTAGCGAGAGCATTGCTCTCATTCTTTAAGTATACTTTAAACCTCCAAGGAACATCCTTTTCAGTCTGCATTGGTAGACCTGGCCTCTGGTCTGAAGTCCCGATATTCTCAGGGAGAAATCTCTTTTAAAAATATCTTTATAGACTTGGCCTCCACATCCAGGAGGTGGAAAATAAAGAATTTGGGGTTCTTGGAATGCAGACAGAGATCCATACCCAGTTTTGGTTAACAGCGGATACTTGTTCTCTTTTCTGCATCCCAGTCAGGCTGCATGACTCAGCTCCACAGTCAGTAAAGAGAAGACTCAGTCAGGAGAAATTCCACTACTGGTAGCAGGTAGTGTAGGCCAGAGACGGATGGTTTATGTGAGGCCATCCTCCTCCCCCTGCCCCAAGCTTCCTCTCTGGCTGATTTTGGACTAGAGCTGCCTTGATGTTGCGCCACCGTTTGCTCCGATACTATTGGTCAATTTCACACCCGAAGCTGCGGGGCTGCATTTTGACTTGCGGCTTCGCCCGATTTCCTCCGCAGTTTCATGATCCTGTTTTTTGAGAATCACGAAACTGCGGAGGAAATCGGGCAAAGCCGCGGGTCAAATGCA
>NW_015162233.1:0-3349 GCF_001447785.1 Gekko japonicus | reverse complement strand
TTTCTGGCTTTGTGTCTTCTCTCATTCCCTCTCTCCTTCAGTCTCCATCTATCCTGTTCCGTCTCCCCTACCTTCTGATCCCACCGTTCTTCCTCTGACGTTCTTGTCTGGAGTGCTTGACTAAGTGTTGTTGGCTTCTTATCTGCTTCCAATCATTCATTTTCACTTCCAGGTGGGCTGAGGAAGACAGTAAAGTCCAGGCGGAGGCTGAACTTGAGGGCCTTATTTTGTTTGGTGAAGTTCTGCCAGGGTTTCTTCACGGATCTGTCTTCCTCCTCTTGAAACATGGGTAGTTTCCTCAGCCCTGAGTAAATGGGTAGGTGCTGGTTCTCCCCAGGCCTGCAGCTACAGTGGGTAGGCTTGCCAAGTCCCCCTGGGGGGCGGGGAAATCCCCGCCCCAGAGGCCCGTTTCCCACCACTGGCGGATTGGGCCCCAGGGGGGAACCCCACCCCGACGTGCGCATCACCAGGAAGTGACGTTAGGACACCGGGCACACTGGGGGCAGGGCCACGACCATCAGAGAGAAAACTCTATGGATTTCCCTCCGATGGTCATGGCCCCGCCCCCAGCATGCCCAGTGTCCTAACGTCACTTCCGGGATCCAGTCGCCGCCCGGGAGTCCCCCGCTGTGGCTGAAAAACGACTTGGCAACCCTAACAGTGGGGCATCTCGGGGCTAGGCCCACTGAGTTACTGGCAGGGCCCCATGACTTCCCATCCAGCCCAGGACCCCTGAGTGGCAGTAGGTGTGGGGACGGAGTCAGGCCTCACAGGGCATTTGATTTGTGCTCCAGAACGGAGAGACCAGGACAAGTGCCCATTGAAAACAATGCCCGTTTAAAACAATTTTACAGATATCACAATTTATAATCGAAATTCAATTTCTTGGGAAAAGAAGTGCTGGGAAACAATGCTCGCTCTAAGCTGTGGAGTCTTGTGAGCAAAAATTCTACTTTGTGAGTTACTGGCGTTAAAGTTGTGAGCAAGCGATTTGGCTGCTGCATAAATTAGTTGGTTCTGGAGCCATCCTCCCTGAGCTAAGACGAAAATGTGTGAGCTGGAGGCTAAAAAATGGTGAACTAGCTCACACTCACTCGGCTTAGAGGGAACACTGCTGGGAAATAACTTCCCAGGCTTGGAAATCCTTGAGTTCTTTCATTTTCAACTTAGAAATATTTACTGTACTGCGGGTTTTACTTGTCCACAGAAGGGCAGATACTGCATTTGATAAACTGATAACATGCCCCTGAGCTGGCAGACAAAGGCATTCTCTCAAAACTGTACTCTATTTTAACCAAAACTATTAATAAGAATAGGGTAACATTTATGGATATGCGGAAAAGAGACTTTGGGGTTTCTTTAACTGAGAATAATTGGCATGAAGTCTGGACATCATATGAATTCACCTCAGAGGCTTTAAATATTCAAACATTGTCTTTAAAATTTTGGTCAAGACGGTATCTTACCCAGC
Organism: Gekko japonicus; assembly: GCF_001447785.1. Classification (NCBI taxonomy): domain Eukaryota; kingdom Metazoa; phylum Chordata; class Lepidosauria; order Squamata; family Gekkonidae; genus Gekko; species Gekko japonicus. The sequence continues at coordinate 1,878 of NW_015162233.1, read as the reverse complement.
AAAAAATTGCCTCATTTCTGTAGAAAGATGTCTGCTGGGGGGGGGGGATGTAAACAGGTGGGATTTGTGGTGATACTCAGAAATTCAAGGGTTTTGGAGCAAATTATTTATGGTGGTTCATAAATTCTGTAATGTAAAAGTTATTAGATCCCAACTGGCTGTTGTTGGATTTTCTTTCTTGTAAGGATATTGAGGCACCAAAGCTCATTTCAGCTTTATTGGCGAGGGCACATTTGTGTATTGCAACACACTAAAAGAAGGATAAACCTCCCCCTTTAACGATGTAGAAGGTTAAAACTTGGTATTTTGTGGTTATGGAGAAGATCTCTTTAATGGTTAATCCTATCTATCTATCTATCTATCTATCTATCTATCTATCTATCTATCTATCTATCTATCTATCTATCTATCTATCTATCTATCATCTATCATCTATCTATCTATCTATCATCTATCTATCTATCTATCTATCTATCTATCTATCTATTTTTTTTTTTATGGAGAAGATCTCTTTAATGGTTAATCCTATCTATCTATCTATCTATCTATCTATCTATCTATCTATCTATCTATCTATCTATCTATCTATCTATCTATCATCTATCATCTATCTATCTATCTATCATCTATCTATCTATCTATCTATCTATCTATCTATCTATCTATCTATCTATCTATCTATCTATCTATCTGCCTGTCTGCCCGCCCGTCCGCCCGCCCGCCCGCCCATCCATCCATCCATCCATCCATCCATCCATCCATCCATCCATCCATCCTGTAATTGTGTTGTATTTTATTTCAAAATGGGTAGCCGCGTTAGCCTGTCTGTCGCAGTAGAAAAGAGCAAGAGTCCAGGAGCACTTTGAAAACTCAAAGGCCGAAAACAGACTGGCAGTTTGAAGCACGAGGGAGTTGTGGCAAAAAGATCCGGCACAAACTGTTCCGGGTTTTCCCGGTCATACTGCGCCGACTGATGCGGGAGCATACCGGGGAGGAGGCGCAAGGAAGTGTTCAAACTGTTGGTTCACCCCTGGTGGAGGCTGTAAGCAGCTTTTTTGGGTAACCTGGTTATGTGCACTTATGCGCTCATGTGGCACCGCTCATGTGCATAAGCGCATCCCTACCAGATCGCGTTTTTTAGCGTTCACACTTCCGGGAAACGGGATGGACATGGGATAATTGTGCTTCCCAGGGTTTAATACCACTTTCACCTGGTATCTTTTAAACTCAGGAGGCAAGCACTACAAGACGGGCTGAGTTTGGCTGGAGAATGCCTGACAGATGTGCCTGTGTGAATGGCCCCTTTAATCCATTTGGGAAACGTTTCTGGCTCGTGCCCATATCAGGGCAAACTGCCAGTCTGAACTCAGCCCAAGTGAAGGGTGGGGGTATAAATCCAATCTCCTCCTCCTCCTCCTTCTGGCTCAGTGGGACAGGCTTCCTCTGGAGGTGGTGGGCTCTCCTTTGGAGGTTTTCAAACAGAGGCTAGATGGCCATCTGACAGCAATGCTGATTCTGTGAACTTAAGCAGACCATGAGAGGGAGGGCAGGAAGGGTGGCATCAGGGCTTAGTTCTTGTGGCCCTTTCTTAGCACACCCAGGGAAATGCCGATCACCTCTTCGGGGTCAGGAAGCCATTTTTATCCAGGCCAGTTGCCCGGGGATCCTGAAGGGGTTTTTATCATCTTCTGGGCATGGAGCAGGGGTCACTGGGTGTGTGGAGGGGGAGGTATTTGTGAATTTCTTTCATTGTGCAGGGGGTTGGACTAGATGACCCTGGAGATCCCTTCCAACGCTATGATTCTGTGACAAAAGACTGCCATCCAATCTGACTACTTGAAAAAAGTAAATAAAGGTAAAGGTTTCTTTTGCTCGAAA
>NW_015162232.1:4926-6516 GCF_001447785.1 Gekko japonicus | reverse complement strand
CTTTTCCAAAACCAATACCATAATGAACAGGATTTTAAACAACTAACTTCTCAGCAGCTGCTCTGTTTGTTTGGGCAGCTAGGGCCCAGCTCGACACACTGCACATGCATGAGTACACACACAGTTTCAGTCTATACATACAGTCCTATGAGATGAAAGAAAAAAAAGTCTGATTTCTGAAATGAAAGCAATAGGCAATGTTATTGTGGGCTTGGAGCCTTGATTGGCCCAGTAAAGTATATTCATTCTGCCACCCCCTGCTTTACTTGAGCCCTAAGTTCAGGGTGTCATGACTGTCTCTGATCAGCCCATTGACTCAAACTCAAAGTCTTTAGGGGAGGAGCCCAAGGACCCAAGGTCAGTGGCCAAGGAGGACCAGAGAGACCAGGGATGACCCTGCATTGCAGAGGCACCTGCTGACAATAATCCAGCATTGTCAGAGTCACCCTGTCTAGGGTTGGCAGGTCCTACCTGCAGTCTGGCAGGGGGCTCCCAGGACCTGCCCTCAATCTTCTGCCGTGCATGCAAAGTGCAGTGATATCACCCGGAAATGACATCATTGTGCTGCCGACATTGGGGGTGACACTCTAGTTTTGGGGCAAAACTATGAGGTTTTATGCCTTCAAAACCATAGAGTTTGCCCAAAAACAAGAGTGTAACCCCCTGATGTCATCATGTTGGGGACATCGCCTGGTACTGTCCTGTTTGGGGGTAAGGCTTCCTCTGTTGGTCAGCTGGCTGGCAGCAGGTCAAAGCCCCCAAACCCCCACCCAGACTGGGGTGTAATGTAATGATGTTGCCAGCTATGTGCAGACCTGTTCACTTGCAAGTTATGTCAGTGCTTCCCTGGGGATGCACACAGAACAGAAACCTTTATTGGCATAACATAAGTAAACCAGGCAAGGAAAGGTTTAAGGGGTAGTACAAGAACAACATCAACCAATATTCCCAATATTCCAAAATACAAGACAATCCTAACATGATTTACAAGAATTACAGAGTATTACTCTTGATTTCCATACGTAGGTCAAAAATTCAGCGACAGATAGTGTTATTGCTGGGCTCTGGTCTGCTAAAAAAAAAAAAATTAAATCCCTGTCCAGAAAATCTCTCTGCGAAGGGAGGAAAGGGCGAATCAGGTTATTGCGCATAATGGAGTATTTGGGACAGCGGAGAAGGATATGGGTAATAGAGTCAGGTTCCCCAAGATTACAGTTACAAAGTCTATCCCTGTGCGGAACACCCCTGTATTTACCTGAGACCACTACTGAGGGGAAAAGGTTGAACCTTGCAAGCATAAAAACCCTCCTAAAAACTGGGGTTATCAGATTAGCGATATATGGTAGCATGGAGGTATGCAAGGGAAGGAGGGGTAATGAATAGGGAGAACAAACTCCAAGACTACTGGCATTAATGGTCTGCGCCTCTATATCCCAAATTCTCCTCCTAACCACCTGTAAGATTGCTGCCTCACCACAGTTATAGAGGGGTTCCAGGTCGATACCTAGTGTACCCACCTTTTTCACTATGGCCTGTGACCACTCTGATGTATAGGAGTCAGCTAGAAGTTGGACCATTAGGCTAGCAGGG
>NW_015162232.1:0-4807 GCF_001447785.1 Gekko japonicus | reverse complement strand
AAACACACATTAGTCAAACCTAAGGCTGTTCAAACTCAGAAAGCCCCATTTGGCATGCAGTAAACTTAATTTTATATAACAAAGCACAGCACACACATACCCCTATGCACAATAGTTCTCCCACTTTCAGAACATAGAGAGAAATAAAATCAGTGGATAAAAATGCAGAACAAAACAAAAAAAGGTAGTGAAATGAATACATACATGGGCTATTAATTTGAGTGTATGGAATAAAAAGATAAATAAAGTGAAAAATTAATACTTTTTCCTTTTCCAAAACCAATACCATAATGAACAAGATTTTAAACAACTAACTTCTCTGCAGCTGCTCTGTTTGTTTGGGCAGCTAGGGCCCAGCTCGACACACTGCACATGCATGAGTACACACACAGTTTCAGTCTATACATACAGTCCTATGAGATGAAAGAAAAAAAAGTCTGATTTCTGAAATGAAAGCAATAGGCAATGTTATTGTGGGCTTGGAGCCTTGATTGGCCCAGTAAAGTATATTCATTCTGCCACCCCCTGCTTTACTTGAGCCCTAAGTTCAGGGTGTCATGACTGTCTCTGATCAGCCCATTGACTCAAACTCAAAGTCTTTAGGGGAGGAGCCCAAGGACCCATGTTCAGTGGCCAAGGAGGACCAGAGAGACCAGGGATGACCCTGCATTGCAGAGGCACCTGCTGACAATAATCCAGCATTGTCAGAGTCACCCTGTCTAGGGTTGGCAGGTCCTACCTGCAGTCTGGCAGGGGGCTCCCAGGACCTGCCCTCAATCTTCTGCCGTGCATGCAAAGTGCAGTGATATCACCCGGAAATGACATCATTGTGCTGCCGACATTGGGGGTGACACTCTAGTTTTGGGGCAAAACTATGAGGTTTTATGCCTTCAAAACCATAGAGTTTGCCCAAAAACAAGAGTGTAACCCCCTGACGTCATCATGTTGGGGACATCGCCTGGTACTGTCCTGTTTGGGGGTAAGGCTTCCTCTGTTGGTCAGCTGGCTGGCAGCAGGTCAAAGCCCCCAAACCCCCACCCAGACTGGGGTGTAATGTAATGATGTTGCCAGCTATGTGCAGACCTGTTCACTTGCATGTTATGTCAGTGCTTCCCTGGGGATGCTCTAGCATTTGTGCAAAACAATACAATTTTGCCCAAATGTCAGAGCATCCCCAGCATTCCCTGATGATACATTGACATCACTTCCAGGTTCATGGGGAGGGGGGTTTGAGATTTTTAGTTGCCACTCACCCAAAGGGTCTTATGGCAACTTACAACATTAAAACCAATAAGGTAAAAACATAATAAATAACAAATATAAAATATTAACATTAAAATATGTGGCTATCACCATACCATGATTAAAACAGACCAAACGTGGTTACCCTCTAAAGGCCAACTTAAATAATTTAGTTTTGCATGCCCTGAGGAAACTAAATGAATCCAGAAGGCACAGGTATCATCCAAGAGTGCATTCCACAGGGTAGGGGCCACAACTGAGAAGGCCCTTCCCCTGGTGACAGATAACCAAGCCATCCTTGGGCCAAGCTCCTGCAAGAGGCCCCTAGACAATGACCAAAGTGAGTGCGGGGGGTTGCAAGACGAGAGGCGGTCCCATAGGTATGAGGCTCCCAGATTGTAGATCCCAGACTGTAGATCCTCCAGTGATGTAGTGCTGCTTTTTTCACTTGTAATGCCAAGATTAGAAAGAACAAGTTACTCATGGGGGGATCCCTTCCCCCTCTTAACTTTAATCCCTCCATCAGTGCTAGCTAAGAGAGGGAAGGGATACCTTCCCCTGCAGGTATCATGGCTCCTTGCCCACCAACTGCTGCAGCCACTGCTACTGGGCTGCCATGCTCTCCCCCTCCAACACACACCCCACTTCTGACATTGGTGCTGCCAAGTCTAGTGCAACTCCAGGCCTCCACCTCTGATCCCACTGTGACTTCCAAGCCTTCCAGCCCTAAAGCTTCTGCTGCCAGGCCGTTGATTCTGATAAGCCCTGGGCGGCACCAGACCTGCCATCACTCCTCCCCCACCATCACTGCTGAGACTCCAACAGAGGTAGGCATGTTATCTGCATGTGCACAGACAATACTTTTGTTTTTAGGGGGGGATTTACCCCCCATGTAACTTTTTTACCAATTTCAGATTGTTCTGCAAAACTGGGCAGGGGGCAAGTTTGGAGAAAAATCTCCTTTATCTCAATGTGGTTCCGATCCACAGATTTAGATATCTGCAGATCTACCCACAGTTGAGAAATAGATATATAGATGATGAGATAGGAATGCTCTCACTGGATTTGTAAACTCCACGTTCTAAAATATTAAAACTAAATTATTTTAAGGATATCACTGTTGTATATTAAGTAAATAAAAGGCAGAAATAACACAGGTAGTCCCAGTTTCCATGTCTTCACCTCTATTTCAAATCAAATTTCTCGAAGGGCTGGGGCAAACCTAAAAAATGGCAGACCCTGCAAGATCAAAGGATGCAGAGAAAAAAATTGAACAGATGTTACGGCCACATTTGAAGTATGTCAGCAAGGAACTGGGTGTAATTCTCCTGGCTTTTTTTGGGAGGGGGGCTATATGAGAGCTCCAAATGTATATTATCATCTGTATTCATTATAACTCAAGCTAACAGTCTCCTTCTCTGGCTCTCACCTAATGCACATGATCAGAAGAAGCAAACTGGAACAGCTATTCTAGGATTACAGTGGGAAATAAGATATAGAATTTTGTAACTGGGCAGATATAACCAAGTTTATTGACAATTCCACAAAGATTTTTTAAATTACCTTCATTACAGAGAATGGTTTGTTTGTTTGTTTTTTAATAGCAGACAGTGTTTGGTGGAGGGTAAACCATTCAGGTAGATCTATCTGTGTTTTTATCTTGGGTGTGGACTCTCAGGGCCAAACTAAACATGCTTGTTTTAAAGTGTTGGGTCTAGGTTCCCCAACCTCAGCTCATGTTTCCTGCAGCCATAAGGCAGCTGCAGGGAAGGGCTATTTTTTTAAAAAGGTAATCCATTTGGGCTTGACTCCACCTGTGGTGGACAAATTCTCCTGCTTCCCCCTGCCCCACCTAGCTGTTTTCCCAGTGCTGGGGGGAATTGCTTCCCCATTTTGCTGTTCCACACGGAGTATTCTGTGCATGTGGAACAGCAAAAAATAAAATAAAATAATGAAGACACACACACACGCCGGTGCTGTTTCGGTGCAGGAAAATGGCTCAAGGGGGAGCCACTCCTCCTGCAGCAGTATTCTGAGCCCAAAAGCTTATTTTGTGAGGTTTTTTTTTTTAAAAAAAAACATTTTACTTGACTGCTGTGTGGCTGTGGGAAATCCGAGTTGGGTTCAGGGAACCTCGATCCAACTCTTTAGAAACAAGCACTTTTCATTTGGCCCTCAAGCTGCTTTTATGTGTTCACAACTTGTTTCTGATTTGTTAGCTGCCGTGAGTCTCAGGGTATAGGCTCAGGATAGATAAATATTTTAAATAAATTGAAAATAAAAACACTATACAGGATGTCCCCAGCTTACTTGGCCTTTGCATGCTGTCACTAATCATGAAACGTTGCTCCTACACTGGGTTTTGGGGCAAAGGCTTTTGAAAAAATTGTGCACTTCCATTCAAAATGTTTGGTCCACCAGAAATTAGATCTGTTTGCTGAAGGAACGGTCCCCGTACCAGGGGAAGAACCAGTGGCTCTAAGATGCTAAAGTAATCATACTAGAATGGAATGGACTACCCATTCTCCTGATAACAGCACTTAATAAAGAGGTTGAAGGGGGGCAGTTTGCATATAATTTACACCCTTTCTGGATTTCCTGCACATCTATAAACATCGTCAGGGTACCACAATAGGTGGGATTCTAAAAAGGCTTGATCTGTTTCATGACAACAGGGATTTGTTCAAATGTGTGAATGGTTTTTTGTTGATCAAAACATCCACACGATGGTTCCACACACAGACAAAGGGACTCTTATACAATCCTGAGTGAAGTCCCAGATATACCGAGGGAAATGGGAAATGTAAAAAAAAAGTTTTTAAAAACCGCAAATCATAAGAGCAATATCTGCTTCTTTAAGCATGCCACTGATTATTTCATTTAGAATCCTTTGTTCCTAACCACACCAGAATTAGTTACAAATGGAACCCCCCCCCCTTTAAGGTTAAGTGTGTGGACTCTAATCTGGGAGAACCGGGTTTGATTCCCCACTCCTCCACTTGCACCTGCTGATGTGACCTTGGGTCAGTCACAAGCTCTGACACAGCTGTCCTTGAAAAAGAGCAGTTTCTGTCAGAGTTCTCTCAGCCCCACCCACCTCACAGGGTGTCTGTTGTGGGGAGGGGAAGGGAAAGGAGTTTGAGAGCAATATCTGCTTCTTTAAGCATGCCACTGATTATTTCATTTAGAATCCTTTGTTCCTAATCACACCAGAATTAGTTACAAATGGAGCCCCCCCCCTTTAAATAACCTCTTCTAACTTATCTGGAAAAGGTTTTTAAAAGATATTTCAAAAACATAGAATTCAGTGCTGTATTTTTGGCCTATGGAATAAATACGTAATTCTGTTATAATTTGATGATACAATTGGGGACCTGTGAGGACTCATGGAGGACCTCATTTCCCCGTTCCCTTCTCCATCATGTGTTTTCTCTTTCCCACCCTGGTGGCACTTTCCCTTTCCATCTCTCTAAGCCACCTTGTTCTGTTTCTCCTACCAGCCAGTGTCTCATTCTCTCTCTCTTCTTCCCGCTGTTTTTCTGCTTCCCTCTCCCCATCATCATCT
>NW_015162231.1:4433-6503 GCF_001447785.1 Gekko japonicus | reverse complement strand
ATGTAGTCCTCAAAATTTGGTCCCTGAGATGTTGCTTTGTAAATTTCACAACAACTTCCGCTGGCAACTTGTTTTTTCTTGTATAGTTGGAGTAGGCCCGATAGACCAAATCTATCTCCTCTTTTAATTTTTCCGCTTCTTTGCCAAGCAGTGGCGTTAATGCTCCCGCCAAAATGCTCCTCAGGTCCTCTCCAGTTTCTTCTTTCCAACCTTGAAATCGGAGAGTTAGGTTTGATTTTTCCATTTGTAACATTAACAATTTGTTTTCCTGCTTTTCTTGGTATTTTTCCATTTTGCAGACCTTTTTCTTAACTGTCTGCACTTCTTCTGCTGATACCAGGCATTTCTTGGCAATGTCATCAACCTTCTCAGCTGTTTCTGTTAATTTTTTCTGCTGTAGTCCAAAGGCAGAATCCATAGAGTCAAGTTTTGAGTTGATTTTTTGCAGTTCGGCCAGCAGATGGCGAGCAAGTTCACTGTCTGTTTGATTGACAGCAGCTCCAGCAGTGGCGGGGCTAGGACAGGAAGTCCCGCCTGTCTTCTTCAGAGGCTTTTCTCCAGCTTTTCTCGTCCCCGCCATTTTACAAGTTTGTTTACACTTTGGATGTACACCTCGCAAGGCTCTGGGATAACTCCCTCTTCTCTGCTTTTCTGTCTCACCCAGAAGGTAAAGCTTTTATACAGTTTGATGCTTCCCCCGTTTTTTTCCGCTTTAAAAACTCTCGCAAAGGGAGGGGGGAATCTCCCTCCTCCTTTCTCCACTTCTCTAAAAAAAGGGGGGGGGAGCCCTTTGCCGCTTATAAAATCGGACGCCGACTTACAGTCTTTCTCAAATCTTCATTTCCTCTCGGGTTTTGCTGCTTCACCACTCCGCTCTACCGGTGGCGTTGCTATCCCCCTCATGGAGGCAAGACACAGCTGGGGCCGTTTGGGGTAAAGAGGAGAGCCTCAATTCACGACCTTTTGATCGGCAAGAGGCTTCTCCCTAGCGCACCCCCTGGTTCGGAGCCCTCTTTCTGAGGGCTCCTTAGGATCTCCGCTCGCGCGGGACCCCCCCGGGCTGTGCTTGGGCGATCCGGCTCCGGGAGATGTCCCAAGAGTCGGTCGCCATGCACGCCGCCGCGGCCAGAAGTCCTTTCATTATCAAGATCTTAAGTTGTTATAGTGGCGGCTTCCAGCAGCCCACAATTAGGTACCACTGTCCAATAGATAGTCCGAGCCCGTCCGCTGCTCTCCTTGTCGCGTAGTTCTCATAACGCTGAATTCCCAAGGGCTCTCCAGACCTAGATGGTATTACCACCGTTGGTAGTGGTGGTAGCAGCGACGGCCCCTACGTAAAAGCCTGGTGGAAGAGCCTGCATAAGGTCCCGCAGGGCCCTGATCTCCTCCGGGAGCTCATTCCACCAGGCAGGGGCCGCCACTGAGAATGATCTGGCCCTTGTTGCAGCATATTTCACCTCTCGGGGGCCCGGAACTACTAACTGGTTCCGGGTACCCGACCGAAGTGCTCTTGGGGGTATGTACGGGGAAAGGCGGTCCCTCAGGTAGGTCGGACCCTGGCCATATAGGGCTTTAAAGGTAAGCACCAGCACTTTGAAGCGGATTTGGAATGCTATTGGCAGCCAGTGCAGCGCCTTCAACCCAGGCTTGATGTGCTCCCACCTGGGGAGGCCCATCAGCAGCCTAGCCACCGCATTCTGCACTAGCTGCAGCTTCCGGACCAACGATAAAGGCAGCCCCATGTAGAGAGCGTTACAGTAGTCTAGCCTTGAGGTGACGGTCGCATGGATCACTGTAGCCAGATCTTCGCGGTCGAGGAAGGGAGCCAACTGCCGAGCCTGCCTCAGATGGAAAAATGCAGACCTGGCAGTGGCTGCTACCTGGGCCTCCATCGTTAAAGAGGAGTCCAGGAGCACTCCCAAACTCCTAACCTCTGACGCAGGCACCAAAGGCACCCCATCGAAGGTCGGGAGAGGGAGCCCCAACCCCAAACCGTTCCGACTCAGGCCCAGGACCTCCGTCTTCGCCGGGTTTAGTTTCAACCAACTCAGCCTGAGCCACTCAGCCATG
>NW_015162231.1:2650-2883 GCF_001447785.1 Gekko japonicus | reverse complement strand
CGCTCTGACCCAACCGCTCAGCAATTTTATGGAGTGCCCACGAGTTCTTGTCTTGTGAGAAAGGGAGAAAAGTACCTCTTTCTCTACCTGCTCTATCCCATGCATAATCTTATAAACCTCAATCATGTCTCCCCTCAGTCGTCGTTTGGTGTAGTGGTTAAGTGTGCGGACTCTAATCTGGGAGAACCGGGTTTGATTCCCCACTCCTCCACTTGCACCTGCTGATGTGACCT
>NW_015162231.1:0-2635 GCF_001447785.1 Gekko japonicus | reverse complement strand
ACAAGCTCTGCCACAGCTGTCCTTGAAAAAGAGCAGTTTGTGTCACTCTCAGCCCCACCCACCTCACAGGGTGTCTGTTGTGGGGAGGGGAAGGGAAGGGAGTTTGTAAGCCGCTCTGAGACTCCAAGTGAAGGGCGGGGTATAAATCCAATCTCTTCTCTTCTTCATCTCCAAGCTAAAGAGCCCCAAGCGCTTTATCCTTTCCTCATAGGGAAAGTGTTCCAACCCTTTTATCATTCGAGTTGCCCTTTTCTGCACTTTTTCCAAAGCTATAATATCCTTTTTAAGTTGTGGTGACCAGAACTGCACACAGTCCTGAGGGTTCAGATCCTCAGTAGGCTTGGGAGGTCTGCGGATGCCCTTTAGCCGGTCCCATTTCCAGGCTAAGATACTTGTGAGGATTAAATGTTTTTTTGTCTGTGGGGGGGGGGTCTTCTTCAAAGAAATGTGTTTGATCGGTGCAGAAATCTCAGGACTTCTGTATTTATTTATTTCAAAGTGGGAACCAGCAGGGACAAATGAAATGCATCTCACGCACACCCCCACCAGTATTTCATATTTCCCTTTGCTGAAAGACCCCATAACACCTCCCCTTGTAGCCAGCCTGTATTTTCCTGCCCCTCCTTCTTCAGCTTTCCCTCTCTCCCCCCCCTCCAGCATCCTCTGCCTGGGAAAACTACGGCCCAGTTCTGTGAGGATGCCGGCCACTGGGCCAGGCTGACCTGCACGGTAGGGAGCCCTCAAGGACTTGGGAGGGGGAACGTCATTTTTCCCTTTGCCCCCCACACTATTTCCTCTTTTCCTCCTCTTGGCAGCCCCCATACCCTCTCCCCTTTCTCTGCTCTCATCTCCAGCAACATTTATCCTTCCTGTATTTGTTCCCTGGCTTCCCCCACAGTGGGGACCAAAGGAACTTGCATCATTCTCCTCTGCTCCTTCTTCTCCTGACAACAACCCTGTGAAGTCAGTTACGCTGAAAGTGTGTGACTGGCCCAAAATCACCCGATGAGCTCCCACAGCGAGTTGGGGATTCTAAGCTGAGACCATACTCTGAAGCTCCGTCTTTGACCTTGATTGGGTGGCTGCTGTTGAGCAGGATCCAGCAGCCAGTCCTAGGCGAGTCAGGCAGGCCAGGTGGTGTGAGGTCACCCCGTGGTTGCTGCCAGGGGGCCTAGGGTTGCCAGCTTCCAGGTGGGACCTGGAGATCTCCCAGAATTACAGCTTGAACTCTGGACAACACTGATCCGTTCCCCCGGAGAGAAAATGGCTGCTTTGGAGGGTGGATTCTCTGGCATTCTAAATGCTAAGTCACTGTTGGGCTAGGGTGGGGGAGATTGGCTGAGAGCGAAGAAACTGCAGCTAATCCCTGAAAAGACGGGGGCAACGTTGGTTGGGAAGGTGGAGATCCTGAATGATGACATCCCCCCACCCCCACTTCTGGTGGAGTTCGGCTGACCCCTTGCTGACTGAGTTCAGAGCCTGGGGGTGATGTCAGATCCAACAGGACTTGCTGTAGTAGCATGTTGTGTGGGTAAAGGGTTCAAAGAAGACAACAGGACACAAACAGCTGCAGGAACTGATCTGAAACCTCTCGGCTTCCCAGCGTTTATTTATAAGCTCAGTTTCCCCCCATTTCCTCCCTCCTCCTCTCTCCCTCCTCCTCCCTGCGAAAAGGAAAGTTACGAGCCTTCTAACATCCTTTTGGATTGTGTGTGTGTGTGTGTGTACAGGCTCTCTGTTATCAGTTTCTCCCCCTCAAGCCCAAATCGACTGCGTAGGCAATCACCAGACTTCTCGTGCTGTTAGCACACAAATACCTTTGGGTTCCCAATTTCCAGCCAGGAGAATAGTGAATTCTTCTGCACTGCTTTTCCTACAGTAGCAAGTTAAGACCTCTCCAAATCGTGCCTCCTCCCACCTCACCCTCGCCCATAAGATGGCCCCTTACCTTGATATGGCTGACCTGGCCACCTGGACCCACGCCACGGTGACGTCCAGCCTAGACTGCTGTAATGCCCTGTGTCCATGGGTCTTCCCTCAGAATCCATTCAGAAACTCCGCCCTGGCTCAGCTATTATCAGGAGCTGGATGGATGGCCCAGGCTCGTCAGCTCTCGGAAGCTAAGCAGAGCAGGCCCTGGATTGTACACGAATGGGAGACCTCCAAGGAATACCAGCGTCATGACCTGGAGGCAGGCAATGGCCGACCACCCCTGAATGTCTCTTGCCTTGAAAACCCTGCAGGGTCACCATAAATCAGCTAGGACAGGGGGAGTAAGCAGTGGGGCCCCACAAGGATGGGTATTGGGGCCAAATGTATTTAATGCATTGATACCAATGATCTGGAACGATGGGTGAGCAACCTAGTGGGCAGATCTGCAGACGGAGGAAGATGGGCAGTCGCGCTGGTCTCTCTGTAGGAGACGCCGAAAAGAGCAAGAGGCCAGGAGCACCTCAAAGAAGACTCATGGAACTTGTGGGGCAGGGGAGGAGCTTTCCTGAGTCACAGCTCGCTTCTTCACCACAGAAATCACGGATCAGCCCTGGTTTGGATAGCTAAGCGGGGCTGACCCTGGCAAGTGTTTGGATGGGAGACCTCCAAGGCACGGCTATTTTGGGGCAGGGACGCACAGGAA
>NW_015162230.1:4906-6616 GCF_001447785.1 Gekko japonicus | reverse complement strand
TGTCTCAAACGTCTGGGAGCCAGAGGACCTGGAATGGCTCCAGAGCAGCAGCTCCTCCTTGGCTGGGACAGGGGTCTGATGCTGGGAGACGTGTCTCTTGGTCTGCATGGGTTTGGTGACCGCCATGCCTCAGGCAAACCCGGATCTGGCAGCCCACCCCAGAAACGAGGCCTGGGATTCACCCTCCCTCAAAGATGACACGGAGGAGACTTCTGGACCTCAACATCCAGTTGGGTGACAGAGATGAAGGAGGGAAGACTAGTCCAGACCTGGCTGGGAAGAGGCAAGCCTGGAGGCCCACAAGAAAAGCAGACCACGGGGGGCAGTGGGAAGTGAAGATGAGGAAATGAAGGGGGGTGGGTCAGCCACAAGGCTGAAACACACTGCGCAGGTGGCACGACTGGAAACACATTCAGGACAGTAACCGGGAAAACCAGGGAGGAGGAAGCAGCCATGGTTGCCCAGAACAGAGAAAGACCAAGAAGGCCACTGCAAACTCCCTGCGTGTGATCAAGGGCTAATGTTGACCAGGATCTCTCAAGCCAACCCCAGAGACCCCCCTGCAAAGCCAAGCCACGGCTGCCTTCTTCAGCCCCCAACCTGGGGAATCTCCGGGGTCATTTCTTTGTCAAGAACGGAGATTCCCAAGGCCCAGGTGAGAAGAGATTTTGGCCCCAGAATGCTGGCCCATCTCTCTCATCGAACTTCTCACAAAGGGCCCTTGACTCCATCCCATAATAGCAGAGTGCAGAGGAAGGTAGGCAAGCAGGGGTATGTGGAATTACCAGAGAGTCATTCAGGGCCACTCCAAAGTCTCTCTGGGCACGCAGGATCAGCTGGCTCTGGAAACACTGGTATTCGGGGGTTTGGGGCTCATGGGAAGTGACCACCAGCACCGTCTGCAAGGAGAGGAAAAGGTCAAGGGAGCTCCCTCCAGCTGCCAGGGACTCCTTCAGACTCACGAGCAGCTTCGCCAGGCCAGGGCTGGTCTCCTGCAAGACTCTCCATTTCAGAGGCCCAGCCTCCCCTGTCCCTCCCCTTCGGGGCAAGGGAACCTCTTGTCTCTACACAGAGAATGGAAGCCAGAGGCTCCACGGGGCTTTATCCAGGTAGAAAACAGGGTTGCACTTTCCTTTCCCTGTTGTTCGTTGAGTCGCCTTATGGTCTCAGGTGGTGGTCTTTCCCTTCTTGATCCTTTTAACTAGTGATACCAGGGATTAAACCTGGGACCTTCTGTCTGCCAAGCTGTTAAATAGTGGGTTCCATGTATGATCAGACCCCAAATCTAGTGATCAGCTCTGTTTTATTAGTGATTTCAGCAAGAGGAAAAAGACAACTCCAAGGCAGTGGCAGACTTGCTCTTAAGCATGCAAAAAACCACACCCCACTCCCAACAAGAGGCTGTTTACATAACTTGGTTTCTCTGATGGTCTACTCCAGGATCCCTAGTAAGCTATTGGTCTACTCTAGGATCCTAGTAAGCTATTGCTCGTGGAAACAAGCTCAACCAGATCTTGGCACTAGTCTATGGGTGACTCATACTCAGTACACAACGCCAGCCAAGGCAGACCCCCAAGTGCCCCATCTGTATGCAGGTCCCCCTCCTTCCTTCCCGAGGGGAGCCGCGGCTCAGTCTGGAGGAGCCCATGAGCAAAATTCCCTTCCCTGTGTGTGTCGTGGCAAAGAGTCTGGCTGGGGGGGGGGGGGGCG
>NW_015162230.1:0-3567 GCF_001447785.1 Gekko japonicus | reverse complement strand
ATTCTTGAGATTGTAATTATGTACAGTATAATAGATAACTCATTATGTTTAATCCCCTCTGGTGTGATATTAAGTAAAAAGATTTCTGGTGTGATTGGCAAATTGATTCCTGTAATTTCTTCTATTAACTGCTTCATATTTTTCCAGAATGTTTGTATTTTCTCACACCTCCACCAGATATGAATATACGTTCCTATGTTATTCTTACACCTCCAACAATTTCCGGAGACATTAGTGTAGCATTTAAGCAATTTATCCGGTGTCCAGTGCCACCTATTTAACATTTAATTATATTTTCTTTATATGACGTGTATCTTAAGAATTTAATAGATCTCCATGTTTTCCCCCATTCTTCTAGTCTTATATTGCACCCTATGTCTTTTATCCAAGTTATCATTGATGGTTTTATCCACTCCTCCCTTGTTTCCTCTTCTAGCAGGAAATTATATAATTTTTGAATCAGTTTATCCTCTGATTGTAACCATATGTTATCCAATTCTGATTTTGCTTTATAGAAACACATTTTTTGTCCTTTAGAACTCTTGAGTTTAGTTGTATCTTTTCCCAAATTGTAAGGTTGATATTCATTGATTGTATCATTTCCCAAGATTTTAACTCATTATCTTTATTCAATAAGTTTTCATACGTTATCTTTTTATCATCTGATATTAATGTTGGCATTATGAAAGCTTCTAAAGCTTTTAAAGGTGATACCCACTTTGGAATTTCCCCAAGATACCAACCAAGTTTGAAGAACATTGGACCAGGGGGTCCAATTCTATGGGCCCCCCAAAAGGTTGCTCCTATCCCCTCCATTGTTCTGTATGGTGGGAAAAAAGTAAACTGAGAAGGACAACGGCACCTGCGACTACGAAGTGGCCCTCCTGAAGACCATGGATCTAAAGATCTCCCACGACCCCATCAATTCAAAGTGAGAGAGAAGCAGGAAAGGGAAATTGGTCCCTGGGATCACAATTGTTATACGCACAGTTTATGAAACACTTTGTACTCTGCCACTGACTAACAGGTTTAACTTAATAGGTGCACTTAGCACTTCCATGGTGCATATGTTAAGTGCCATTTATGATTCTAACATCATGAATGTATAACTTTGGTTCATTTGTGAACTGTTGTTTGGATGCATGCTGGGAAGGTAAAATGCTGAAAGAACAAAATGTTAACTTGCTATTTTTGCTGAGGCTTATGGCCTTAGTAGGCCAGCTATAACTGCACATGTCTCTGGCTAAACAAAGAACAATGGCACCTGGTAAACCATATCAGCTATATAGATACTTTTAGAATTTTACAGTATAAGAGAAAAACACTTCTTGTTCAGCTAAAAGAAAAAACCTTACTTGGGAAAGCCCAGCCTAAAAAGTTTTCTGCCAAACAGAAACCTGTTAGGTCAGAGTGCTGATGTTTGATGGAATCAATAATCTTGTTCAATTTGTGTGCATCATCCTGAGTATAAGATCCTATGTCACCCGTTGTAACACTGGAAGATTCTGTTGGGTATTCAGGGTTCCAAAACCTTGAGATCTGTACTCTTCCTTTATTAATTAATAAATTATTTTTTGGTCTTCTACTCTACAGGACTGCTTTGTGTGTTTTCTCAAATTGGCCTGGGCAAACACAACCAGGACAGAGGTTCTGTCTAACACCACGGCAATTGGTTTTTCATGTTTCCCCATAATTATTTGTGCGTATGAAAAAACACCAGCAAGCCACCAAGGTGAGCAAGGAAAACCTAATGAAGCCAAGAAGCAGCTTGAGGCAAGAAGGAAAATGACACAGCCACCCTGGGAAGCCTCCAGAGAGCACTGTGCAAGTCCCCAGACAAGAGTTGCAGTTTAACCCCCAAAATATCCATATATCAGGTCTAGAAAAAGATGGGAAAATAACAGGAGAAAACACTGGAATGTATGTGGATTTATTAGTACGAATTATGTCCATTCTAGGCTAAATATCCAGCAAGGAAGACCATGGGGTGAGTGTTCACTGATTCAGCTCAAAGGTACTGGGAGAACCTTTCTTGGAGATCCACATTCAGAAATTAAAAGAGAAAGGAAAACCCTTCCTGTTTTCTTCTCTTCAAAAGTTCTTTATAATTCTTGGGTTTTATCAGTCTTTATCAAATCCCCCCCTTACCTCACCTCATTCACACCTCAGGGGAAAACTAAACTAGGGAAGGGAAATTGCAGACTGGACCTCCTGCCTTTTCAAGAAGACTTCCCAGCATGCACTGCTGGATGAGCGAGGGAACAGAGACACAGGCTCCTCTGGGTGAACTACCTTGGGGAGGGAGCACCAGAGTCAGTGTCCTGTCCTATCTTCACGCCTCTGAGCTCAGGAGATTACTCTTAATGAGCCAGTCAGAGGGAAGCTTCTGGGGCCCCCAACTGAGAACTTCAATTCCCAGGTGCACTACTCTTAAAGATACACAGCAGTTTTACTAAACTACAGTTAATGCTGACTGGGGGCAGCACAGTCAGGGAAGGATTGTTGCCAGGGCACCCTTCTGTATGGCCCCACACCCTTTTCCCCAATGGGTGGGGGGCATGAAGAAGGGACTGGGACTCAGAGGCAACCCTTGACACACACAGATAGGTCCCTCAAGGAACTGGGCAGTCATTTGGGACTTTCAAGAGGAAACTGGCTCTGGGAACAGCCAATGTCCCAGGCTGAGCATATCTGTGATCCAGGCAGCCTGACTCTGCGGAGAGCCCCAGTCTGGACCAGCTGTCATTTCTGGGCCCTTTCTAAACCCACAGGTTCCACGTTTTGCAAAGCAGGTTTTGCACACAACCACAAAGCGTTAGATCCATGATGCCATTTATGATGTTGATCGCAAACGAGGCCTTTCATTCCGATGGTGGCTGTGTGCTGTTTCGGGGTAAGTATCAGGGCGATTCAGGAGGATCTTTTTCACATCACCCAGGTCAGTCCCAAGCAAGAGCAACCGGGCTCCATTCAGAGCGGTTTGGATGGAAGCACTCAAGCAGCACACTGATGCGACCCCTTTCTCGCCCTCCCTGGCCTTCCTCCCTCCCCTCCCCTCTCCCCTCCCCTGTGGCATACCGGCATTCCAGTTTATGGGGCACCCGCCTGCCCCTCTTTTGCCCCTGCACCAGGCAGAGCTGGTCCCCCACGGCCACAGCCAGCTGGAGGAAACTCTCCAGCTTGTGGGAGGGGGGAGAAGGAGGGGGCTAAGGCTGGAGGGGGCCGGGGGGCAGCAGCGACTCCCTTCCAAGAGGGAGGGCGGCGCTCCTCTCTATTCGACCGGCACCTAGACTTGCCGCCTCCTCACCTGCGGGCCGTCCCTTCCAGGGCGCAAGGATGGCGGGCGGGGGGAGCACAGGGGGCGCAATGCCCCGGGAGCCCTCCAGGGGGAAGGGGCCAGGGTCCCGCTGCCGGACATGGGCAAAACGAAAGAGGCTTCGGGCGGGCCGGGGTTGTCAAGCCGAATGACCGCCGTCTGCCCGGACTCACCTCGCCCGTTCGCCTGGATGAACCGGACAGCCTTGCCCTGCTCCCTATAGTAGTGAAAGTGGTGGGTGCAGCTGGGGG
>NW_015162229.1:4474-6681 GCF_001447785.1 Gekko japonicus | reverse complement strand
CAGGACGAGCTGAGAAAACTTAGCTGCGTGCATACTGGAGAAGATGGGTTTCAATTTATGCCATGGGCCTAATGAAGCTTTGCTGGGAAGGAATTTTCAACCCTTGGGGTAAACCAGAGGACTCCAGCATAGCTTAGAGCTTCTTTGTAGGCAGCTTGGTTCCTAGGAGAGCCTGCCTTACCGGGTGATGCAAGCAGAGTAGTCCAGCTGCTGACACTTACCGCCTTCCTTTTCACAGCGTTCCTGTAAAGTCTTCTGGGGTTTCGTTTCCTCAGCTGTCAGCTGAACGTTTTCTCCTTTGGAGAGAAAGAGGACAAACTCCTTACAGGGGGGGTTTATGATACCCCAGACTTCAGAACAATAGCTCACCCCTGTTCGAAAGGTCTTGTACCAATTGTTATGAATCGTTTTTCTCCATCAATACCCTAGTGGCTGCCAATCCAAAGCGAATGGACCATCGGTGGGCGGCTTCAGTATATGGCAGCTTCAGATCAGCCCCATAGCCAGGACTGTTTCCAGGAGAAGGCCAAAGAAGCGTGGTCCGGGGAGAGGCGAAGAAGCAGAGAAAAGAAACCCCCCACCCCTCCCTGGCGACTCAGCGGAATTCCTGCACGGGGAGGAAGGCATCAAGGGCTTCAGGCCGGTGTGGCGGCTGCACAGCTGTAGCTATACCAGCCAAACTTCTAAATTAAATGAGGAGATTGGGGTGGGAGAGCTGTAAATTTGATTGGGGGCGCCACCCCATGCACCCCACTGCTGGCTACAGCCCTGCTTCAGATGTAGCTTTTGAAAATAGCCTCTTAACAATTCCACTAGCTTTTAGGGCAGCTGCCCCACAGCTATGGGGCTTCATCCTCCATGTACATTACCACCAAGCTAAAGTCTCCTATGAAAGCCCATTTTTTCCCCCATTTGTGATCACTTTCAGGATTAGGCTTTTACTTGGGAATAAGGCTTTGGTTCGATTTTTACTTTTTATGTTTTCATACTGCAGCCTGTCTAGAGGTCCAGAGCAAAGCCTAGTAAGTGTAAAAAAGTAAGAACATAAGGGAAGCCGTGCTGGATCGGGCCAGTGGCCCATCTAGTTGAACACTCTATGTCACACAGTTGCCAAAACCCAGGTGTCATCAGGTGGTCCACCAGTAGGGCCAGAACCCCAAAAGCTCTCCCACTGTGGCCCCCGAAGTGCCAGGAATACAGAGCATCACTGCCCCAGACACAGTGTTCCATCTATACCTTGTGGCTAGTAGCCACTGATGGACCTCTGCTCCATGTTTATCCAAACCCCTCTTGAAGCTGTCTATGCTTATAGCTGCCAGCACTTCCCGCGGCAGTGAATTCCACATGTTAAGTATGGGAGGGAGGGACTGTGGCTCAGTAGTACAGCATCTGCTGGGCATGCAGAAGGTCCCAAGTTCAATCCCCGGCATCTCCAGTTAAAAGACCTGGCAGTGGGTGATGTGAAAGACCTCTGCCCGAGACCCTGGAGAGCCGCTGCCAGTCTGAATGGACAATACTGACTTTGATGGACCAAGGGTCTGATTCAGTGTAAGGCAATTTCTTGTATATGGTAAGCAGAGCTCTGCTGCACAGACCCTCTAATCAGAGCCACTTCTTTGCCGTCTTTTCCCTCACACTGGATTTCTTTTCATTTACCGAAAACTGTAGGCATTCTCAGGGGTCTTGTTGTAGAAAAAGAGCTGCCGGAGCTCATTAGCATAACTTATTTGCATATGCCACGCCCCCTGACATCACCGGAAGTGACAGAAGGCCACACCCCCTGACATCACCGGAAGTGTGTCAGAAGGCCCGGCTACTTACCCTCCTGCTTCATCCTCATTCCCAAACGGAATGAGGATCGAAGCAGAGGGCGGGGTAAAGAAGGGGCGGGGCTTCACCACGTGACCGCCCCACCTAAAGCTTGCTGGGGACCTTGGGCCAGGCGCACACACTCAGCCTAACCTACCTCGCAGGGCCGTTGTTCTGAGATAACAATGTCATAAGCCATTTTGGGTTGCCATCGGGAGATAAGTGGGGTACAAATGAATAAATAAATCTAAAAAAAGAAGCATTATTCTATAATCTAAAGGGCTTTTAAGCAAGGCTGCAATGTTTAGTCAATGAATTAGTTTTTAAGTGTTTCTGATGAATCAGGAAGCAATTTTTTAAAATACAAATTATTTTTGATGTAACCACTGGAAAAAAAA
>NW_015162229.1:0-2944 GCF_001447785.1 Gekko japonicus | reverse complement strand
GAGACGGGAGCTCACTCCGTCATGCGGCACTAGGGTCTCGAACTGCTGAGCTACCGACCTTCCAGTCTGCAGCTCAGCGTCTTAACCTCTGAGCCACTGAAACGAAGACCAGAACTAGTTTCTAACTCCTTGCGTATGCAGCGTAAAGCATGGCAATGGGCCTTTGGTGTTTCTGGCCTGTTAAATCTTTGTATTATAAGCACAAGATAGAACACCATATAGAAAAATATATGGAAAAGCCAAGGAAGATGGGAAAGCTCATCTTGAAGATCCTTTCGAGGGCGCAAAGAAGCATCGGAAACTTTCCCTTCCTTTTGTCTCCAGTTTTGGGGAAAGACTCCCCCGTGTGGTGAGACTGCAGTTCCTGAACAGTGTCACAAGAGAGGGGTTGGTGTGTTGGGGAAGCTTTGGTGGTTCTGAAGTCAATGAACAACCGGTGCCGACCTGAGACTCAGGGCCAGTCTGTGGCAACAGTCAGAGTGCTGGACTATAACCGGGGAGAATCCAGGTTCAAATCCTTGCCCAGTCTCTGACTAATTCTGGACGAATTGCTCTGATTATAACAGACTGGACAGGACCTTACGGGAAGACCTTATCAAATCTGATAACATGGATATGGACAGAGATAGGATTCTAATATGACCAGGAGGGATGGAGATGCAGGAAGCACATCTGGCTTTCACAGTAGCAAGATGGAGAAGAGGAAAAGTGTTAGCCAGAAGGAAGAAAGATGCCCTGAAATAGCATCAGAGCACTAGAAAGGAAGGGATGAACAAGTCCTGGACTTATCTATCCCTCTGGCTTTCTACGCTCCTCTGAAGTTAGAAGCTAAGAGGCAGCACAAAGTCCTTCACGTCCAACAGATCCCTAAACCAGCCCATTCTGCACCAATACAAAGAGAACCCCTCGGTGTCAGTCCCAACAGGGACAGACGGGAAAGTGGTCGACTTTACCTGCAAGCGGTTAACAGTGCGGCTGTCGTGAATAAGGGCTTGGACAAGTCGAGATCAGTTTGCTGAGATCCAGGCAGACTGGATTCATACCTGAAATGAGAAACCTGCCTTCTGAGACCAAAGCCATTAGGATGTGCCTTCAGCGGTCTAAGCTACATACACCTTTGGCTTAGACGCCTCATTAATTTCAGAACCTTCATTTAGCCCGTCAGGGTCCTTGCTGACCCAGATGCCAAAGACTGAGCTTAGCATCATAAATCTTGAACTCTGAGCTCTCTTGAGAGACAACAATTTGTTTCTCCACACACAGCCAAGCATGCAAGAAAACATATAGAATCTGCCACAGCATCTCACCTAGTCTGTTATTCAGCAGAACTAGGGATCCATTTTTTAAAAAGAGGCTCTCAACAAGACTAATGCAATGTAGGGCTTTTAGTCCCACGCCTCTTTCACTGAATCCAATTTCCGGTCTCTGTAAACTGGCAGAAAAACAGTATTGCAAAATTGTTTTGGACCGAGGTCTTACAGCCTCACCATCCTCTTTTAACCATGCTCACGGCCTTGAACCCCTCACCCCTGCACCAGCTTTTCCCCTTCGATTTCCCAGTATGATTTGCCATCATGTATCTATCTGACAAAGTGGGTTCTGAGTGACTCACAAAAGCTCATATTGGAACCAATGTTGTCAGTCTTGGAGGTGCTGATGGACTTCTGTTTTATTTCATTAAAAACCATGCCTCCCATCTACAGCTGCATCCTCCAATCTGTGTGGACTCTGATCTGGGAGAACCGGGTTTGATTCCCCACTCCTTCACTTGCAGCTGCTGGATGACCTTGGGCAAGCCACAGTTCTGTCAGAGCTGACCTTAAGAAAGAGCAGTTTCTGTCAGAGCTCTCTCAGCCCCACCCACCTCACAGGGCTTCTGTTGTGGGGAGGGGAAGGGAAAGGAGTTTGTAAGCCGCTCTGAGACTCCAAGGGAAGGACGGGGTATAAATCCAATCTCTTCTTCTCTTCTAAAGAAGACAGCAGTAGGAAAAGAGCAAGAGTCCAGTAGCCCCTTAAAGACTAACAAAACTGGTGGCAGGGTATGAGCTTTCGTAAGTCACCGGCTCTGAGCTTTAATGAGTGACTCGGGAAAACTCATCCCCTGCCACGAATTCTGTTAGTCTTTAAGGTTCTACTGGGTTCTCGCTCTTTTCTACTTTAAGGTTCTACTGGGTTCTCGCTCTACAGACAGACTAACATGGCTACTCATCTTGATTTAAAGAAGATGGGAGTAAGAGGGTTCCAAGGCAGAGAGCAAGGTTTCCACACAGGCCTCAGTCCTAGCATCTTTCCACGAGAAATTAAATACTACCCCGCTTCCAGTGAGCAAATGGGGAGAAATGTAATCCCCAAACTTGTTTGCAACTTCTACAGTGTTGCTCCCGCATGACTGATACAAAAGCTGTGGAATAAAATGCTAATCAAAGTAGAATAAGTCTATAGAATGGTTAACTTGAAATTTATCATTGGTTACCCACCAAAAGGTTACTGTTACCTTTGAAAATCTAAGAAATGTATTGAATTCTAAAACTAATCGAAGAGACAAATGAATGAACACAACAAAGGTATTGCTATATAAGCATTCCTAAAGAAGACAAACAAAATGAAATGCATATCTGGAACCTTCGTTGTTCTATTGTAACACTTACCTGGATTTATGTTCTTATTGTACTTCGTGTACTTATGTAAAATTTGATATACTGTTCACTTACAAGTGTTACTTATTCAACATTAATGAGCTTCTGCTTTGATTAGTGTCTTACTCCACAGCTTTTGTATGGTTTATGTCTAATGCTAGGAAGTCCTTTCTTGTTTTGCCCATATGACTGATGACGTCATACTTTGTATCTGATTGCACTCATGCATTGAGTAACCATTCTCAGATCATCCTCAAAGAGACAACGGATTGTTTAAATCAATTTGTGCACTACCTCATATGGCCAAA
>NW_015162228.1:6507-6858 GCF_001447785.1 Gekko japonicus | reverse complement strand
CACCCCGTGACATCACCGGAAGTGTGTCTCAGACTAATCTACCTCGCAGGGCTCACCGCTCAGGCTCCACTGGACTGTTTCGGATTGCTAGCTATTTGTGTGTGTGGGGGGTGCAGATCTGTCCTCGCAGAGGAAGGAGAGCTTGTACCTGAATAAAACTTGGTCTTAAAGGTGCCACTGGACTGTTTTGGACCGGGGGGCCGGGGGAAGCTCTGCATTTTACCTGGCTGCTTCTTGCTCTGACTGAGTGCTGCTGGGAGCAGGGGGTGGGGCTTGTTGCATGTGCCCGCCCCCTGGGCTCTTTACTGCCGGAGCTCCGCTCCTTTGTGCTCCTACAGGAAATGACCCCTG
>NW_015162228.1:1981-6465 GCF_001447785.1 Gekko japonicus | reverse complement strand
AAAGCGTTATTAGGGCAGCCAAAACATCAGTAAAAGGTCTAATTTCCAAATCTTATAAAGCTTTGGCTTTAGTTGATAACACTAACCCACCAACATACCAATCATTCTGGCACAGGGACTGTAACATACAACTAACAAATGATACATGGCACAACATATGGAATTCACCACCATTTAAAACTAAAATCTCCTCAATGAAGTTACAGTCTTTCAAAATTCTTGCACACTGGTACCTCACACCCAGTAAATTGTCACAAATGACGCACTCCTACGGTCCAAAATGCTGGAAAAATTGTGGCAGCAAAGGCACCTACATACATTGTTGGGTAACTTGTCCAAAAATTCTCCCGTTTTGGGAAAGCATTTTAACTCAAATCAACAGCATTGTTCATTTAGACATAACACCCACGCCGGAAAACTTATTTTTGAACAGTTGGGTAGCTCAGGACTCTGCTCCTTCAGTGGTGGAGAGGGTCTCCATTCTGCTATTTGCAGCCAAAACTGTCATTGCAACCCACTGGAAAACAACAATGACACCTACAATTTCGCTTTGGCACAAGAAGTTGTGGGATTTGTATATTATGGCTAAACTCTCGGATAACCTTACACGACTTGACAAGATTCCAGCCCAATCTTCTTTCATAGCAGTCTGGTTCCCGATTTTGGAATATTTACAACAATTCGATGATATCCCAAAAGAAATAGACACTTTTCATCTGTGGTAAAATTTATTATTACATTGGAATAAAACATGGTTTAAGCACTGTTCTAAAACCTTAGAGTTGGAAGTTCATATATATATCTTGTGTATATCTATGCTACGATCCACGTAGTTAACTGATTGTCCTCTATTGTAATGTCCAAGTAACAAATCAGCTTCATAACTGTTAAGTACTTAATGCACCACTGTATATATGTATGTCATTATGCTTTAAAGTTGCAATTTAATAAAATATATTGAATAAAATTTTTTTTTGCAGATGATACTAAATTGGGAGGTGGTGAGCAGTGTTCCCTCTAAGCTGAATTAGTGTGAGCTAGCTCACAGATTTTTAGCCTCCAGCTCACACATTTTTATCTCAGCTCAGGAAGGATGGCTCCAGAACACACTAACTTATGCAGTAGCCAAATCACCTGCTCACAACTTTAATGCCGGTAGCTCACGAAGTAGAATTTTTGCTCACAGGACTCTACAGCTTAGAGGGAACATTGGTGGTGAGCTCTCCTTCTTTAGAGGTTTTCAAACAGAGGCTAGATGGCCATCTGACAGCAATGCTGATTGTGTGAACTTAGGCAGATCATGAGAGGGAGGGCAGGAAGGGTTGCCTCAGTGCTTATATCTTGTGGCCCTTACTTACATGCCCAAGGAAATGCTGATTGCCACTGTGGGGTCAGACAGCAATTTTTCTCCAGGACAGTTTGGCCAGTGATCCCGGAGAGGTTTTTTTGCCATTTTCTGGGTGTGGAACAAGGGTCACTGGGTGTGTGGAGGGGGAGGTATTTGTGAATTTCCTGCATTGTGCAGGGGGTTGGACTAGATGACCCTGGAGGTCCCTCCCAACGCTATGATTGTATGTTGGCTCTTCCTCATTTTCCTCCACCTTCAGCTTTCC
This sequence comes from Gekko japonicus, assembly GCF_001447785.1. NCBI lineage: Eukaryota > Metazoa > Chordata > Lepidosauria > Squamata > Gekkonidae > Gekko > Gekko japonicus. The sequence goes on along the minus strand of NW_015162228.1, from coordinate 4,852 downwards.
CCAGCAGTTGAGTTTATAGTAAAGAAACATCTCTTGACCTTTGAACTGGGATCCCCCCAGATTCTAGTCCAAGACTCTTAACCACTGTTGACATCTACTGACAAAGATCTTTACTCCAACTTTCTGCCCTCTGTTAGCCGAATTGCTTTATCTACAGTGATTGGCAAAATTTAATCTGGGTTCTTGCCAGCTATACCAAGGTCCAGTTCCCACTAAGGGTTGCCAGTAAAAGGAGTCGAGGCTGGTGTTGCTAAGATAACTGTCTTTTACTTAAGAAAATATAAATCACATACAGACAATACTGATACACTCACACATCCAATCAAGTTTCTTAGAAATACAGAATTAAAGATAGTCACTTTTGCATTAGCAGGTAGGGGTGATGATGGGAGATACGTATCTGTCCAGAAGCTTTGTGCATTCCAATGAAGAATGGATTGGAAGAAAAGAGAATTCTAGGGAAGTTTAATGCACCGCTAGAACCAGCCAGCACGTGTGGGTCTCTTGACTGCAGATCAAGAGATCAAGTAGAGGCAAGGATTTGGGTATAGTAAGCTGGACAAAAGGGGAGTTAAAGCAGACAGGGGGTGTTGCGGGGATTGCGGCTAGCAAGGGCCAGGCGACTGGTCCTTACCTTTTATAGGTGGTTCTTTGGGTGGGTGGCAACTGTGCCAACCTGTGGACCCACCTACCTGTGGACCCACCTACCCAAAACTAACCCTATTGGTTGCGTGTAGTGAGGGGTGGCAACCTAGAGGGTTGGGCAATATTGTAACTTAAGATCTAACTTGAAGGATGGCATCTGGGCAAGTGTGAAACTTGGTGTCAAGGAACCTCCTTGAAGTGCAGATGAAGCTGGCCAATCCCAGGTCATAAAAGGTCCATCTAGCAGGAAATGCCAATGTAAAATAAAGCAGAGATGCTGCATACGTGACATCAGACAGTTCAACAATGGGGGGCTGCTTCTCCTTAGGTTGTTCTTTTGCTGACACCAGGCTAGCAGCTGTGTAACTGAAACCTCATTCATGTGTAAGGCTTATGCAGGCACCTTCCATGGCCACACGGCAAAGTTGCCGCAGGAGAGGCACGGATGATGGGCGGATTATCTGAGCATGATCACACCCCAACATCTGGGAAGTGGAGCGCACCCGTGGCTTACCGCCGACAATGCGTCTTAACAAACTACTACCTCCAAGGTACTAGTAAACGTTTGCCACAGGCTGCCTCCAGACGCCCGTGGTGTGATTGCACTGGTGCATGGCATTCCCCTCCGGTCCCTCGTTTACCTGCCGGCACCGAGGGAAGGACCCGTGGTGTGCCGCCAGTGCATCTGATCACATAATCACGCAGCAAACTGCGCCGAGGCAATTAGCCCCCCCCCCGGCGATATCCGGCCTGGGTGACCGGGGCCTATGTGTAGTATCACAACAGGTGATTTGTACAGCTTTCTGAGCCTATGTGTGTGTGCACAGTCCATTGTGTGTGTAGCAGCAAACATAAATCCATAAAGCAAATATCAGTCTCAGTCCTTAACACCTCCCAGGGACACCAAGGTGGCTTGCAAATTAAAACATAACCGATTAAAATCTCACCTTAAAATCCACAAAAGCAACGCCCGAATCTGTCGTTAAAACAAGTTAAAACCAGCGCTTAAGATATGTTCCAAAGATAAAAACATTAGTTGCAACATCGGGGAGGAAGGAGGGATCACTGAGAGATGCCAAGAATAACAAAGAGTGATTAGCACATGGAATTTGTTGCCACAGGAGGTGGTGGCAGCTACCAGCATGGACGGCTTCAAGAGGGAACTGGATAAACATATGGAGCAGAGGTCCATCAGTGGCTATTAGCCACAAGGTATAGATAGGAACTCTCGGTCTGGGGTAGGTGATGCTCTGTATTCTTGGTGCTTGGGGGGGCAACAGTGGGAGGGCTTCTGGTGTCCTGGTCCCATTGCTGGACTTCCTGATGGTAACTGGTATCTTTGGCCACTGTGTGCCACAGAGTGTTGGACTGGATGGGCCATTGGCCTGATCCGACATTGACTTCTCTTATGTTCTTAAGTTCTTAAGAAAAAGAAAACAAAAGAAGTCTTCACCTACTGGCAGAAGGTGGCAACAGAGTCATAGAATCCCAGAGTTAGAAGGGGCCATACAGTCCATGTAGTCCAACTCCCTGCTGAATGCAGGATCAGCCTAGAGCATCTAGAAGAAGAAGAAGAGGTTGGATTTATACCCCGCCCTTCACTACCCAAAGGTGTCTCAGAGCAGCTTACAAACTCCTTTCCCTTCCCCTCCCCACAACAGATACCCTGTGAGGTAGGTGGGGCTGAGAGAATTGACAGAAACTGCTCTTTTTCAAGAGCAGCTGTGCCAGTTATGGCTTGCCCAAGGTCATCCAGCCAGGTGCAAGTGGAGTAATGGGGAATCAAACCCGGTTCTCCCAGATTAGAGTCCGCGCACTTCACCACTACACCAAACTGGCTCTCTAACCATCTTCAAGTACTTGAAGGGCTGTCATATAAACTTATAAATAAATAATAAAGAGAAGGCATCTATCACTCAAAAATGTTTCAGGTTTACTGTTGGGGATGCGATTCATAAACAGTAATTTAGGGAAGGGAATCCGCAGGTTCCCACCTAGTCTGGCATTCCTCTCCCCCCCCCCCTCATATAAAAGAAGACAAAAACATTGTTGGGATTTTTAAACTGTAATTCCAGACTGGGGATCCACAGGTCCCACCTGGAATCTGGCATTCCTCTCCCCTCTCCGTCTGTTGATGCAAAGCAAAAGGAAAAATTGTTGGGGATTTTTAAACTGTAATTCCAGATTTGGGATCCCCTGGAGACTGACAAACCCCCCCCCCCACCC
>NW_015162228.1:1205-1780 GCF_001447785.1 Gekko japonicus | reverse complement strand
AAAGAATTGTTGGGAATTTTTAAACTGTAATTCCAGATTTGGGATCCCCTGGAGACTGACAACCCCCCCCCATCCTGATAGTAGACAGATATTGTTGAGAATGGGATTCTTAAACAGTAATTCAGAGGAAGGGACCCCCAGGTCGCAGATGCAGAAGAAAACAAGTAAGTAAACTTCACCCTACTTGCCAGCTTGGGAATTGGGGTGGGGCTTGCTTGCAAAAAGAGAGAGATTACTGCAGCCACATGGGAAGGAGTCCGGGCTTGTTTTGTTTGTTTCGCCCCATGACGAGGCAGAAAGTCAGTGTAGGAATGGAGGTGGGGCTTTCTTGCTTTGTCGCCCTGGCGAGAGGCAAGAGGAGCAGACAACAGGGTAGCAGCGTGGAAGTGGAGGGTGGGGCTTTCCTTGCCTTTGCCGAGAAGAGATACAGAGAGCTGCAGGGTGGTGGCAGCGCAAGGTTTGCAGTGGCCGTGAGTGTGAGAAATAAGTCAGGGGGCCTGTCCAGGGCCTGGCAGAAAGTCAGGGGGCCAGGCCCCGAAATGATCCAATGTAGCTACGGGCCTTGTTAGAGCGGT
>NW_015162228.1:0-1084 GCF_001447785.1 Gekko japonicus | reverse complement strand
AGGGTTGCCTCACTGCTTAGTTCTCGTGGCCCTTTCTTACATGCCCAGGGAAATGCTGATCGCCACTTTGGGGTCAGGAAGCAATTTTTCTCCAGGCCATTTTGGCCGGGAATCCTGGAGGGTTTTTTTGTCATCTTCTGGGCATGGAACAGGGATCACTGGGGATGTGGGGGGAGGGAGGTATTTGTTAATTTCCTTCATTGTGCAGGGAGTTGGACTAGATGACCTTGGAGGTCCCTCCCAACTCAACTCAAGTCAAGTCAAGTTAGCCTATATTGGCATATATCAGTAGATCAAAGTCATTATAAAAATACGCAAGTAGGACACTGCATTACAAATGTATTGAATAAAACCATAGGTTACAAGTGTACTTTTTCCTGGCACACCCTCCCAACTTGATGATTCTATGATTCTAAGGGGAGTACAACCCCACCCAGAACACGTGACACCTTATATCTTGGACCAGATGTTCTGGTTACCAGTGGTGATTACCAATTGTGATTACATTTGCTTGAAGTTACAAAAATAGCATTGTAATTACCTGCCCACATGCCTGTGGATGTATGTTCAGTGTCCCCAAAGTTCTAAGATAGAGGTGTACAACATACAGACCAGGAGACACATGCAGCCCACATACACATGTAATGCGGCTCGCAGCTAGGGACTGGCATGAAGTGGGAAAATATAGTTCAGTTCATGGCTCGTGGGGTGCCTCGTTTGTGAACCATGGACTCCTCACAAACTGGTTCGGTTTGTGAGGTTCGTGACATGGTAGAACAGCCCCCTGGTGTGCTAGAGACACCAAACTCACAGGGCATCTCTGGATGCCTTTCCTCTACCTGCCCTCCAGATTTGGTAAGGATGATTTATAGGGTCCAAGTTACAGCCCCCCAAAGAAGATGCCCCCAGGAATGCGCTTTCTGGGGAAATGACAGGTGTTCATTTCCCTGGAAAGCACTGTCGTAGGGGCACCTTATTTGGGGGATCATAACTTGTACCCCATAAATCCAATTCTCCCCAAACTTGATGTGCAGGTAGAGAAGGTTTAGCTGAAAATCCCCTGTGAGTTTGGTGTCTCTAGGTT
>NW_015162227.1:3036-6839 GCF_001447785.1 Gekko japonicus | reverse complement strand
GAACAACAACAAGGTGCTACTGGACTCTTTGTTTTCCACTGGGGGTTCACTTACGGTCCTTTTCCAGCCAACCACCAGCGACAAACTGCTGATCTATGGCTCCTCTGTCATTCTCTGCATAACCAGGTTTAGAATCCAATAATCTTCCTTTAGTCAACACCAAGATGTCAGTAATTTTCAGAACAGTGGGACCGTACATTATCTTCCTACGCTTCAATTCAGGCCTTATTTGGGGTTCTTTTTAAAAAGTACATGTCGTTGGTGTTTCTTTCCTCCCATCTCCCCCTTTTTCCCTCACACACATATATGTTTAAAACTGACAGGCAATAGATTGGACACACAATGTTGTGTCCACAAAAAACGTGAACAGGCTATAATACATGTGGACAGAGCTCTGTAAATAGGAAGGTCCCATTAAATTATGAACAGGTAGCACATGTGCTGTGGGGGGGATGACATATGATGGGTTGCAGGAAACCGACCCCTGGTTTGCCTTTTATGTTGTCCTGGTGGGGAGTCCCCTGTCCCCCTGGAGCAGCATTTCAGGGAGATCAGTGGACTGGTGCTGGGGGGTGGGTGGGTGAATATTCTGTTCAACTGACAGAAGTGCTTCTCATGAGCAGAAAATTTAATCTGGCTCCATCCCAATGTTCTCATGAAGCTGTTGTGATTTCACACAGACAGAACTGGCCGTCTAAGTGCACGGGGGGGGGGGTGACCAATTTTAGTGCCCCGTGTTGTCACAGGATAAATGAAGTGGTAGGAATATTAGAACTACCCTGCTAGAACAGGACAGCTTGCCCAGCTCTTAGTGGACAACCAGATGACTTGGGAATGCCCCGGTTACCACTTACACCTCTCTTTCATGAATATTATTTTGGCCCCCCCAAAGGGTTTTTTTTTATTGCATTTTATATAAGGACTACAAACTACAATGAAAATAGGGAAGGGAAACTACAATTAAGAAAAAGAAAATATACCCACTACTAACTAAAAACCCAAGAGAGGAGATCATCAAATTAGCTTAAATACAAAGCCTTCCCTTAAAACGCTAACAATTCTATGAACTTAGTCAGATATGCTTGTATAACCTTTAAATCTTAACTTTAACTGTTGGAAAGAAAACCCCCAAAGCATCTCATTGTTAACAACAATGTTTTCAAAGGCACAATTCAGAGTCCTTCAGCCCTCACTTTTTCATCTCCTGTCTTTTCCACAGTTTGTAAGGACTTTTAGGGGCCGCCGCCCCTGTCTCGGAAAGAGAGTCCTCTCCGGAAGACCCCGAGTCCAGCTTGCCACTAGACTTGCTCTCCTTCTCCACCTCCTCTGGCTCTCCCAGCTGAATTCTCAAAAACTCCTGTGCTTTTGCAACAGAGTCAATCTTTTCTTTTTTATCATGAAGTTTGAAGAGTACACCTTCTGGGGTTAGCCACCTATACACAATTGCATTCGTTTGAAGAAAAATAATTAAATCTTTATATTTCTTTCTCCGTTGTCTTATTTCAAATGGAATGTCTTTTAGAACTCTTATAGTATTTTCTCCAATTTTCAACGGTGACCCCGCTGTCGCTCTCAGGATTGTATCCCTCACGTGCCTCTTTGAGAATCTTATTACAATTTCCCCAGGCAGATTATTTTTCTTTATATATCCAGAATATGACCTGTAGGACACATCCATTTCGCTCATCAAAAATTCTGTTTTCAAATCTGTTACGGGGCCAACGCTTCACTCATCATTTACTTAAGATTCTCCCCCTTAGTCTCTGGGGCACCTTGAAAACGAAGGACCCAGTTTGCCTTATCCATTTGTGACTGTAAAAGCTGTTCTTCTGTAGAGACTTGTTTCTTTTCCAATTTTTGCACCTTTTTCTTCACCTTTTGGGCAGTGGTGTCCACTTCTTTCACTTTTGCAGCTGTTTGTTCCATGATTTTAAGAGTCTCGTTCAGTTGCTGCTGCTGCGTAGTGATGCATTGATTCAATGTTGTCATCTGTTCCTTGAGGTTAGTCAGCTGTTCCAGCAGGGGGTGCAGAGATTCTGCCATCATTTTGGCCAGCTCGGTGGTGCCAGCTCGGTCTTGGGCTCTCACCTACTTTCAATTTTGAAAGTTTTTCTTTCTCCGTCCTCTTCCCCGCCATATTTTTCAATTGTTTACTTTCGTGGCAATTTTAAAAGTCTCTGAATATGTGCTCAAATGTTTCTTAGGTAAGTTTTTTTCCAACAGATTTCACCGCTTTTTCTTCTGCTCCCCCCAGGTCTTGCTTTTAAATTTTATGCGCATGGGAGGGACCCCTCCCCCGCTCACCTCTCTTTCTAGTCCTTGAGATAGGGAGCTTTCTTTTACGTTTAATGGATACGCTCAATCCGACTCACGTTCATATTCGGTCTTTCGACCTCGCTTTGCTTCGTTTAGCTCGCTCGATCTCCCACGCTTGTCCCGGTCAGCGTCACTAGGTTCAGTTTGGACACTCTGTGGGAAGGACCGTTGGGATGGAGAAGCGCCTCAATTCCCCAGCATCGTACTGGCGAAGAGGCGGCTTCTCAGAAGTCCCCTGGTTAGGAGCCTTTTGCCAGGCTCCCAGGGGAGGTAATGAGCCAGCGCACCCCCTCCTTCTCGCTAGTGCACAGATCGCATCCCCGGGAGGACTGGGAAATGCATCTGCTAGTGTGCCGCCATCAACCGGAAGTTCTCTCTTTCATGAATTTTGTCAGTGGCAGTGGTGACAATACCAGACTTACTGCTTTTTGGCACACGGGGGCACAAAACTTGGCACCTACCGGGCCCAGTGGGCATGCCCTTTACGAATCTACATGCCCTTACAAATCTACAAATCAACAGTGTTTGGTCCTTTACCAGTCAGCTGTCTGAAGATCAGCTGTTCAGTGGTCTCTTGCAGACCGCCTCTCCCCATACGAGCCCCAGAGATCACTGAGGTCAGGGTTGCAGCACCGGTTGACCCTCCCTGGTCTGAAAGAAGCCATACTAAATACTACCAGTACCAGGGCTTTCTCGGCGGCAGTCCCCCACTGGTGGAATGAGCTCCCAGAGAATGAGCTCCCAGAGTTCCGCAGGGCCTGTAAATTGGAGCTCTTCCACCAGGCGTTCAATTAGGGGCTGCCGCTGACTGGTGTGCCCTGGAACATCTTCTGGCCGAACTTAGACCATCTCCTGGCTAGAGTCCTCGCTGGTTACTACCCCTAGCTAGGGATTGATTGGATTACTGCCATAGTTGGTACTGTAATTGTTGTTTTAACTGATATTGCATTTATTAATTGTTTTAACGTTTTGTTATGTTATTTAATCTGCTAGCCGCCTTGAGCTATACAAATAATAAATAAATAAATAAAAATGCTTGGCCATACCTTTGTGGGGTATTTGGGTAGAGGGAGGCTAGCATGTTATATGTTACGCATAACTCCAATGTACAACTCTTCAACCTTTCAGGCAGAAGCTCTGCTTAACAAGATGCCTTTTTAAATGAACATATTGATTTGAACAAATTTTTTTGCTTATACACAGCTTAATTTCAGTCACTCAGTGAAGATTCTTGTGCAATGGTGGAAGCATCTGCCCAAGCAATGTTTGTTTGTTTTTGAATCTGAACACCCAGATCTCAAATCAGAAGCCCTGCTGAGTTCAAGACCCACCTGGGCCTCCCGAACTTCTAGAAACACTTGGTGGGCACCAAGAAAGGCACTGGTGGGTACGATGGCACCCCGAGCACCACTTAGACGATCACCAAGTAGGTTATTAATACTAAATGTAATACACACTGGCATGAAGAAAAAGACACAAAATAAGAA